>NC_136637.1:27881344-28141438 GCF_949748355.1 Melanostigma gelatinosum
TCATCCAGAAAATATGAAGTTGGTTGTTTGTCTGAATTTGGAGGTGGACCTGTTGGTACAGTGAGCTCATATTCATAGCAGGACGCCACATTGGACGTTTCACTATGATCACATGGAACAAAGAAACCGCCTTCAAAGCAGCTACTTGTACTGGCGGTTTTCACTCTTAATCTTAAAACTAGAGTCGTATTAAAATCCAGTAAAAGTTAGCATGAGTCTGGTAGAGAAGAGCATCCTATGACCTGGATGACTGATTAACTGCATGGACACATGAGCGTGGTTACTGTATCGCCATCATTTGAATGACTAGCACGCGTCCTACATTCAGGCTGCGATGCCGCTCTCACTACCACTATTCATCATCTCTCTGTGAGACTTTCCCTGCTTTCTGTCAGCCTGCCTATTTCACCTCTTCACGTCTCTTAACCACCAAACTAACAAACAAAACAAACTGCTTTGTGTTTCAGACTCCAACACCAAAAGACAATGTTCACATACGCTTTGATCCCGTTTCAGGTGAGAAGAATGCCTTTATTTTCTGATTTTTATCTGACTTTTATACTCATATCAGAAAAATTCAAATACATTCTCAACAAGCTGAACACCCCTTTTCTTTCTCCCCTCACTTTCTATCATTCTCACACTTTCACCTCTCAGTCGACCAGAATGGGACGGTGAAGTTCGGCGAAGTTTACAGCAACTACATGATGAGTCTGGTCGGGGAGAACAACGACCAGATCTACGTCAACTGCACCGGACCCTACGTTCTGCACATGTTCCTGTGCTACAAGGACACGGACGAGAAAAATGCCAGCGGGCTGCTGGAGCTGCGGGTGGTGGGGAAAAAAGAACCCGTCAGCAACTTCACCCTGCACGCCTCACACGAGGTCTGCAGGGGGCTCCACAGCATCGCCTACCTCAAATACAAGGACACGCTCAGTCTGCAGTTGAACTGCACTCCTGGGTACAAGATCAAGAATGTGACCGTGGGCCTGACCTACATGCTGGGGAGCCAGTGTCAGTTAGTTTGAGGGCAGATGAACGACACGGAGATCAGAGCCGACTGGATCGGAGGAGAACTTGTGAGAACAGACACTCGAAGCAGGACTCGCCCCGACGTGTGCGGCCTGTCACACCTCGACAGAGGGAGCTATGCTTCCGGTAGTTTGACCTCAACAACTCGTGCATGTGCCCCCCGGGGCACGAGCGAGTCACGTGATGCTGTTGGTGGCGATTCACAAAATAACTGAACCACCCTTTAAAAAGAACTCCCTTTCTGTTTTTGCTGAATTCCCAAAATGTGGCTTCTGCTCTTGAAGTGTTTTGATTTAGGCTGCAGGATTACTTTCCCCCCTTTTGATTCATTTATTATTTCCCTCTATTAATCAGTGAATCGTCTGATCCGCGTCTCTTTTAAAAGGCACCTTTCGTAAGCACCCCTGCTACAAAACGAACCGTATCGCAGTGACATTGGGATGAAGCGGTTCACACAGATAAGGTGTTAAGAAGCGGTTTTGCACTCCTCAGGTGCCTTCTAGATTTAACACATGTATACACAGCTCATCGGTTTACTTTATTTGCGTGGCACCTGATGAATGTATGATGTTATCGGTGCATCTGTTCTCCGGTGAAGCATCCGATCTGAGTCTCATAAAGGTTCTGTGTGCTGTGCGGCTACCAAAGCGTTTGTGTTGAACTGGCTCGGGTCACCAGACCGGTGCGGTTCCGCACAACAATGAGTCTCACCGACGCGTCTACCGTCGAATCACCGCTTGTTCTTCTTCTCTCTTCTTCTTTTCTGTGATCTATACGTGCCAACGGACACGCGGCCTGTTTTTAATCTCGCTGAGAGTAGCGCTGGAGTTCCTGGAGAGTTGAACACATGTCAGACAGGTTTGATGCTGCAGTCGCACGGACACGCAGACAGCTCAGGGTAATGGCCAGAGGATGAACATCTGCACACAGTGCTCCATGTAATGTTTGTGACATGTATGTGTGTGTGTTTCTAATGATACTTGTACTTGTGTTGTTGAAGATTCCTTGTATATATGGTATTAGTGAAGCTACGATATTTTCAGTGAAAAGCTATGTTGTAATAATGATGAATAATACTTTTTAAGTAAGCTGTAAGGTACATTGTACTCTTTATACTCATAATATAGGCGGGTTCACCATCTTGGCTGAGCTTTAAACGATGTCATGTTTCACATTATTGTTGTTTAAAATGGTTGTTTTGATCCCCACTGTATCATAAATAAAATATTTGATCAGAGATCATGTGTGGAGGAACTTATTGATTTTTCAATATCAGTGGAATGGCTTTCATGTGAATGTGAAATGATGTGATCTGCCACTGTATAGTGAATCCAGTGGATACACTGTGTCGCTACCTGATGTAGGCATTTGGCACTGATCACCTGTTGGGATGAAACTTGAACATATGATAAACAAAGTTCCCCTTTGGCAACAAGCTGCTCTTCTTTGTTCTCGCTCCCCCGCTCTCTCTGGCTGTCGTGAGAGTCAGCAGTTTCATCATCATTACCTGGCCCGATAAAAACATCGTTTGACCAAAAGTGAAAGTGAACTGCAGAAGGAGCCCTCTCACGTCACACAATGACCTGACGTCAGGCAGCTTGCACATGATGCACCCTTAAAATGAACCGTCCAACAACACGTCCATCTTCGTTTTGCAGCTTTTATTGACAGACCCCTCGTGATGCACAAGCACGTGTTGCCTTCAGCCTGCATACATCACGTTCTCCAAAAACTCTTAAAGCGACAGCGCTTTCTTCTAAAGGGTCAGTACACCAACCTTCTTCCCTTTTCAGTTAGTAAGCATACACTGAGGTAATGCTGTTAACTGCTGAAGTAATACCAATATGAAAGAACTTAAACACATATTTAAAGCAAATTATTTTACATCGACACACTGACAGTAAATTAGCAAGAAATATGAAATGACATATTTCAGTGAGCTACACACTTCCACAGCTGGAGGGCTGAAGAGCTTACGGTTGGTTTTCCCCGGGTGTCTAATGAATTATTCAATTATTACGGAGCTGTTGGATGAGCTTAATCACCAGCTTGCCGTTATTTAGTTTTTCTCCTTTCATTTCTAATAATAGAACAACGGCAATATTTCCACAGAGCGTGTTCAGGCACAGCAGGCTTTTCAGGATGTGTGTGGAAATCTTTCTCCAAAACATGCAACAGTTTGATCGTGTTCTCAGGAACAAGGATGCGTTCATATCTGTCGAGAGCTGAAACATAAGCATGTCACAACAGCTATATTTACCACCCACAGGTATGTACAGGTGTGTAGGTGTGAGTAGAAAAGCAATATTTGCTTAACACACTGAACTATGACTTTGCATGACATTTTTCGACTATTACGACTCATACTATGACATACATACTACACTTTGACTTCTTTATGACAATTTCTATGACTATATACTGTACTCTGACTTTGTATTTACATTTTAATAACATACAATACTATGACATTTTTGATATCGTATTATACGATGAAATGTAAGGATTCTTTCTAACATACTAAACGATGAATTTTTCGAAAAGGTTCTATGACAAACTAAACAATGGCATACACAATGGACAATTTTATTACAAACCATACCATGATTTCTTTTATGTTTATAACCCTATAATATGATATTTATTACAATATTTTATATAACATTACTATTACTTTTTTACTTGACATTTCAATAACATACAATACTGTGGCTTTGTGTGACAATTTTATAAAATACTATATTATAACTTGCCATTTTATAACATACTATTTTGCACCTTTTTTTGTGACGTATTTCTAAAACATACTATAATATCCCATTTTAATGTCATTTTCCATGACCACTATACTTTTACATTTATATGACTATATACATTTTGTAATTTACTTTACGATGAATATTTTATCACAATTTTATAACATTCTATGCTGTCCCTTTTAATGACATTTTTATGACACACTATATCATGACTCATTTTCTGAAATCTATTAATTAATAATATACAATTATTTATTTACATATTTTTTTGTGACGTACTATAAGGACTTTTAATGACTTTTTCAGAAATACTGTACTAAGACTTTTTTCAACTGTTTTAGACAAATTAAACTATGACTTTTCTTATGACGTTTTTATATACCATACAATGACTTTTAATTATGTTTTTTGACATACTATACTATGCTATACTAGACTCTTTTTCAACTTACTATACAATTGCTTTTTGGGATATTTGTATGACATTCTATCCAGTGACCTTTAATGATATTCTTAAATAATGATATTATAAACTGTGAGTTTTTGACAATTTATACCTTGACTCTTTTTTTTCATCCCAAATTATGAACTTATTATGACACACTATACGTTGACTTATTTATGACATTTTTCGACATACTACACTATGACTTGTACGTGACCTTTTTGACGTACTATACTATGACTTTTTTATTTATTGTTTTGGACGTACTGTGACTTTTTTCATACTATAATCTCGCTTTTTTCAACATACTACACATTGACTTTTTTTGTGTTATTAAGTAATGCATTGTTGCCCAACACTGGTGATGTGGAGCTCCTCAGCCTTGGAAGTAACGCCAGGTTGCTTCTGAAGTAGGAAGCTAGTTTGTTGGGCATGCTATTAGTTACAGCTATGTCAGAGAAACAATCAGTTCATTCCATTACATCCACCATTGCTCTTTTGTTCTGGGTTTTATCAAAGCTAAACAAAGAGACCTTGAAAGAGATACTCCCACAGTAAACAATGAGCACTACTTTTAGAGCAGACATGAGACATGGTGCTTATAGTGCAAAGCTCAAATTGAATGTTGTATTCAAGGAGAACTGCTACACCAGGTTGCAACAAACTACATTATCCCTGCTAAATATTGACCCCATACAAAACAGCAAGGAGCGGCTGGAAAAACATCCAAAAAATGAAACATTTCAAATTAAAAGTCATTTTACATATACCAGTAGTAATTTGTGTCACCAGACACAATAACTATGATTTCAGACACAAATTTAAAACAGTTACTTTTTCTGTCCTTCTGTTGGGGACTTTTTATGTTTTTATTCCTGCTGATGGATAATGTGATAGCAGGCCATACCCTCTGATAGAGCAACAGATTGATTTGTAGACTCTTCGCAGTTACTGAACTCTGCCTTTATGGTGATACTGCTGCTCCTGTAACCTGTGGCTGTAAGTAACCTCAGGAAGTGCAAAGGGCAGAACATAAAAGTTAAAAGATAATCAAGACAGACAGTTGGTTGTGGTTTTGTCTTCGCAAGCAGTATTGCATTTTCAAGTGCAAGTCATAATCACGGAAACTTCAGGAGAAAAAAAAGCATTACAAGCTTCACTAATGTGATATTTGCTGCAGGTCTATTGTAGTCAGATGTAACATGATAATTGGAAGAAATCGTGAAAGTGAGCTGAGTGTAGCATTACTCTCTCAGCTTGAGTCTTGAGTTCATGCAAACAAGGTGGGTGGCAGACAGGAGGAGGCCTGGCTACACTACTGTATCTGGTGCTTTTAGGGACTCTACAGTAATGTTGGTTGGTTGCCCGCCACGGTGGTCGCGACTGAAATAGCTCAACACAAATGAGCTCGTCTTTCACGGTCCCCAGAGGATGAATCATACTATTGGTGGTCCTCTAGTTTCCTCCACTGTCACCATGAGGTTATCCAGTGAAATATCTCAACATCTACCAGACGGACTGGCGCAACATTTTGCACAAATATTCATGGTTCCCAGATGATGTATCATAACTGGCTTGTTGTGCTCCACAGCATCAGCAGCAGGTTTCACATTTTTTTGGTTCTGAGTGAAATGTCTTGACATCTATTGGACTAATTCTTGTGAAGTTAGACATTCATGTTCTTCGCGGGATGAATTGTGAAAGCTCAAGTGATCTATTTCAATGGGTCCAATGCTTGGGCTCATGACTAAATAGCTGCTAAACTGATGACATCAGCCTCAACCGTACAGGCCTACTTCTGTGTTTCATGCTACTCAGCAAACACATGTTAGCAGGCCAGCACACTAAAGTAAAAATGAAACAGTAAACATTATACCTACTCCGTGCCTGTATGTCAGCATTGTCCACACGCTGACATTCGCAGCTCAAAGCACCAAAGAGTCTAATTACACACTCACGAAGCCGCTGGCATCGGCGGTGGACTCTCAGCATTGTGAGGACAAACTGGTGTACAGTCACCAGCCATCACTGGCAGCATGGCGCACAAGAGGCTCAGAATGAGAGCGAGGATGAGGAATGTCATACGTTTGGAAAGTTTCCAATACATCAACAGTGTAACTCTCCTAAACTGTCTTTCAAAAGAAAGGGATCTTCGATGGTAAATCCCTGTGGGTTTGAGTAATAACTCTACCGTGGTTTCAGGTTAACAGCAGTTTCGACTATAACAGGTTTCTCTGCAGGTAGAAAAATGAAAGATGATTACATTCTGTAGTTGGGCAAATAACTTAAAAGTGCGCTCTGATCGTTGGTGGGCCGCACATCTCTGTTTTGATGTCTGCGTTATGGATGCTTACGGTTGATTGTGGTTGGCTGTGGCCTGCCTTTCGGTTGAAGTAGTGACATTGTGTCCAAATATTTAAGGAGCAGCAAGTTGTGTGTTAGCTTACAGTAAAAATGTGGTTCTGTTTGACTGATAATAATGCAGTTCTCAATGTAAAGTTTCCTGATCATATATATATACACAGTATATATATATATATATAGATTATAAATGTAGTATGCACTTTAAAAGAAATGACACTGCTGTCTTTTACAGTCTACAAGTTGTTTTGTTTCCCAAGCATAGTTCTGAATTTAAACTCTCCTACCCTTAACATGAAGTTACCTGTGAACATAAGACGGTTTAACAGTTGGACTTTTGGATTAAGAGCCCGTTAAATTCTGCACAGTGCCGCACCTCTGTAGGCTTACAGCGAGTCGGCACAAATACAACTGAAGAGGAATGTGCAAGGAGCAGTTTGTTACATGGAGTTTCCTGAAATGCTGTTGTATATTATGTCCAAGGCCAAGCTGCAACTATAAAACATTGATTGAAGGGGACTTCTTGAAGAAACAGACGGTATCATTAAAACCTGTAGTACTAGTTATTTTAACTTCTTTAAGGTTTCATTTCATCCAACTAAGTGTTTCCCAGCTCATGAATTCACAGTGAGCTTTCTCATGAGGCCGATGTTCTGCGACCATGGAAAAATACAAACTGAAACTCCGAAGACAATGAAACTATGAAACTGAACACACACGAGTTAGATAAGGACCGCACACGACTAAACTGTGCAAAGACTGACAGATATTTTGTCCGTTTTGTGTGTGTAGTGTCCACTCAAGTCTGAACGTGTGACCTGCTGGCAGATAGGACCGCAGCCAAGACGGATATAGAACAACGATGATGCAAGAGCTGTTCTTCAGCTCAGTACTTCATGTCTGGGAGGGACAACAGCAGTGATGCAACAGCAGGCAGTTTCTCTCGTGGAGGAATTTACCTAATGGGTTACAGAAGACTGAAACACAGAGACAGAGAGAGAGAGAGAGAGAGAGAGAGAGGGAGAGAGGGAGAGGGAGAGAGAGCCAGAGAGAGAGGGAGAGAGGGTGAAAGAGAGGGAGAGAGAGGGAGATAGGGTGAAAGAGAGGGAGATAGGTTGTTTTCATGTTTCTTTGTACTACCGCGTTTCAGTCAAGCTCTCATTTTTTTGCATTTACGCAAAACCGGTTGCACAAAGAGATAAAGTTGGACACCATGTGTACCAGCCAAGTCTTACCATGAAGGTATTGTGCAGCCTCACTTGTGCTGCCATGTTGATGCATCCTGCTGTCTGCACTTTACCATTTCTTCATGTGGGACGAATGAAAAAGCTGCACAAACCAGAAATGTCAGAGCAGCAGCTCCGGGTGTTCATTGGTGCTTGACCTCACCAGAAACAAAGATGGTCATTGGATACAATGTTCAGCACAACAATATTCAGAAATTTCCATGTGCCTGTTTGTGCATGCACTGCAGTCAAGATATTACAGAGTGATGATGAATGTTTGAGTCGTCATCAATCCAGCTCCCAAGTTCCCCTGCTGGTGTTGAAATGAGTGGGCAGAAGTGAGGGCGCAGGGTAATCCTACATGCCAGGACACAGACTGAATGGCAAAGACACTATGATTTTTAATGCAAGTTTACAAATTACTCATCAAATATGAACTTGACTTTGAAACACACACTTGTTACAAAAACGCCTAAAAGCAAGACTATGTCTTTCATTCTAGTTCCGTGAAACAGACTCAACTAAAGCTGCGATCACAGGACGAAAACAGTGTCGTTGTCAATCCGGTTTTGATGCGTGGGTGCCGAGGGATTCCCTCTGCTCTCTCTGTTTGCCTTTTATTACGCAGCGGGGCGGGACGTACTGGAGCTCGGGATTCCCATGTTCTCTTTTTGTGTGTGGGAAGATGGACTATATCAAGGAGCATGAGGCTATCGCCACAACAAGCATTAGAGTCTGCATTATGGAGAGACACCACGCAGGACAGAAGGACGCACTGGTGGAGGTCGGGGTGAAGAAGGACTGTTTGGAAGCCGCTCATCGACCCGAAGGCTCGCACTGCCGTGGCTGCTTGAACTGTGCGGTTGCTTTGTCAACAGTGATGGGACTGGTCATTGTGGCTCTGGTGGCGGGCTTCATCCTGCATTTCTTCATGTTCACAAAGGCATCATGCAACCAGGTGAGAAACACCTCATAGCATTGATTGAAGTTCTCCAACCACATAGTATCACCGGTGCATCGCCTCTGTGTGTGAATGCATGTCTCTCTATCATCGATCTGTCTGTCAACAGGATTCAAGTCCATCGATGACTCAAGAGAAATTCAACATAACCTGTGAAGGAAAGAGTAAGCGTCACTCGTATTTCAATTGCTTCCAACATTCCTATTCAAATGTTCATTTGTGTTGATGGAAAATATTTTTCTGTTTGCTCCAAAGAGAGGGATGAAGAGGGAAGATACGCCATCTTCACTGTGAACAAAACAGGAGACTACTTCATCTACGGAGAGGTGAAGAACGCCAACAGCGAAGAGCTTGCTCTCATACAGTCATTGAATACTCACATAGTAATCCAAGAGAGCAGCAAGAACAAAAAAGAGTCTAAATTTATCTTTTTAGTCAAGGTTGGACTGTACAGAGGCGCCAGAATAAGCATTGACCTGATGCCTACCGACCCAGGCAGCTGCTATTTACTTTTCTATGAACTCTGACCAGGCTGAAAACAAACGGCCTGCATTTAAGCAACACAAACTGCTGTTTATGTTTATATGCGGCATGCTACTACTCCACATGTGTGCACTTATCAGAAGGTAGTTTCATGGAAAGCAAAGCGGTTTCATGGCTGTGTTTGCCGTGGAGACGGTGGGTTTTGTTGCTCCAAGGTCTCACGACGAGGAGGGATGTGATTTTCCTCCAGAGGTGAGCAGCAAAAAGGTGTTTCCACGCAAGCTTGAAGAAACGACTGTTATAGTCGAAATGTTCACGATTGCTCCACTAAATTAAAGTATAAAGTCCCATGAGTCAGGGCTGCTAGTTTAATTTGGAACATATATTTTGGCAAGAAATTGCTACAAAGCCCAAATATTGCTCATAACGTTCACGGTAACTCATAATGTGCTTTACTTTCTTGACACCAATTCTACGAAGGTTTCTTGTTTGTCATTTTATTCTCTCTGATTGACTACTTTTACTTGTAAGGATGATCAATTATGAAGGCGAGGGCCGCATGTTCAATTACTCATATTTAAGATTGTAGATTTTACAGATGTGGAAGACTTTACACTCTACAAATCCTGAAGACCTCACTTTGCTTTCTGTGAATGATGGAATTCTTTAGTGCAGATTTAAGCTTGTTTTGTCTTTAATTTGAATAGGAATGTAATATTGTTATCAGTCCATTCAATGCATATTAACAATAAACTGATTCTAATGCTGTCTGAAACAAATCTGTGATTTTTTTGTCATGTATTTAATAACTTTGACTTGAATATTAGGCTTGTAAAGTCTCGTAACTTTGTGATGTGGTTCTGTTTTCTCTGAACGGAGAGCCCTTTGAGATGTAGCGTCTCATTTTCAAGGGAGTCCCAGAGAGACAAATACAATATTATAAAACGCATACAAACCGAGACGGCATTTCACAACACATATTGCAACTACGCAGATACAGACAACTCGCTCAACCTCTCACTCACAACAGATACAGAATGACGTTAATCTCAAGCTGATTAGAAGCTTCAGTTTGAGTTTGACAAATCAAGTAGGTATCTTCTGAAGTTACACAATTCCCTTTTTGTGCTTTTAGAGAGGCATTGATTCAACTATATGGTCATTTTGGGGGATGTAGTTTTTGCTTTTTGTTGACACCGTCAAGTAAGTTGATTTTAGGCTCTATGTCACAAAAAATAACCGAAATAAGTCATAGTAGAGTATGCCACAAAAATGTCATAAAAACACATGGTATAAAAGCTGTAAAACAATCATCGTGTAGTATCTCTGAAAATATCACTAAAAAGTCATATTATTGTATGTTATAAAAAAACGTTTTAAAGAGTGATACGTCACGTGATATGTCACAAAAATGTCAGAGTATAGTATGTATAAAAAACTCCTTAACATTCATAGTATAGTCTCTTAGAAAATATCACAGTATATGTCATAAATGTATGTCATTAAAAACTCATATTTACTGTGTGATTACTGTGTGATTAAATACAGCTGAGAGTGAGCCAATCAGGATCAGTTTCAGCTGCGCCTAATTAAGTCCCTTCATGGCACCGTTCCCCGAACCACTCCGCCCCCTCCACAGCTGAGCCACCCACGCCCGCCACCACAAGTCGTAAAATGTCATAGTATGGTATGTCACAGAAAAACTCATAAAAAGGCATGTACAGTATGTTACAAAGAAGTATAGTATGCAATACAAATCCAAAGGGGCTCTGCACTGATACAGAGAAAAGTGCTGTGATTGTGTTTTTTAAAATGTGCTCTTCATGTTTTGTTGTTTGATATGTTATGATGTTGAATTGTGCATAAAGAAAGCCAGACAGCCATGAAGCTGAAACTGCAACAATTATTCGGCTGAACTAACCTGCTCCCAGACTTCAATCATTTACCTGTTTCGGTTACGCTGTTGTTGTGAACTGTTCATCGTTAATCCCTCTCGTTCAGAGAGGAAGTGAAAGTTATCACCGTGATGCAATATTTGAAGAAACGCCTCCATTCCTCCCACCTGTGCATCCACCCATACACATTGAAGTAGCATTGCTTCATCCAACCAAAACCAAACAAACCACAATGTTGATATCATCCTCATGGACTATTAATCAGTGCAATTGGTGATATGATGTATTGTTCTACCCAGGGGCACTCTGGGAATGAAATACGGCCCTGAGGCGGGGAAATTACTAATACTGTAAAAACTAAAAGCTGCATCAACAAGTACTTCACACACCTGCTAGTAGACGTTAAGTAAAACTGGCACATACAACAAAGTTGATCTTTTAACAACATTAATAGCGAGCAAGTATTTTACAAACTGAGTTAAAATGATGTATTTCATATTTTCGTGTGAGGGAATCGAAAAACTTCAAATATTTGTACAAATTAGGGGCAGTTTTACACAAATTACTTCTAAGATGTTTGGGACGTTGGCAAAAAAAGAAATTGTCTGGAGCCTTGTAGACCAGCTGCTGTAATCAAACAACAAAGGGATCTGTATCTGCCAACATGGATCATCAATGATTGGCAATTAGTATCAGCGGCACAACAACGTGATCAAGGATCTCTAAAAGTTATATTTGCTCCCTTCTTTTGTTTTGTGCTGATCCGATCTGTGAAGTGATCCGCGATACGATCCGAACCGTGAGTTCTGTGATCCGTTGCACCAATAGACAGAACGCAATAGTACAGCTGAAACACACCTCGCTAGCTTTCTCAAGATGTTTCTGGTTGTATTCAAAATCCGTCAGAAAAACAAAGGTGGATGACAATGTACTTTTTATTTCCTGGATGAACGCATTTTCAAGCTGACTTCCAGTGTACTCCGTTTGCTTCTTCCTCAGGTGAAAATGAAGAAGATAATTGTTCAGATATTTTCACCACTGTTGCCTCAGAGACAACAACAGCACGTTCATGATGGCTCTGTTCAGTGTTAACGCCCTGCCCTATCCACCCACACACATGGCTGTTTACATACCTGAGCATATAGATGAAACTGTTCCTGCTGAGAGCAAACATGTCCTTTGTTCTAAAATACTTGAGTTTCAGAAATACAGGTCGTCTCACTTATCACAAAACTTAGAGATACTCTCACTGTAAATGTTTTCATTTTGTCTTGTGCAATCTTTGCATTTGTACATAATGCTGTTGAAAGAGTCGACAGTCACAGTTCCTCCGAAGGCTGACGTGTTTAATGAGCAATAGGAAGCAGGGCAGCAAGGTAGCAGGGCAGGTAACGAGGTCAGGTGATCACAAGAACCCAGCAGCAGGAACTAGTAGGCTGTGGAATGGAAGGAATGACAGTTATGTTGGAGTGAGAGTGAACAGAGGAAGCGGGATGTAAGGCAAGGCAAGGCAAGGCAAGTTTATTTGTACAGCACATTTCAACAACAAGGTAATTCAAAGTGCTTCACATAAAACCATTAAAAGCATCAAAACATAAGGCAAAAGAAAAGGAGATTTAAAAACAATTAAAGAAACAGTGTAAGAAATAAAATTCAGTAGTAAAAAGTAAAGGAGATTTAAAACATTACGCTGCACGCAATCAACCATACACTGCCGCAATTCTGCAATTAGTAGTAATTAGTAATGTAGATATATATCACCATGAAACTTCCCCAGTTGATTACTTACATTTCGACAATTTTTTTATGACAAAGTTTTTAGCAATTGTATGTTTTAATATTGAACTGAGGCATTATCTTATTAAACATGTGCTCATTTGCACACATTTCCATGGATGGGAATTTGCATCCAGAAACCTGAACATTGAATAAAGCCAGGTTCAAAATTCTTGTTTCATTTCGTTTTAAAGATTTCATTTTGGATATCTCTTTGTATCATAGAGTACATAAATAAGAAAATGTTGTCTTGAAAAAACATTTGACAAGTATAAATCAACAAGTATTGTTGTATAAATCAGGCTATGAATGATCTATGAACAAACCCCTCTGTACAAACCTTGAGAATATCGAGAGGAGTGAAAGGGTGGAGTTTGGTGTATGTAAGAGATGCTGAAGTGGAGATTTGTGGATCAGAGTCTGAAAAAAATGTATTTATAGAAAACAGATGTTTCGTAAAATGACATACAATTTGAAGACACGACAGGTGAATAAGGTACAATCAAATATAATAATAACAATAATAATATATATCACCATACAACTTCACCAGTTGATGACTTACATTATGGCAATATTTTGTTATTTTGCAAATTTTCTGAAACATAATGTTTAAATATGCAAATGAGGCATTATCTAATTGGGAACTTTTGGTGAATTTAGGATGCAAACAGACAAAGTAGTGAAAAAGACATAAATGTGTATTTTGTATGTTTTCTTTCTGCTAGCCTGAAAGAACACAAAAAAATACCCCAAATTCCGAATTTGATCAGTGCTTCAAAAACATGTTTTTGCTTGTATTGTGTGGCCTCAAAGGAAAGGGAAATGGACACGACAGATTAGCAGGTGTTGCTTCGTGAACTGGCTATAGCCTAACCTGAAATAAGCAGCATTGCTCTCAGTTTCACAAACAGTCATAGAAAGTTGCTCAGCAACGTTGATCGACCACAACATCTCTTGTAACGGAGGATATGAGACGAGGTGATCTCAAAAAGTGGCTTTTAAAAGTTATTTCATGCCCAGAAAGGAAATTTGCAACACTAAAATCAAGAGTGAACATAAAATAACAGCACTGTTGAATGGTTTCATGTTGATATGTAGATTGAACCACATCTCAATGGTTCTTCTTCTGCACACAGTAAATTAAACAGCAGTGCCCTCAGCTTCAGAGGGGAAGTCTGCATACTCAGGAGAATGGGACGGACGGACAGACAGATGTACAACATTGAAAATATGAACTCAGGAGCCTCATTTCAGATGTCGGCTAAATAAACGCTTAACCCGAAAGTCGAGGCACAACTCTAACAGTGGTACATAGCAAATGTGGGTTTGGGATAAACATTTGGCTGGTTGAAGTTAATATTTGCAGATGATGTAAATCAAAATATCATTTTACAGCAGTATTGTACTGGATGTACTGCCTGTTGAACAGCTATAATTCAAGTAAAGAAGTAAGCATTTTTTTCCCATAATAATTTCCATTCCACTCGTTTCAAGTCTTCTTCAACACAGCATGATGTTCATTTAATAAATGATAGTTCCATTTAGAGAGAAATATAGCAGGGTGTGCTTTAGGGCGGGGCTACCTTGTGATTGACAGGTCACCACCGCGGCGTTGTCCGGTCTGAGAGTTGTCTGTGTTTTGTTCTAAAATACTTGAGTTTCAGAAATACAGGTCGTCTCACTTATCACAAAACTTAGAGATACTCTCACTGTAAATGTTTTCATTTTGTCTTGTGCAATCTTTGCATTTGTACATAATGCTGTTGAAAGAGTCGACAGTCACAGTTCCTCCGAAGGCTGACGTGTTTAATGAGCAATAGGAAGCAGGGCAGCAAGGTAGCAGGGCAGGTAACGAGGTCAGGTGATGGACAAGAACCCAGCAGCAGGAACTAGTAGGCTGTGGAATGGAAGGAATGACAGTTATGTTGGAGTGAGAGTGAACAGAGGAAGCGGGATGTAAGGCAAGGCAAGGCAAGTTTATTTGTATAGCACATTTCAACAACAAGGTAATTCAAAGTGCTTCACATAAAACCATTAAAAGCAAAAGTAAAGGAGATTTAAAACATACATTGAAACAATAATTGATGTCTCCCTGAGACATTACGCTGCACGCAATCAACCATACACTGCCGCAATTCTGCAATTAGTAGTAATTAGTAATGTAGATATATATCACCATGAAACTTCCCCAGTTGATTACTTACATTTCGACAATTTTTTTAAGACAAAGTTTTTAGCAATTGTATGTTTTAATATTGAACTGAGGCATTATCTTATTAAACATGTGCTCATTTGCACACATTTCCATGGATGGGAATTTGCATCCAGAAACCTGAACATTGAATAAAGCCAGGTTCAAAATTCTTGTTTCATTTCGTTTTAAAGATTTCATTTTGGATATCTCTTTGTATCATAGAGTACATAAATAAGAAAATGTTGTCTTGAAAAAACATTTGACAAGGAAAATGTTGTATAAATCAGGCTATGAATGATCTATGAACAAACCCCTCTGTACAAACCTTCAGAATATCGAGAGGAGTGAAAGGGTGGAGTTTGGTGTATGTAAGAGATGCTGAAGTGGAGATTTGTGGATCAGAGTCTGAAAAAAATGTATTTATAGAAAACAGATGTTTCGTAAAATGACATACAATTTGAAGACACGACAGGTGAATAAGGTACAATCAAATATAATAATAACAATAATAATATATATCACCATACAACTTCACCAGTTGATGACTTACATTATGGCAATATTTTGTTATTTTGCAAATTTTCTGAAACATAATGTTTAAATATGCAAATGAGGCATTATCTAATTGGGAACTTTTGGTGAATTTAGGATGCAAACAGACAAAGTAGTGAAAAAGACATAAATGTGTATTTTGTATGTTTTCTTTCTGCTAGCCTGAAAGAACACAAAAAAATACCCCAAATTCCGAATTTGATCAGTGCTTCAAAAACATGTTTTTGCTTGTATTGTGTGGCCTCAAAGGAAAGGGAAATGGACACGACAGATTAGCAGGTGTTGCTTCGTGAACTGGCTATAGCCTAACCTGAAATAAGCAGCATTGCTCTCAGTTTCACAAACAGTCATAGAAAGTTGCTCAGCAACGTTGATCGACCACAACATCTCTTGTAACGGAGGATATGAGACGAGGTGATCTCAAAAAGTGGCTTTTAAAAGTTATTTCATGCCCAGAAAGGAAATTTGCAACACTAAAATCAAGAGTGAACATAAAATAACAGCACTGTTGAATGGTTTCATGTTGATATGTAGATTGAACCACATCTCAATGGTTCTTCTTCTGCACACAGTAAATTAAACAGCAGTGCCCTCAGCTTCAGAGGGGAAGTCTGCATACTCAGGAGAATGGGATGGACGGACAGACAGATGTACAACATTGAAAATATGAACTCAGGAGCCTCATTTCAGATGTCGGCTAAATAAACGCTTAACCCGAAAATCGAGGCACAACTCTAACAGTGGTACATAGCAAATGTGGGTTTGGGATAAACATTTGGCTGGTTGAAGTTAATATTTGCAGATGATGTAAATCAAAATATCATTTTACAGCAGTATTGTACTGGATGTACTGCCTGTTGAACAGCTATAATTCAAGTAAAGAAGTAAGCATTTTTTTCCCATAATAATTTCCATTCCACTCGTTTCAAGTCTTCTTCAACACAGCATGATGTTCATTTAATAAATGATAGTTCCATTTAGAGAGAAATAGAGCAGGGTGTGCTTTAGGGCGGGGCTACCTTGTGATTGACAGGTCACCACCGCGGCGTTGTCCGGTCTGAGAGTTGTCTGTGTTTTGTTCTAAAATACTTGAGTTTCAGAAATACAGGTCGTCTCACTTATCACAAAACTTAGAGATACTCTCACTGTAAATGTTTTCATTTTGTCTTGTGCAATCTTTGCATTTGTACATAATGCTGTTGAAAGAGTCGACAGTCACAGTTCCTCCGAAGGCTGACGTGTTTAATGAGCAATAGGAAGCAGGGCAGCAAGGTAGCAGGGCAGGTAACGAGGTCAGGTGATGGACAAGAACCCAGCAGCAGGAACTAGTAGGCTGTGGAATGGAAGGAATGACAGTTATGTTGGAGTGAGAGTGAACAGAGGAAGCGGGATGTAAGGCAAGGCAAGGCAAGTTTATTTGTATAGCACATTTCAACAACAAGGTAATTCAAAGTGCTTCACATAAAACCATTAAAAGCAAAAGTAAAGGAGATTTAAAACATACATTGAAACAATAATTGATGTCTCCCTGAGACATTACGCTGCACGCAATCAACCATACACTGCCGCAATTCTGCAATTAGTAGTAATTAGTAATGTAGATATATATCACCATGAAACTTCCCCAGTTGATTACTTACATTTCGACAATTTTTTTAAGACAAAGTTTTTAGCAATTGTATGTTTTAATATTGAACTGAGGCATTATCTTATTAAACATGTGCTCATTTGCACACATTTCCATGGATGGGAATTTCCATCCAGAAACCTGAACATTGAATAAAGCCAGGTTCAAAATTCTTGTTTCATTTCGTTTTAAAGATTTCATTTTGGATATCTCTTTGTATCATAGAGTACATAAATAAGAAAATGTTGTCTTGAAAAAACATTTGACAAGGAAAATGTTGTATAAATCAGGCTATGAATGATCTATGAACAAACCCCTCTGTACAAACCTTGAGAATATCGAGAGGAGTGAAAGGGTGGAGTTTGGTGTATGTAAGAGATGCTGAAGTGGAGATTTGTGGATCAGAGTCTGAAAAAAATGTATTTATAGAAAACAGATGTTTCGTAAAATGACATACAATTTGAAGACACGACAGGTGAATAAGGTACAATCAAATATAATAATAACAATAATAATATATATCACCATACAACTTCACCAGTTGATGACTTACATTATGGCAATATTTTGTTATTTTGCAAATTTTCTGAAACATAATGTTTAAATATGCAAATGAGGCATTATCTAATTGGGAACTTTTGGTGAATTTAGGATGCAAACAGATAAAGTAGTGAAAAAGACATCTAAATGTGTATTTTGTATGTTTTCTTTCTGCTAGCCTGAAAGAACACAAAAAAATACCCCAAATTCCGAATTTGATCAGTGCTTCAAAAACATGTTTTTGCTTGTATTGTGTGGGCTCAAAGGAAAGGGAAATGGACACGACTTTCCACAGATTAGCAGGTGTTGCTTCGTGAACAGCCTAACCTGAAATAAGCAGCATTGCTCTCAGTTTCACAAACAGTCATAGAAAGTTGCTCAGCAACGTTGATCGACCACAACATCTCTTGTAACGGAGGATATGAGACGAGGTGATCTCAAAAAGTGGCTTTTAAAAGTTATTTCATGCCCAGAAAGGAAATTTGCAACACTAAAATCAAGAGTGAACATAAAATAACAGCACTGTTGAATGGTTTCATGTTGATATGTAGATTGAACCACATCTCAATGGTTCTTCTTCTGCACACAGTAAATTAAACAGCAGTGCCCTCAGCTTCAGAGGGGAAGTCTGCATACTCAGGAGAATGGGACGGACGGACAGACAGATGTACAACATTGAAAATATGAACTCAGGAGCCTCATTTCAGATGTCGGCTAAATAAACGCTTAACCCGAAAGTCGAGGCACAACTCTAACAGTGGTACATAGCAAATGTGGGTTTGGGATAAACATTTGGCTGGTTGAAGTTAATATTTGCAGATGATGTAAATCAAAATATCATTTTACAGCAGCACTAGATGTACTGCCTGTTGAACAGCTATAATTCAAGTAAAGAAGTAAGCATTTTTTTCCCATAATAATTTCCATTCCACTAGTTTCAAGTCTTCTTCAACGCAGCATGATGTTCATTTAATAAATGATAGTTCCATTTAGAGAGAAATAGAGCAGGGTGTGCTTTAGGGCGGGGCTACCTTGTGATTGACAGGTCACTACCGCGGCGTTGTCCGGTCTGAGAGTTGTCTGTGTTTTTGTCTTACAACTTTAACTCTTTCACAGTATTTTCAGTTCATGAAAGTTAATTTTGGTCACCTAAACATGGCCTCAGCTCCCCCCTCTCGTATCATTTCTGGTTGCAAAAAACAGGATGGCGACGGACAGAAACCAAGTTGGCGCTGCCAAAATGCTGAACTCGAGGCTTCAAAAGTGTAGTCCACCAACCAATGACTAAGTCCACTTCTTATTTACAGTCTATGGAAGAGTTTCAGCTTTTGTAATCAGTTCAATTCAATTTGCCTCATTGACATGAATGTGACAAGGACAACATTACCAAAGCGTCAAGTTAAAATTAGATCATAAAGAAAAGGAACAGGTCACAATTCGTAAAGTCAAGAAAATAGCAATTAACCCCTGGCGTGTGTTTGCGAGAGACTGGAAGTATTCGTTGATGTTCTGTGTGTGTGTGTGTGTGTGTGTGTGTGTGTGTGTGTGTGTGTGTGTGTGAGAGCGTGACTTGTGGGGACATGTATATGTTTACAGTCACATTGTGGGGACCCCCCCTTCTTTTGGGGACCAAATGCATATCCCGACAAAATAAATCATTAGGTTAGGTTAAATTTAATGTTAGTGCACTGGTTAGGTTTTAGGCAAGTAGTGGTTATGATTAGAGCAAGGAATTATTAAAAAAGATCAATTAAAAAAAATGAACAAAATCGTATAAGAGACCATATTATAATAGATTGTGCATATCATTTTAGACACATTAGAGATACAGTATTAATCATTCCCGAAGTGGAAATGAGAGTCGACTATGAGCCACTATGAGCTCTTCAGACACCTACAGGTGACGTCACGAAGACTTCGTCCACATTTTATACAGTCTATGCATCCGAGCTGTAAAAAGAACTTGACTGACTTTGCTGCTTAACTCTGTGATTTAGATTAAAATGTACTACCTGAGTGGGATTGAGATTAAACCTCAGACTATATTGAAGTTTCTTTACAATCCGATACGTGAAAATATAAGTAGGAGTAGAATTTTTTACTTCTTCTGTATTTGGGAAAGTCTGTGGTGTGCTGCCGTACGTCACAAAACCATTTATTCCCCCCCCCCTGTACCACAGTCCACCATGTTGCCCATCTTATCATCTTTATACACCCCCTGCTGTGCATGATAGTGTCAATGTAGAGCTCGCCTACAGTCCCTCCACCATCATCCATTTCCTTTCCTTTAGGTCTGCCGTGGGAGGTGAAGTTGGAACACAGTACATGTCTACCAATCACTGGTCTGTCTTTCCGCTGTGACACATAAACATCCCCTTTATGACAGCAGATCTCCCACCACACAGGTCAGCTGACTTCCTGTGTGACTGCCTGGGGCTGAGGGCAGGTGAGCAAGCTGTCCATTCATTCAGTTCTCTGAGTCTCAGACAACATAACAGGTAACAACACGTCCTTGCTGGCCCACAACGAGGAGATATTCTTCCCTCCCACTCATGGTTCATCCCTTCATCCACTCCCTGTTGGCAGGAATCCCCACTTGTTTTGGCAGGAGACTGCTGTTCCTGTCCCGTATTAAATGAAAAGTCAACATTGGCTCATCTTTTGCAACCAGAAGCGACACGAGAGGGTGGAGTTAAGTACAACCGAGCTTAACCAAAGCTATTTTAGGCCACCAAAATGTTGAAGTGAAAACATTTTGTTAAAGTCAATCCCAAGGTAGCCCTGCCCTAAAGCATACACTGTTTTATGTCTATTGGATCATCATTTACTAAATGAACATCATGCTGTATTGAAGAAGACTTGAAACGAGAGATTAACACCATAAACTCATGTTTACAATGTTTACTGAGGTAATAACTAGTCGGCTCATTTTCTCATAGACTTCCAGACAATCACTTCTTTTTGCAACCAGACGAGTCGCCCCCTGATGGACATTAAGAGGAATGCAAGTTTAAAGCACTGCCACACTTTTCATTACCGGAGGTTACTGCCTGAACTTTTAAGGTCTTTGCAAACCAAATCTGTATTTTTCATACGCGCTTTTTCAACGGAGAGAAAACATTCCTGTCAGAAACGTTGCACACTGAGACCGATGCGTTTTGATATTCTATTCTTTGCAAAAACACTACTGTCACTACTGTTTAATCTTTACGTGCTTTGTTCTATCGATTAGTGCCTACTGTCACTGATTCCAGGCTGTTCTGCAACCACCTGCCAAAATCTATCTTCAAATTCAACATCTCTGTATTCTTTACTTTGTTTGTCGTAGAGTGGTTTGTGGTGGGAGACGAATAAACAAAGTGATGATGCATGATGATGTTTGCATTTACGGTGGCTCTGAGGGGTCAAACAATTCTGACGGATGCAGAAAACTCAGGAAATCTGACTTGTTCCGAAAACAATAATGAAAGTTTGTGAGTGTAAATGTGATGTGGTTGTAAATGTTACTATTTTGGATGGAAAATACAGACTTGGTGGATAGGCTTGTCTTACATATCATCCATAGTAGTAATGGATGTCTAAATCTTTTCTCACTGGGCTTATGATTCATGTAAAAATCTGTGTGATGCACAAAACCCATGTAGTTGACCTGAGGTGATTCTTGCAGGTTAATAATTCAGCATCAGTTCAAGGAATGTGGGACATTTTTTATATAGATGATATGTGGGGGGGGGGGGGGGGGGACTTCCACAAACTGTGAGAAAGTTCTCAGTTTCATTGAAATATAAAAGATTAAATCTACGAAAGCAGTCAAAGAAAGTACCTTAGTTTGGTTCAGTTGTAAGTCATTGTGTTTGTCGGTTTTACTGACCATGTCAACACACAGTTTAATGTCAAATCTGACTTTGGTTGATTTACTGTAAAAGGTACAAACAGCAGCAGTATGTGACGTTGGGGAAGGAAGGGTTGCTTCCTGTCACATTAATTATATGGGTCAGAGAAACTGCTTTCAAAACCGTTTTTAAATCATGCTGCCGGGGACAAGTGGTGGCACCACAGACGCAGGTAACATGCTCTTTTATGAGCACCAAAATGTTCCTCAAAGGCAAAACGTGTGTGTGTGAACTGCAGCAGTAAATATTCGGGATGATTGAACCATGAGCCTCGATACATCACATTAACAGGCTTTCACGAACGTTAGTTGCCAGATCTCGCGAGAGTGTGTTGCAGAGACAAAATAAAAGGTCCCAAACAAAGTAATTGTCTCTTGATGTGTGTGTCTGAAAAATGTCATTTTTATTGCCAGAATGTTCTTAAGATATGTGGCTTTGGAAAAATGGGTCCAAAATGTACTTTGGTGACTCTGGAGCGAAAGAATCTGTCGTAATGTTGATGTTCACTGAACATGACATGATGCAGACACAGGACACAGGACTCTTTACTGGAAGCTGGTGGTCTTACATGGGTATCAGTCCAAACAGCAAACAATACCTGGCAATGAGATGGCAAAAATCCAAAAAGCAGGACACAAAGCAAATATACAAAGATGAGTAAGACGAGGAATGCAGAACAGCAATGACCACACAGAGGATGGAAAGAGACAGAAGGAAGTAAATAAACAGGGTGGACTGATGGCAAAATCAGGGGCAGGTGTGGATAAGCAAGGAGGCGGGAAACACACAAAACAAAACGTGATACATGTGGAGGTAACCTATGAAAGAAAACAGGAAAGGGACCCAACATAAATGGATATGATGGGATAAGGGAAAAAACACACACTTAAACAGAAATTCCCAAACAAAACCTGCAGATAACTGATGACATAAAAACAGACAAATAAACGAATGAAAACAACTAACAGCAGGGCGAGAATATGCAACATTCAACCAAACTGCTGACACTCTGAGAGCCACATCAAAACCATCGCTACGGGTTTGTTGTCATTAATTGCACTACAGATACGTCATTTACAAATCTAAAAGAATCGATTGCAAGTTCAGCATTAACTCAATAGTGTCACTTAGCAGCTTGTTGTCATTGAGTAAAACATATTGAGAACTTTTCTCATTCTTTTGAAATACAAAGTCATTATTTTGAGATGCTAACTCATTATTCTGAGATTGGTTCTCATAAAAGTGACATACAGGATTCTTTTTTTCATCCCAGTGGCAGACATGGGCTTCAATGGGCTTCAATGGGCTTCAATGGGCTTCCACTTAAAGTAAAGTAAAACTTAAGTTAAAAACTGCTCCGCTATTTGCAGAAATGATAGTATGTATAATCGACCGACCTGCAGCCTACATTTCTGGTAAACTCATACTTTCCATTTCATTCACACAGGGAGGAGATGGGCACATTTCTTGGACAACCCACCCACACTGTTTGGTACTGTGCTCCCAAAACTGCAAGTGCGATGGCTGTGGGGAGCGGAGGGCCGCGTGGAACAGGTTTCTGCTGCAGGGCTGAGTCATTGTGAATCCGCTCATGCATCAGAGAAGACAGTGTCAGAGGGACAATGGAGGAGCAAGAGAGACCTACTTGGAAACATCTCACACCTTTCTACGGAAAATCAAAAAGGGTTGCGTGCATGTGGCAGCGGGTGAGATGAAACTGCAGAGAGGATACTGGGCAGAGATCGTAGTTGAGCAAGAGAGAGAGAGCGAGAAAGGGAGAAGGGAGGAAGAAATGCAGACAGATGGAAACAGGACAGGGGAATCCCCCATGTTCAGCTACAACCAGGCTTGTTGGTACCACCTCCACACGGGCCAATAGGCCTTCATATCACATCATGAGTTCATGACATTCTCTCAAAGCTGTTTGTTTGTCGTTGCCTTCGCTAAACAGCTTCATGGCACGGGGGACCCCCCTGCAGCTCCCTGCCAGTATCTGTGAACTACTCCAGCTGCATTAAGCTTCACAGACTTGTTATTTGTGAGCAATTTATAGAGATTTAGTGCATACTGTATAATTCCAGGAACCCTCCTGCTGACTAAAACGATAGATACGTGGTGGACCCCCTGAGAGCTGTTATTGGTACGCTGTCAGATAAAAGGTGCATTCCCCGCAACACTTGGATTCGGCCCCCATGCCTTTTAGTCGGGAGAAAGTCATGTTCTCGGTATGAGTGTTATCTTGATAATAAATGACTTTGAAGGAATGACATTAGAGCACCTTACATTGAATAAACAACAGAGGTCCGAAGACCCCTGTGTTGTTCTGTGCATTGGTATAACTGCACAGAAAAGTATATGAAAAAAATAAACGCATATAATGCGATTAATTAAAAAATGAATATAACATCCTACACAAAATACCTCAAATGAGCAACATGGACGGCTTTCTGCATTTCGTGACGGCCTTATCGTCTGCTGCCGGCTTCCATCTTGGATAATCAAAAGAAATGTAAAATTCCAGGCGACATTAAACGTACTTACGCTTACCTGTTACTGAGTTTGCCCAATAATATACCAGCAACAACCCAACGATAAGATAAACTTGTGTGGTTGCTGTTCATAAAGTCAAACACAGTGATGAGTCTTTCAGTAACATGTTTGTCATTTTCAATCACAAGTGGGAGTAGCTGCGAGGTCGCAAGGTAACACCAAACACTGACCAACAGCTGGTGCTACAGGATAGTAATCAACAAGCGGGACAATAAAACATATGTTGTTCATATTTGAGGTTTTTCATCTTAATAATAACTTTGAATGGGACCTGAGTTTGAAATCAGCGTGAGTTTAACAACCTCCGAAGTTGGGGCACTTTCAACCCAAGTGGGCAGGAAAAGGTGAGAGGATGTCGTTTGCATAAATTATACTTTGGCGCCCTCTGGTGGCAGAAACATTAACTGCACGACACAAGTTTGAATCGACGCACAGTAAATACATGCAATTGTTTAGATGCACAAGTTGAACTCGTGGAGTTTCCAGCACAACTTAGGTTGAGGTTACGTTATTATCTGCCACGGTGTCTTTTGTGAAGGGTGCCAAAGTGAAGGAAATGTTTAGTTTGTGTATTTTGGTTCTCCTCTGTTCAGCAGCACGTGCACTTTTGATTAGGACAAGTGAAGTAGAAGACGAATCGAAGACGGAACCACGGACGCATTATGCTGAAAGTCACCAGTTAACACGGTCAGTTAACACAAAATGCTTGCTGCTCTGTAACACGTGATCCTTCCCGATTGTTGTAGAACTTGAGTCCACTGTTAGAACATAGATCTTTACGACTGAACATGCAACAACCACAGCTTTTGATGCCGTTACCAGTTTGTTTGAAGTTTGTGAACTCACATGGATGCCTGGTGCAAAGCGCTACTTCTGCTGCCAACATGGCAATGCCTATTTCTGATGACCTCGGCTGTAAAAGGGTCTCGAGTTCATGAAAAAGTATTTTCTGGGCCCACAAAGCCAGCAATCTAGATTTACCACAACTGTGACAGAGATAGAACCCTTAAGGCCCTGTGACATACACACACACACACACACACACACACACACACACACACACACACACACACACACACACACACACACACACACACACACACACACACACACACACACACACACACACACACACACACACACAAGTGGCAAGCTACAGCAACATGGAAGAAAGACATAAAGACTGTAGGCTGTATAACAAGTGGAGGAAGTCATCGTGACGTCACACACTGGTTTGTGGACTGCAATTTTTAAACCTTGAATTTGGCATTTTGTCCGTCACCATCTTGGTTTTTGGTCGTCGCCATGTTGTTTTTTTTTGCAACCAGAAGTGACACGAGAGGATGAAGATTAGACAACTGAACACTGAATACGACATTTTTAGGCGACCAAAATGTTACAATTAACTGTTATTAGCTAAAAACACATGCTGACAGACTACAGAGGTTAATAATGCCACTTTTAAAGAACTGACCTGAAACCTAACCTCATGGCTCCAAATGTCTCAATAAAATACAAAACAATGACTTCTTGGGTTTGGTAGGAAACACTGTTGATTTATGGTATGTGGTGAGTTTAACATTTCTTCTGTCCTTGATAAAAGTTAAGTTAGGAGACAACACTGAAATACAAGTCAAACAGCAGTAATCTCAGATGAATCATGGAGAGTTTGAAGACTCTGTCCAATATTCATCATAGGGAACAAGAAGTGTGATATAACATATATATATATGTTTTTTTGTTATTGTAAAGAAGCAGGACATTGGTAGTTATGACAGAACGGTTGATATTTACAAAGTGTTTCGTCGCCTTGCAGTCACATGAAATGCAATTCGTGAAATATTTGCTTGATGGCGCTAAAGACAAGGTGAAGATGGTGCTCAGCATTCTCCTCGTCCTTGTCTCATGGGTTATCTGCAGGTTGTCAGGTCATAAGTGTGTGGACACTCGTTCGCAGACCATGCGCATTGATCTGCCTCCACTCTGCTGGTTTCAGCTCTGCAGGGATTTGCTCCCAGTCAGCCATTAGAGAAGTCCAACCTTGATGTTGAGGGGTTCATACGTTCTGTGCTCCAGTTCATCTCAAAGGTGTTGGGTGGGGTTGAGGTCGGGGCTCTGCACAGGACAGTACCACACCAAACATGGAGATACAATCCTCTATGGACCTGGTTTATTCTAATACAGGGACATTGTCATGTCGCCACAAAGTTGGAAGCACACCGTTGTCAAAAATATTTGGTTTTCCCTTTAAGGTCCTACAAACGTGTTTTCTCAGCCACCTTCTTATACGAGCGATTGGACCCTACACAAACACTGTTTTCTGCCAAAGTGTTGCTGTGAATCATCTGCATTTCTTCCTTTTTAATCTCTCATCTATTCTTGCTGGTTTCAAGCGGGGGTAGCAGGGGGTAGCAGAGACGTCTTTGATGCACACATTTGGATTTGAGTCAGAATCTGATGACAGTTGGTGGGATGTTTGGTCACTGTCGATCAAATCTGATGAAACCAGACCCACAAAGTCCTGATGAAGCACAACAACAGGCGTTTTTGAATGATAACCTTTTAATAACTAATCCATAAAGATGTTTTTTCTTCATGTTTCATTTTGGAGAGAAATAGTTCAGATTTGAAGCCCAGATTTCAGGGGCTTTTAACTGAAACTAAAAAACTAGCCCCAGAGTACACTCAAGTATCTAGATAGGGGTACTTTTTTACACTATCGTGGTAGTTTTGGTTGTTGTAATTCTTTAAAACAGTAAACATATAAACCTACCGCTTAAATCAGTGTTTCAAATCCATGTTTATGCTCATAATAACAATCAGTGTTTCTAACATGAACCATGGCTCAGAGTTATTCAAAGAGGCAACTTTCATCATTAACTTAATGTCACAAGAGCGTGAGAGTGATGAGCAAACGTATACATTTCCTGTTCCGATGGTTTGTGTGATGGGTTTCGAAGATTAAATATCTTCCATTTGGGGGATTAGAAAGCTTCATGAGTTATATCTTAAATGAAGATCTTTGAGTGGTTTTAAACTTCAGCAGAGCAACATTTGCCCTGGCCTTCAACTACGACGATCTTTCTGAGTGAACTTATTGATGAAATGGCTATTTTTGTGGTGTGAAAGGGCAACCCTTTATAAAACACTTTATATCCATTTTAAATGGATAGACCTTCTAAAAATGTTCAGTTTGTGCAAACGGGGTCTTTAAACAATGTGATTTACTGTACAACGCTCAGGAAACACATTACTGATTAAAGATGGAGGGATGAAAAGAAAAAAAGAAGTAACACTAAAATGATAAATGGAAATTTAATGAGTTTATTAATGTTACTCATGTGGAAATTTGCACATTTCATCCTGGTACAGAGCCCTTATATTCCTAGCTGTTAGAAACTCTCCAAATTTGATCTTATTTCGATCCAGATAAGAGGATCAAGCGGCCTTGTCTGCTTACAATATGTTCGACGAGGTCATGTTTCAGGATCTACAACGGGCATGGACAAACTACGGCCGGATCCGGCCCGTTGGGCTTTTTAAGGACCCGAGAGGCCCCGGTGGGGGTCTTTTTTAGAAAAGTGTGGCATTCAGCGTGTCGTAGAATACCTTACTGCAGAAGCCCTAAACTACAAAAGCCCTTAACTATGGAATACCTTACTGCAGAAGCCCTAAACTACAAAAGCCCAAAACTATGGAATACCTTACTGCAGAAGCCCTAAACTACGAAAGCCCTTAACTATGGAATACCTAACTGCAGAAGCCCTAAACTACAAAAACCCTTAACTATAGAATACCTTACTGCAGAAGCCCTAAACTACAAAAGCCCTTAACTATGGAATACCTTACTGCAGAAGCCCTAAACTACAAAAGCCCTTAACTATGGAATACCTAACTGCAGAAGCCCTAAACTACAAAAACCCTTAACTATAGAATACCTTACTGCAGAAGCCCTAAACTACAAAAGCCCTTAACTATGGAATACCTTACTGCAGAAGCCCTAAACTACAAAAACCCTTAACTATGGAATACCTTACTGCAGAAGCCATAAACTACAAAAGCCCTTAACTATGGAATACCTTACTGCAGAAGCCCTAAACTACAAAAGCCCTTAACTATGGAATACCTAACTGCAGAAGCCCTAAACTACAAAAACCCTTAACTATAGAATACCTTACTGCAGAAGCCCTAAACTACAAAAGCCCTTAACTATGGAATACCTTACTGCAGAAGCCCTAAACTACAAAAACCCTTAACTATGGAATACCTTACTGCAGAAGCCATAAACTACAAAAGCCCTTAACTATGGAATACCTTACTGCAGAAGCCCTAAACTACAAAAACCCTTAACTATGGAATACCTTACTGCAGAAGCCATAAACTACAAAAGCCCTTAACTATAGAATACCTTACTGCAGAAGCCCTAAACTACAAAAGCCCTTAATTACTGCAGAAGCCCTAAACTACAAAAGATATTTTGTGGTTTATTTTCATGATTATTGGAACAAGATGCAACCAAAGAAGTCTGTTGATTCCAAAGTAAGTAAACCTGCGTCTTGATTTGGGTCTTAGCTAAACCTTTCACACCATTGATTTGTTTTGTGAAATGTTGCTTATTTTTTGCTCATTTGCTTCCTGAAGTGTTCTGAAACATGAGATGAAGGGAGATGATCCTCTAGGTCAACTGCACAATATCCCTCATGAATCAACTTGTTGCACTAAGTACAAGTATACAAAACAAAAATGTTTGATTCTGTTGCTCGGAAGATTATTTGAGTAGTTTGTGGTTTCGCCAAAAATGAGAGAAAAACGTTAATTTGTTCACCTTAAAACATAATTATCCGGTTGTTATTACGATGCACGCGAGGTCTGGAGAAAGAAACTAACATATTTGAGTTAACACGTGAGCCACGTGGATTAAAAGAAGCACAAACCATTTCACAAAAAATCGACCTGCACAGACGCGAGACCCTCGTGATATTCACACAGGAAGGAAGCAGACGTCAAACCTGCCACTGTTTGGTCCCCTCATCTGTGCCCGAGCCTGCACGTCTTCTCACACAACATGAATGTTTGTGGTGTACTGAAGCAGAACATCGCTACGAGGGTGTCAAACTGCACCGATGCAAGCGCCCTGCATCGTGCTCTGTAAGCTTAACCTTAAGAAGTACTCGTGTTCCTTTGGAGTATAAGTGCATTTGTCAGAGTACAACGCTGCCTGTTTCTAGACTTCTGCTCGATGGAATATATGGAAAGGAGAAACACCACATTTTGAGTTGGTGTACTTATCTAAATACTTTCCAGTGGTCATGAACAAAACTCGTGTGGGTGTTCATTACATGCTCAGACATAAAACACCGTCAATGAAAATCAACTTAAATTATATCTTTATTCATTTCCAACCATTATGTCACACATTTAGACATCAGATCCCAGATCCACCCTAAAATAAATATATGTTTTTAAATGGTAACACTAAATCAGCTTGTTAGTGTTTACTGACTATCTACATTTATTAAAAAAAAAAAAAAAGGCACAATATTTCTTTACGCATGTGTCTGGAGAGCTTGCTTCACATATTTCACAACCAATTTTAAAGCTGGCATT
This sequence comes from Melanostigma gelatinosum, assembly GCF_949748355.1. Taxonomy (NCBI): domain Eukaryota; kingdom Metazoa; phylum Chordata; class Actinopteri; order Perciformes; family Zoarcidae; genus Melanostigma; species Melanostigma gelatinosum. Next base: position 27,911,252 of record NC_136637.1, read on the forward strand.
AATGAGACTGTGCAATGTTTTCCCTGGGTTGTGACGTTGCAGACCGTTTCATATCAAGCTATTCAGTGCAGGTATTATACGTTATGACACAAGGAATCAAAGAGATGAGTACGATTCAGAGACACGAGTATCATTACTACACTAAAACACACAAAGCCCTCAGATCTTGTAGAGACCAAAGAAGTTGGCGTAATGAGAGTGACTAAGATATAAGGGGTGCGATACATTCACAAAAACTCTGTCGGATTCCTGCAGCTGCAGGGCGGAGGCGAGGTAACTCTCTGTGGTCCAGGCGTGCTTCTGCTGCTGAGAGCAGAAACCCGCCCTGTCGGCCTCCATCAGGTTCAATGGCGAGGAGCGTCCCGCTCTCCTCACGAACACAGAATGATGGAACGAGGACGAGGGCGAGCAGTCCTTGAAGATCAACTCCACGCGCGAGTAGACGTGGTAGAGTCCGCTCTCGTTCAGTTGCAGGCCGCCGTCTTCGAACCTGTACGCCACCGATCCCGAGGTGAAGGCCCGACCCACCCGCGGCTCCCATCGTAAAGTCTTCGGGAATTTTTCTATTTCAATGCGCCCTGCAGGAGAGGAGGAAAGATGTCACCCCTTACATTCATATGCAGGATGGACTATCAAAGAGTAGACGTTACATTGTTATTATCATGTTACCCATCACGTGTGCTGCAGGTCTGTCCTTTTTCTCTTCTCTGTTCGCCTCGGGCTCGTGAGCTGAAACAACCAGATAAGAGTCACATCTCTCTCTCTCCACTTCGTTGGGAACATTTGCACTTTGTTGGGAATAATTCCGGCGTGGAGAGAAAAGTGTTTATATTTACCAATTTGCTTCTGAGGCGTATCAAACTCAGTCACGGGTTTAACCTTTAGCGAGACGAAAGGAGAAGCAGAGAAGTCTGATTACCACATCACACAGACATGCGCTTTCTTCTAGAAGCACTCAGAGAACATCAGAGGGAGGAAATCCTGTGTCACTGGGCAGCGACCACAGATGGAACGATTAAGTCCCTGGTTAGCATTTCTAAATGTCAGAGCAGAAGTGGGGTAAATTAACTCTTCAAATGATGGCAAAGTAAAGTAATTATCAAACTTTCCAGCTTGGTTTTCCACTCTCCCACCTTACACCTCTCCATCACCTCCTCTCTTTGCAAAGGTGAGAGAAGTCGCACCTTTTTTTTTTTTTAACTTGCAGGATTTGCATCCATTAAAACTGCAAGGAGAGCCGGTCTACACAGAGTAATGCCGTTAATATTGACATTATTTCATGGCAATCACTTAATTATTACTTCATTGCTTATTTTGAGAAAAAGTAGGGCGGCAACTAACGATTATTTTCACTGTTGATTAATCTGTTGATTATTTTCTCAATTAACTTCATAGTAAAATCTTGTTTTGTCCACAACTCGAAGTAATTCAGTAAAGAAACCAGAAAAGATTCCCATTTAAGAAGCTAGAATCAGATCAGTTTTACTCAAAACAGATGATCAAAAAAGTTGGCGATTAATTAAATAGTTGACAACTAATCGATTCATCTTTGCAGCTCCTGCGGAGAGTCATCACTTCTCTGACTCTTGACCTCCTCATCTACACACTGCGGTCACAAACCTCCCAACTATCCACCTGCACACACTCAACAGAACAAACCCCTCTTTCTTTCACTTCCATATCCACGGCATCCTGTTGCTGCCTTACCGTTTTCATCTCTCTCAGCTCTGCCTGCATGTTGTTAATCTGGTAGGCTTCAAACCCGAGGGCCACAAACACCAGCAGGAACAGCATCAGCACGATGAGGGCCAGACCGGGGCTGACTCCCATGCAGCCCCGACTCTTCCCCCGGCCCCTCGCCCTCTCCTGGGCCGGCGGGAAGGACCAGCAGGGCACGAGGCTCGGCTGCTGTCCAGAGTGCTGCGGTCCGCCGCTTCCGTCCACCAGGAACACCTGCGGGAACGGATAGCTCTGGGGGCTCGGGTGGCTCTGGTGGTCATAGCTCATGGTGCAGGTCCTGCTGTGAGACAAACCTGTGTGTGCATCTGTCGCCTCTGCACGAAGGAGGTGTGTACTTTAATCTGAGCACCTCTTGTCTTCACTTCAGCTGTCTCACCACCCACAAACCCCTCCCACAGGAGGACAAGTGCACATTAACTTACACAAACCAAGAAACCCTCCACTCATCTCTCTCCACCTGAATGCATAGTATGAAGAAGTACTTGCTGCATGATATTACCATAAAACTACAGAACTTTATCGCGCTTTATCACAGTGTGGGTCTTTCATGCGCTTCCTATAGTTCAACCTTTGCACGTGAGTGAAGACAAACTGCAGCTCAGTCTGAAGGGAGGAAGCTAGAGGTTTCAGCTGACCCCCACGTCACTAACCACCACCAAGTCTATATCAGAAAAGAGACCTTCTCACATATTCCACGAAAGGAAAAAACCGAAACCACGAACACAGTCACCTACCCAGCACCTCATTGCAACAGGTAACATACTGTGTAGTGTTGCTGGGGATTTCTTTTCCTCTCAGGTTTGTCACATCTGAACCATGCTCTGAATCTCAACATGTATCTTCAGTGTTCAACCTGTTTTCAAATAAAAAGCATGATTATCACGCTGTCAGTCTTTATGAGGATTAGCGTGTGAGTAAACAGTGATACAGCAGTCTCAGCAGCACTCTTGGTGGGAAGATGCTGCTGCCACATGAAAAGGACGCATGTCTCAGCATTGGCTTTCTTGTTTTTGAAAAGCTGTCAGCGAGAGACAGCGATACTTTGCGGAGGTTAGAATTAACCCCAAGCAATACCTCACTGATGAGCTTACAGGAAAGCTGAGCACGTACTCACGCTCAGTGAGGGGTTAATACCGCTGCGGTCTCTCTGCCACCTTAGGGTTTGTTTCGTAGGATACAGAGCAGTTACTTCATTGTGGTTGCAACGGTTTCCATCAGACATCATTTCTGTTAATACTAGAAAAATCTGCTTACATATATTTATGAGCACAAAGTGGGCTTTAATAAAGGGAAGAGCAGCGAAGCTTGCTGCAGCAGTGACGTCTCTCACAGGGCTACACTTTGACAAACCGCTCCGTCAAAGTCAATCTTGCATGTTGTGTAAAAGTCAGTGGCGAGCCGTGTGTTTTACATCAGTGCTGTCCTGCTACGGTTCAACCACCTCCTGAGAACCTCATTATGACGGGATGCTGCGTCGTTAATGGGCAACGCATAGAGTCAAAACATATGTAATTAACACAATGACAAGAACAAACTCACAAGAACCAGTCTCATATATTTATATGACAACACAGCGGGTAGAATAACACGATTCAACAGGCCTCTGCACATTCCAGCAAAACTGCGGCGCTAAAACACGCATTCCGCCAAACACTCAAGGGCACCATTCAAATATTATTCACATCAGAGGAACAATATTCACCGTATCATATAAACGACACGACAGAAACATGAACACAGCAGTAACGCTACTGCAGATGTAAAAACAGAAGCAGTTCACTCACCAGAGCTGCTGTTCACTCTTTCAAGAGAAAGTCCATCCTCCTTTCTTTGTTTCCTTTGTTAGTTCAATGACACGGTTCAGAACATCGGTGCGGTTCAGTTCCAGTAAGAAGTCCTTCTCGATTCATGGACGCCAGTGAAGACAGTGGAGCCTCCCCAGTTGTATTTCTTGAATATGTTTTAATGCGTTTGAGGGCTGAAAATGTCCGCTCGACAGAGGCAGCAGATATTGGGATTATCACCGCCCAACATGCCAAAACGCTAACAATGTACCATCACGTAAAAACTTCTTGCATATCTTCAAACTTTAACTCTTACTACTACAAAGTTCTGCTAGCTAGCGTCACAACAGTCACGCTAGCCCACTGACCAATCACGCTGCACGTTAATGCTGACGTACTTGTAGGCCAGCCAGAAGCTCTGGCACGTCACAGAACACACCCAACATGTCAAACTAAAGATCTGATTGGTTGAAGAATATGACAATCAACAATATCGTCTCCATTTAATTAAACTGCGCAGGGTTTCCTGAAGGCCTCGGGCAGATGTTTCTACAGCACAGGGGCGAAATCTGATAGAAAAAAAGCTTGACTTAAAACAAGCAGCGCAACTGAGGAAGACAGTGCAGCTGTGCAATGAGCTAATGGGAACAAATATTTAGAATACATGTAGTGTATTTATCAAAAATAATTAAATTAGAAATTAGCTATAACGGTGTGATTGTGTCTAGGCCAGCAGAGAAGGCTTAGCTGGCCCACCACTTGTGTGTATTGTGGCAGCTGCAAGAGAAGCTGTCAGACCTCTGCTCTGTCCACCGTTGCAAAAAGTTTCATTTCCTCTCTCAAGGGCCCCTGCAGAGACGAAGGGAAACCCACCTTGCAGTGAGTGTGCACACAGAGCTCCAACTAAAAGGGTAACCACGTCAAACTCAACCATAAACTGCACAGAGTGCCTGCAGCCTACAAGCTGATGAGTCTGTTTCCCAGAAGTGTCATGCGGGCCTCGCAGCAGCGGCACAGGGTGGGTTTATGTGGGAGGGTGGCGTTGTGGGGTCTAACCAGACCGTGTTCAGTGCTGCTGTTCCAGTTCACGCAGCCAGACAAGGAGAGTAAAATGAATCACTGACTCAGCAAGTATCTCTACTCAACTACCGTCTGTTTCTCACGGAGTCTCCCTCCTCTGTGTTGCATAATGGAGATCGATGTGGTCGCGATGACTGATCGCACAAACGGAGTAGTGCCTGAAAATCACAATGAACCTGTCAACCTGAAATGAACGACATTACTCATGTCTTTTCTTGCACACATACGCTTTTCCTTTACGCAGGTCTTGTTAGCGGGGCTTTAATATTCAGCATTTCTGTATTCCAGATATTGTGATCCACATGTCTAATAGTCTAATATGACACCACTGAGGACGCCTTTGAATGAATACAGAGCATCAAAGTGTTACAAACGTGAATCATTAAATGTATTGATGAAAGAAAAACATCACGTGTCCTCATCAGAGGAAGAGTAACAGTCTAGTCCCAGGACATGACCTGTCCTCTCCTCCGTTGTCCCAGTGTCGGACGACTTCCCAGGTTTCCTTTCTGCTGCTTCACAGTCTGACTTACGGTCTTTGACGTTCCGTGCGTCTCTGCTCTGGGTTGAAAGCGTCTGTCTCACTGAGGCGTTACTCAGGTTTGGCAGGCCGGACTGCAGCACCCGGGCTAGGCTCTGTGTTTGAGAGGAGCCTCGCTGAAGTGGCGGTCCTCTGAACGCGGCAGTGGCCACCGCCAGCCTCGTGTGGTCAAAGGAGAGGGGCTGGTCCTGGTCTGAGGTTTCTGAGTTTGGGTTGGTGGGGACAAGGGTTTGAGACCTGCTCTGCGAATGGCTGAGAGGCGACTTTCTCTCAGGGGCTGAGGGTTTGTGACATCCTGTCCAACTGCTGGCCGAGTCACTCTCACCTCCACTCTGATCAGGTCCACCATCATGTGAGTCACAGGGCCGAGGGTGTTTCACTGTGAATGAGAGCGAAGACACATAGAGGGACGAAGGGTTAGCTACTTCTGGCTTCAATAAACCGTTCACCCAAAATTAAATTCAGTCAGAAACAAAAGGATATTAGACAACAGCAAAAACTGTGTTCTCAAGTCTAACAATCACACATTGGTCCAGAGTAGTACAGTTTACTTTCTCCCGAGGCTCTACTCATCCTACAGTCACCTGACAGAGGACTTCACCGTCTTCATGTGTGTCTTGGAAACTCTAAACATGAAATATTTATTCAGACATCTTGTTGTACAAACATTTTCGAGAGAAACTCCTCGGGACGTAGATCTGTTCTGTCGTGACAAACATTCTTGAATGAACTATTCTTTAAAAAGAGTCAAAACATGATGCTGATTAAAACTATATTTAATAAGAGCACAAACTGTTCCTGTACGTGAGAGATTATTCACGAGCTTTAACACACTGACCGATACTTGGAGAGTCCTGTGTGTCTGCTCTCCTCTTGCAGTATGCTCGAGGAGTCCAGGGCTGATGTTTGCAGGCGGGGTCCAGCACTCGTAGTTTGGTGATGAATCTTTTGTATTCTCTTTCCAAGGCCTCGATGTGCAGCTGGAACTCGGCTATCTTCCTCTCCGGGTAATGAGACAGCTGCGACTGCTGAGAGGGAAACGACAAAAACAGACATTTAACTTCAGACAGAAACCATCTCCGTGGAATCAATCTAACCCTACACATAACTAACAATACACTCACCTGCAAATAATACTCTATTTCATTCTTGATGCTGGGTATCCACTTTTTCACAGAGGAAACTGAATTAAGAGTAGACTGCAAAAGAAAGGGGATGGCTGAAACAAACTAGTAAAATAGTAGAAGTGAGTTGAGGTGAAGTGCGTCTTCATTACCAGCTTGGGTCTCCGCTCATGTACATCCTTGAGGCGTCCCTCTGTAAATTACATTTTAAGAGAAAACATTAGTTTTGGTTTCTTGAGGAGCTCAGTATTTACTCTGAGCAACATGGTGACCAATACAAAACAAACAAAAACACGGTGGCTGGCCCAGAACAAAAATCCAATAAATGGTTGTAACTCAGAGAGGAAAAGTTGTATTTGTACCAAACCTCACACAAAGAGCCATAACACCTAAACATCTTCTCACAATTAAACACAAACAATCCCCCTTGTTGACTACGGAGTTATTCAACAGTATTTCACTGGTGGGGCTCTTTTAAATGTCACATTGGTATACTCAAACACAGGAAATTAATGCATAATGGTGACTTCACACTGCATCAGAAAGAAAGGGCAGGTTCCCCTGAATTATATGATGTATGACACCTAATACTGACTGAAAGAATAAACTCAGAATGGGAATAAATATAAAACAATATGTCGGCATGGTGAAGAGATAAATCGGTCCTATAAAGAAGGGATGAGTGCCTTTTAATATTACGTACATAAAGCACATTAGTTCTCTTCTTTCCTTCATTTAAACCAGTTAATCTAACGACCGTGAGTTAGCATCGCTGGGACGTTAGCTAACAGTTTAAGCTAGCGGTAGGTGTTTTTATCGGTCACATATGAATAAAATGAAAGTGTTTGTTCCGGCGGACAGCTGCGCACCTTCCCTCTCTTTCTGCAGCCACAGTCTGTTCAGCTTCCCTTGTTGTTTCTCCTCGTTTCGTGCCATTTCAAACTTTACTCCAGGAGAGTCTGCAAGACTGCGGCGGCTCCGACAACAACAGAGACACGTGACGCATAGTGGCCGTCACGTGACGTACAGCGAGCGCAACTCCCGACGTCATTGCACGTGCAGCTGTAAACCCAGACCACAATATGACAAAATATATATTTTTAAGGTTCAACACAAAACAAAATCTCAATTCTATTTCGTAATTAATCTCATTCTAATATTGGCCAGGTTATACATTAAGTTTGCTAAATATAATACATATAAATAAATATATATATGTAAAAGATATAAGATATAAAGATGCAATCAAAAGGTGTTGAGCTGGCCTGACACCAGACTTTAAAAATCCCGGAAGATTATTGAGTCTTTAACGAGTCTTCTAACTAAGGATGCACTAATAGTTGTCTACTATTGTCTACAGATAGATGTCTGCATTATCATTATGTTACCCCTTAAAACTCCTTAAACTACAGTTCAAAAACCCGTTAAAAGGAAAGCCGGCAACAAAAAATATTTTAAGGGTTTTAAAAAAACTTTGAGATACACGAAACGTGACACAAAGCCCAACAAAGGTGGAGCAATACCCTAATCTTTGATTTAATCTGAAGAATTAACACATTTTAAGAAGTCTTGAAAGATCAACTGGTATAGAAGCTGCAGAGTCTGAAGGTTGTGGGTTCAAACCCTGCCTGTGGTTTGTCATTTCCTCCTGTTACCCCTCAGAGGGCTGTTGAAGGTGTTACGTATGGACAAAAGGCTCTCTTTGAATGAATCAGTGTGTTTCATAAAGACACTCAGATCCTGAATTCATTAAAAAACGTTTCAGAGGAGGTCTGAACTGGAAAGAAGTTGTGTCACACATTTGGTTCTTCTTTTGGGACGAAGAGTAAAAACACTTCATCAACTTTCCTAACTTGTGAAGTGACATGAAACCATCCAAACGTGGGCAGGTTTTGACACAATTGGCCCCTCAAGGGCACAGTCATGAAAAAGGCCCCACCACCTCTCTACTACAGAGGCAAGACACACAAACTATGATTCTCTTTCTGTTTTGTGTCTGTTGTCTTCATGCATCTCTCTTTGTGTCTCTTTGGGATCTCATTGTAGTTATTTTGATGCTCTTTCGTTGCTTTGTATGTCTTCTGTAGTGTCACTGTGGGCCTCATTGTGTCTCTTTGCAGCTTTCTGTGTCTCTTTGTGAATGTTTCTTCCCCTTTCATAGCCGCTGTGAGTCTCGTTGAGTCATTTTGCAGCTGTTTTGCATCTCTTTGTAGTTGTTTTGTGTCTCTTTGGAGTCGTTATATATTTCTTTGTGGTCATTCTGAGTCTCTTGGTTGGAAATGTCTCTTTGCATTACATTTTGTAAGTAAAAGCCAGGGGGCTCCTGATATGTTGGGCCTCTGGGCCCGGTCAGTCCTCCATCCATTGCTGAAATGTCTTTTTATTTTTGAAATGTACAAAATATAAAAGGGCATGGTTTTCAGGCTTTTGAATAGATCTAATCTTATAATTTCTATTTAAGTTGTATTTGATTGATTATCTGAATGGTTTAGGGTTTTTAAGGGGTAACAATCCCTTAAGAACGTGAATGTTTCTTTATTAGTGAAGGGAACGGGTTGCAAAAGAGGTTCCCACCAGCCATCGGACCATCGATATGTTGCAGTTGCAGTGTATGCAATGCACCCATCAGCCTACCAAGTTGCTCCAACTTCAATTTTTAATTGAATTCAGCGCTTTACCCCAAAGTTGTGTTGATAGATAATTGAATAAAAACATTAGGGATCTTCTTGGATTGGAAAATAAAGAGGCAACTTGAGAAATGTTGTTAGTGGACATATTCTAAACTTTACAATGCATTAACACATAGTTTTATTTGATGCATTCTTTTTAAATAAATGTTGCTATTTACCACTCACAAAGGCCGACCTAAAAACATTGTACAGCAAAGTTAGTTAAAATAACTAAAAAAACCGAAACTAAACTGATTCATTTTGAAATAGTTACAGAATTTTTAGCCGGAATAAATTAATTGAGTTCTAATTTTATAAAATAGTTTTTGATCCTTTCGCAAAAAAAATATTTCAATACTTTAAGTCAGGGGTCTCAAACTCATTTTCACTCCGGGCCACATCAGCATCATGGTCGCCCACAAAGGGCCGGTTGTAAATGTAACGACTCGTAACATATTGTTAAATAACTCTCTGCATTCACAGTTTAAACTAGTCTTCAATGTGCTCACAACACATTTCCATGTGAAATGTACAGTAACCAGTCAAAGAGCTGCTTCTAACTGTTTAAGTATCTCATAATTTGACTTTCAATCTCATAATTTTAACTTTCAATCTCATCATTTTAACTTTCAATCTCATCATTTTGACTTTCTATCTCATCTTTTTGACTTTCTATCTCATAACTTTGACTTTCTATCTCATAATTTCGACTATGGGGATATTTTTATTATTATTAGTCTAATTTAAAAAAAGAAAAAAAAATTATTAAAATTTGTTTTTTTAAACTTTTTTTATTTTACTGGCGGATTCGCGGGCCACATAAAATGACGTGGCGGGCCGGATTCGGCCCGCGGGCCGGGAGTTTGAGACCCCTGCTTTAAATGATTATTTAATAATAAAACACATAATAATTAAAATATGTCGTATGTGATCATTCATAACAGACCACTGAGGTCTGACCAAGCATTTCCTGATGCAGTAATAGTTTTACACAACAGCAGCGCAATGGAAAAGTGACGAGGGAGCGATTCAAAAGAATTGCAAGAACTGAACATGTTGCAGAAGTGAGGAACCACAAAACGAGCACAAAAAACCCACCATGTCATTCTGGGGTCATTGGTCTTAGTTTCGTCAGCCTTTTTACATTCATACAGGAAGAAACACATCACATGGCAGACGTGAATCACCAGCAGTTACCTTCACCTGCCTATAATCATCCAGCACAACTTGCATCTTTACAGATCTTTTGTCAATAAAAGGTGAATGAAACATCAAAACATTTAGTTTTACAAATTAAAATAGAGAACACAGCATGTCTACAAGTTATTTATTTTGCTCTTATTCATGGACAATTTGAGTTAAGAGCACATGTTTCTCACCTGAAGTATGACAATGACCCAAATGGAGAAAACTTTACTTTCATGGAGGTCTGTTTCAGAACTGGGATTTCAGTGTTCAAGACACGCTTACTTCGTAGCCCAAGATAAAAGCTCTCAATCATGCTTTTATTTCAGTGTTATTTCTTTCGCAACTGTATGCACAGAAAACATGTCCTCAATACCTTTCACAGGATATGATGCAAGGTTTGAGGTATGATTTCATCAACGATTTGACAACGATATCCAGACACATAATCATAATCAAGAAAGAGCTGCAGTCATGGACATATAGAATATATGTTGTAATATAGGAGCAAGAACTGTGTTGAATGTTATATAGATATGTTTATATTCTATGTTCTGTTGTATACTGTACATGTCATGGTTTGTCGCATGCAAAAATCTGAAAAACAATATTTGCAAAAGCAAATTTAAAGCCACCAAGTGTAAACATGAACAGTATCATTCACTGGTGCCCCCTGGTGGTAGTGTAGAATAACACTGGAGCAGTCAGCAATGTGAGCTACAAAGTCACTGATGCCCCATTGTTGTCAGATGTGTGGAAGAGACACGTCATTATGTTTTGGCAACATTTAGTCCGTGTTGAACACTTACCTGAAGACCTCAGTGGGCCCCAGCTCAGCTGACAACAGGAGAGGAGCGTTCACATTCACGCCTCTGTCTATGAGAGCGGTTACCACTCCATCATGGTTCTGATTAACAGCTGAGAAGAGAGCAGAACGCAGGGCCTCTGTACTCAGAGCTCCTCTGGGATTATCTGGAGTTTAGACAATAGAATATAAAAATGTTATCGTCTAAGGTTTGCATATGTGCAATATCTGCTTTTAAAAAGTGTACATTAAAAACACAACACATCACATCCAGACATCAACATATATGGATTTTAATACATAAAAACACAACACTCCATACAAGCTATATAAAAGGATCAGGTGCTCGGTGGTGAGGACCGGATCGAGGTCAAATAAATCGGTGTGCGGAGGTAAAAAGCTGGCTTCTGAAAACAAGATATCGTGACAGCTTGTTTGTTTGCAGCTTCCGTTTAACATCTCAAAAAAAGTGAACGTAAAGTGAAAGTAGCAGTTTGCAGTTTGCAGTTTGCAGTTTGCAGAAAGTAGTAGTCTGCAGCTCCTTAAGGCCAATGGAGGATTCATGTGTGTTTAGCCCTGGAGACGAAAACAACAGCGCCCCCTGCGTGTGGAGTAGAAGCAGGTTGGTTTGTCCTTTCTGGGCTCCTGTAGAAACATGGCGGCCAGCTCCGTGAAGAAAACCCGCTCAGTATAGATATAAAAGGCTAATTTTAAGGCAACGAAGAACAGGTTTCTTATTCATTCAAAACGGGGGTTTTGCCTTGCAGATCCAGAGCGTAGATGGGGGCCCCGGCCTGAACGAGGGCCCCGACTGCCACGGCGTGACCCCTTCCAGCTGCCCTGTGAAGAGCCGTGTGAACTTCTCAGGGTTCACCTCGCAGCATTATGCAGAGATTACAGACTCACTTCCCGTGATGCCCGCCTCCTCCTCTGACGTGACGTGGATCTTCCGAGCGCTCCCTCTCCTTATATGGAAGGGGCAGGACTCCGCCTTCCGGAAATGATGTCACGCTGCCCCAGGTTTAAGAAATCAGAACAGGCTAAAGCAGATTTACAGAGGAATTAGAATCATGCCGATGATTACAACGATATGGCACTGTAGTGTATTTGTGTTGTGTAAGCAATATGATTATATGCTTTGTTAATGAGCGCAAAATCAACTTGATATGGCGATAAATGATTGAATCTTGAATGTAAGAAAATAATATATGAATAAAAATTGTTTTTCTGGACCTCATGAATGAATAAATAATGAGTAAGTCCACCCCAGACCATCAAATTTCTTAATTTTTTTACAATTTAATTGTATAGATATAATAATTGATATTGAATTACCCTCATGTAATTACATTTTATTTGTTTTTTAAGATAAAACAATTAGACTCAAACAGTTGAATTAGCTGCTTTATGCATAAAACCATGTTGTGAAAATATTCCTTTCGAATAAATGTATATAAAAGAAAAAAAGAACAATGTGGGCAAAGTGGACAATGAAACATATGTATATATATATCATATATATATATATGATATATATATAGATCATATATATATTATATATTATATATTTTATCACGTTATCCTTCACTCCATCCATTTAATAACCTGTCCTGTTTCTTTGACTCTTGAAATCATGACAGGTCTGTGTTCATTAAAGCAATGACTCATACAAGCTGCAGAGAAGACGTGAAGACTTTTCATTTAATCTTTCAGGCCAATGGGTCTGTGTCGCCCTCTAGTGGTTCATTACAAGCAGGACACACTGGTGGCTCGTGAGAGTTCCACACACTGTAACCTGACTGCCACACCTGACCTCGTCCCGACACATTCGCCTGCTGCCACTCGAGTCTATATGCAGGGATGAGGATTATAATATTTGCTGGGTTTACTGTGGATATTAAGTTCATTTACTTTCAGTTGTATACAGATATACAAGGTACATATACATGTGTTCGTCAAAATAACTCTGGTCATACCTGAACATATTCAACATATTGATTATTTGTTCCTCTAAGCTACTTTTGTACTCATTAAAAGTACATTGCAGTCTACAATGTATCCAGAAAACACACCAAAGTGGTACTTTATGTTTTATGGAGTATATATATATATGTATTCACTTGCAATACAGGACCTAAAATGTATATTTGTTTCGACATGAGGCTTTCTCAAGTCACACGAGGACAGGAAGTAGTGCTGACTTTCCTGTTTATGTGTCAAATCAGTGACACCTCATATGTTGCTTACTTTAACCTGTTGTAATAACAGTGTATTGTGTCAACACCTGAGAACAATGGGAGGTTTTATAAGACATGTGTACTCTGCAGGTATAGCAGTCTGTGTGAGACATACAGTGGAGATATCTCAAGCTCTAGCTGGACCTGATCTCCTTCAGTGAGCCTGGAGCACCATCACTCAGCCCGGATCGATACCTGCTCTAATGGAATTTACCAGGTGCTGGGAACTCTACCAGCTCTTGCAACATGTTGCAACATGCTTTATTGTTTGAGCTCGTGACATGGCACACCCACTTTTTCTTTCTTTTTCTCACGCGCACACACACACACACACACACACACACACACACACACACACACGTACGAAGAACACAGAGGCAATGTTGCTTCATTTGATCTGGTTTATTTTCTTAAATATTGATACGTTTCTGAAGTGATCAGAAAACAAAACATTTAAAAAAAATGTATACAGTATTCTTATTACAAATGGTAAACATAAGTACTCCGAGTTGATCTTATATACATATAACAATGAGTGAAACCCCATTAAAACAAGTTTAGAAAAAAACAAGTAAATCTTGAAGCTTTTCTAATTGACCTTCTTACAATTAAGAAAGAAACAAGTACATTGTACTGTAAGTCAGAAGTCAGGCAGCTTTTGTTACAACGTCTCAGCCGTTTAGAGTTGGCCAACACGCCCAAGTTCGAGGCCTTTATGGCTACACAGCAAGAAAAGTCTCCATTGCAGGTTCCTAAAGGGATCTTTAGGAACCCAATACTGAATTTCTCCTTTGATGATCATGATAAGGTCCATGCAGAGCTGGGTGTAGACAGTAAAAAAAAAAAAATCAAGAAAACTTCAGTCCAGTTCTGTTTAAAAAAAGAAAGAAATACAGCATGAAACAGATACAGAAAGGCATCCTGTTTGTTGCCATGCCCCCCCCCCCCCCCCCCCTCTTGTTCATGGCTGCTGTCACTGTCCCGAGCCCCTCTCTGGGGACGCGCCACCGGGGAGCGCGTGGCACTTCAGGAACTTCAGTGCAGCCCCCCCCCCCCCGGTCCTGCCAGTGTCGCGCCACATCATCCCAAAACCCCGTCACGATTTACGGGAGACGCAGCCACTCACACTCTCACAGGACGCGTCCGGTTCGTTCAACCACCGTCTTTAATCTCTCTCTCTCTCTGCTGTCACCTCCTCAGAAGGTCTGGAGCTGCTGCGTTAACATGAGCTGGCACCCGCTGTTGACGTGGTTCATCACCTTCTGCTTCAGCTGGGCCACCTGCTCGCGCAGCATGTTGGCGGTGGACGCGAGCTCCGAGTTCTGGGACTTGAGGTTCTTGACTTTGTCCTCCAGTCTGGAGATGCGCTCCAGCTTCCTCTTCCGGCACTTGGACGCGGCGACGCGGTTCCTCATCCGCTTTCTCTCGGCCTTGATGCGCTCCTGGTTCTCCATGTCGATCGGGGAGAGAGGAGGCGTCTCCCCTGGCATCTCCGGCACAGTTTGGGGCTCCTCTTTGAGCGCCGAGAGCCGGGAGGGCTGCCCGTAGATGGGGGGGAGCTGCGGCGGGGCGGTGGGAAAGGACATAGCCGAGATGGTGTAACCCGGTGCCGATACCGTGCTGATGGCCGGGTGGAAAGTGTTCAAGTCCTCGTAAACCGGCGAGTCGGAGCGCATGGCTGCGTTGTTGTTGTACACGGCGGCACCGGCAACCGGCGGAAGCGCGGCGTTGACACCGGTCTGAGGAGCCGAGGGGACACTCACGTTGGCGGTGCCCGGCATGTGCTGGTGGTGAAGCTCCGCCAGGGCTCGGACGAACCCCTCGGCGAAGCCCTCCTGCTCGTCCGTGACATTCTTGGGACACATGAACTGGGTCGGGGTCGGCGTGGTGGTGATGAGCCCGTTGCTGGACTGGATGATGAGCCGCTCCAGCTCCGGCGAGGCCAGCTTCAGCAAGCCCACGTCGGGGGAGGTGAGGATGTCGCCGGCTTTGGCGCGGAGGTGAGGCTTCAGGGCGCCGGACGGATCGGCGAGGTTCAGCGTCATGTTGCGCTTCAGCACTTTGGGGTTGCTGTAGCCGAAGCCGGCGCTGTCGTGCTGGGAGAAAGCGTTGAGTGAGTCGTCATAGAAAGTAGTTTCCATCTTGGTATACATGGAAGAGGAACCGAAGTAGCTGCTAAAGTCTTCAGCAAAACAACTTTTCCTCCCCCGGTTCTTCTGGAAAAAACACACTGGTTTCCAAAACGTCCTCTCTGTGCGTAAAAAGAAGTTCCAAACTTTGGAGTGCGCAGTGTTCTTGATGAGACTGACTTCTATCAGTGTACCAGTTCACAAAGATGTCACCAAAGTATCCAGACTTGTATCGAGTCCGTTGAGTGGCTCTTCACTGTTTCTCGTCAGCCACCGAGACTGTTGGTCCGCGGTGCTCGCTCTGCTCCGGGTGCGCGTGTGTGTATACTCTGAGCCCGGCAGCGTGGAGGCTAAACCTTATCTGCTGCCGCTGCCTCTCTAAAAATAGCCATGATGTCACGACGGGGCTCTCCTATTGGCTGGGGGGGCGTGTCGTTAGCGCAGGGAGGAGGGAGGAGGGAAACCAGCCCTTTCGATAAGGCGCGTTGCCATGACGACCACCCAGAAGATTCTTAGTCTCGCGGTGGATTGTGGGATGAGGTAATGCTGCGAGGAGAGGGTGCGCGCGGTGCATTGTGGGAAGACGTATTGTTTTTGAATCTTTGGTTACCCGCTTTACTGTCAGAGGCGGGACAGTGAAGTGTTGCTGCTGTACGTCTCTCTCTCTTCTTACAGAAACAAACAAAACTAAAACATTAAAAAATATGACACGGAAGTTGATGCATAGGGTGAGAAAAATAGATGCAAATATATACATAAAAAATAATAAAAAACAAGAATAAGTAAATAAATAAATGATAAATCAAAAAATATTTAGGGTTAGGTACAATTTGTAGATCAACAAACACTTGTTGATATAATTTGACTTGAATAATCAACATAATATAGTGCAAGATGTCAATATTTTTTGTGTTGTGATCCAGCTCTACTGTACATCTGTTCACTGACTTTTATTTACAACACTTTTTCTATTAACTTTTTGTACTTGAAGTCTTACATTTAACCTTAAAAGTACAGTTGAATGATCTCTAATAGCCTAAATGATTGACATCATAAATTATATTTGAATTGTATTATCATTACAGTAAATGAAAGAGACGCTTTCTTTTTTATCACCACATATTTGAAAAATGATCTGGCTTCATAACAGCTAAAAAATCAAAAGAGCTATTTTGATTTCAAAATACCATTTTGTGATACAGTAAAGGGAAATTGCTCTTCTATGCGATTCTATTCTATTTTGCAAATCAAAGTTTATTCCACTTAAATACAAATAGCCACATTACATGATATGACATGAATACATTATAAATGCCTCCGTAAATTTAGATTATATTCTACATTGTTATAATATGTTCTGCAGTATTATATTCTATTTTAATCTATTATATTCAAATATATTATACTCCATTCTATTCTATTCTACAGTATTCTATACAGTATTTTCTTGAATTTGACACCTGGGCAGGTCAATATAAACATAGACATAATTACTTATATAAGAAATGCATTACATCGGAGTTATTTACCTGAAGCGTATGGGGCCAAGTCCATCTCATTGAGTCACGTGCTCTGCTACCTCGCAGTCTTTCCTCCCTGCAGTCATTAGACGGATTTAATTGGACCTTTTTGCTTTTACTGCACAGACCACACGTCTGAGAAGCTACATTTAAGACCTTTTATTTCTGCTACGACTACAAATTGTTGAAGACGGATCCACAGACGTCTGTTCGTCCTCATAAAGAGCGAGCACATTTCCTATTATCCATGTCAGCGTGTGTAATTAGTGTAGTGCAGTCCATTGTCCCCTGGCCCTTGGTCAGAAATCACGTCTGGTTTAATGGCGGGAGGTTAACCGGCGAGTCCCTCTAGTCCTCCACACTCCCACTGTCTGGGTCATTTTCTGCCCCGCCAGCTTTACCGACTACCTCCAGCACACACCGTCTAAATATGTCGCCCTTGTGTGACGAGTAAATCAGTCCCCCGGCGCTGGCTGGCTCAGAGAGGCACCTCAGGAGGATGAACCGGATCATAAAACACCACCACAGTCTGACTTTTTATGGCTGCTAATGTTGTCTTTATGTGCTGTTGTATATGTCAAACCATGGCAATCAATAAAGTGGCATATGAATCTGATCCAACTGGTCAACTGAACTGATCTCGTGCAGTTTATTTTTTGATTGAATGCATGTTAAGGTTGGTCCTTGGGGCTCACATGGCAAGAAATAAACCTCCATTAAAGAACTATTTCTTTATTTTCTTTCATTTTTTTCTGCGTTTCTCTATATTTAGATTAACAGTTAACTCCAAATGTTCTTTCAGTCTTCTTATGCTTTCATTTTTTGCCAGTTCAATTCACTTTGTCGTACTTTTATACCTATCATAAAATAAGGAAGCAGAATAAGGACCAGTCGCTAAGTTGCTTGCTTACACTCGATGTTCCACTGGCACATTCTGAAATATTTATCCACTTTGGCTCGTTCATCTATTCATCACCGCTTTTCTTCTGAATTGCAGCAAATGAAAGACTCATACGTAGGTGGTCTAGTAAGTCACAATTCAACACCAGGTTGGGATATCCTGCTGCCGGTTATGGTTCAGGACATTTGGTCACTTGTGGTCACATGCCAGGTCCGGTAGTAACGGATTACATGTAATCAGGATTATGAAAATTAGGAACTATAATCAGGTGTAATTAGATTAACACGGACTCTTTTGTGAGACTTTGTGTTCTTATTGAATTATTTCTGGTTGGTGGAGCGAGCTGCAGGCTCTCAGGACTTTGGGAAGTGAGGTTTCAGTACTGACGAAAGAATGAACTCCAGCAGGATAGTTGGACAGGTAGCAGCAGGATGACGTTCATCCTCTGGGGACCATGAACATCTGTGAAATCTTTTTCATGAAATCCAATCAACAAAGACCAATCAAGAGACCGACAGACAGAACAACCGCCGGGACTAAACTACCGTCGAGGTAATGCCTTCTGGTCAACACATTTTGGTAAACAGACAAAAAGTGAAACTGCCAACTCGGGGTCTTGACTTAATAGTTACTTTGAACACGCGTTTAAAACATCTTGTTGTTATTATTTTATACGACACATTCAACTCCTTTTCCTTTTCGACTTTCCTTTCCTCTCCACCTGTTGATTTTTCAAGATTAATAACGAACAAAGACTCTCACGCAAACTGACATGTTTTTCAAGTACTGCTTTCCTGCTCAGCTGCATCCTGACCTGAGGTGGTCTCCAAGTGGGCCTTCTGAGTTGTCTGGTCTTTAGCCGTTTCAACTGTTTTCCTATCATTACCTCCCCTTCTCTCCTGACTCTCACCTCTCTCACTCCCTTGTCTTTCTCCTTCTAGTCTCTCTCTCTCTCTCTCTCTCTCTCTCTCTCTCTGTCTCTCTCTCTCTCTCTCTCTCTCTCTCTCCCTCTCTCTCGTCCCTCTCATCTAACCCGATATCAGTGGCTGTCCAGGCAGCAGGATTTCCCCTGCGATGGAAACAGGCTGTGGCCCATTTGTATTGTTTCAGCGGTTCTTTTCAGTGAAATCTCACAGTGCACTCTGTGTTTGTGTTGGTATCATTAAAAGCCAAACCACCGGCCAAAGCGCTGCACAGTACAAAGGACAAGCACAACTGTAAATCCAGTGAAACATAAAAAAACAAAACATGTTTGGGTTTTTACGTCAAACTGAGCACCCGTTGAGGTTTGCAGGGTGAGTGAGAGACAGGGAGACGGACTGTTGAAGCTTTTGAGACGGTGCACACTCACAATGGTCTTCGCCTGTCAGAACAATTGTTGTTTCAGCTGTTATGAGAAGGGAAAAAAGCACCCGGCGGTCTAGATTGTGTGTTGAACTGCGAGCTCACACACTCAGATGTGTATGTGCGCACACGTCTGCCTTTACTGGAAGCGCATGGACTTGTAAACGTATTTGTTGTCATGTGAGGACACTGAGCAGGTAGAGCGTATTTGGGCCAATATGTCGTGATCGTCTGAGAACCGTGATTGTCTGTGTACATTGTCTGTGATGTTTTAGTGCAGACCGACCAAGAGACCAACAGAGGCCCAAAGACCGTCAGACAGACCGGCAGACCGACCAAGGGACCAACACACCGACAGACAGAAAGACCGATCGACCGAAAAGTCTTGACTGTGGTGGACCACCCAACCGACTGCCCGACTGAGAGACAGGCCGACATTGTTCAGGTTTTTAGGAGAATTCTTTGGACACACAGTCTCAATCGGTTCTGTTTTACCACAGTTTGTGACACACTGACTCTCGCCTGTTACCAGCTCTGTACGTTGAACACAAACCAGTCAGGCTCGTGCATAGCAGTGAAAAGAATAACTTGAAAAACACGGTTTTGCAAAATTGAAAACGAAAGATTGGGTTCTTCCACACCTCCTTCCCGCTCTTCTATTGTTCTTTTCCACTTCGTCCTCATCCTACACCGCGTCTTTCATTCTCCCTGATTGCCTCCATTTTTATCATCCTTACCTGCACACACACACACACACACCCACACACGCACGCACACACACGCTCATCCTGACACATTAACAAGATACCGCAGCAGCCATTTCCTTTAATGAACGAGAAAAGACACAGCTTAATGACAAACGTCCCTCTTTCCCTTCTGGATTTACGATATGGTGTAAAAGCAGGAATCATTGCGTTTGATTACTACACACACACACACACACACACACTGAATCTCCCTGAGTGATGTCTCATTGTTACGCCCTTCAACAAGAGTAGGGAATGAGTGTTTGATGCCGGTCTTCGACTGAATTCTTTTCAGACGCTGTTTTAATTAATTTTCCCATAAAACGAACCGTGATTCCCAGCAGCCTCTCTGGCACCCTCAGCCACAAAAGACTTTATTAGCTTTGACAATGAATCGTCGCTAACTACCCAGACTAAACACATCTTGGATTTATGGGTCAGAATCATATGGAATATCGATCGGCTCTCCCTCATTTTGACCCTTTCAGCGCACCGTAACTCACCCGGCGAGTGACATCATTGGGTAACTGTGGGCACAGTGCGGGCTCTTACGACTTTTGCTTTTTTATCAAAACCAAGGGAGAAGCAGGAGAACAGCTTCAGTTTAAGGGTTAAACAGACTGGGATTTGTCATGTTGTTTTGGGGGGTGGGGGTGCTTGTCTGCATGCGTTTTTATTTGTTGTCACAGAGTAATTTAATCTATGAGAGTGAGTCTGGGCCTCATTATGTAAATGAAATAACCTCATCTCGAAAGAAAGGCAGAGTGAGCCACAGCAGGACACAAAGACACAGTAGTGTACGCTCACAGAAGCACTAACACACACACACACACACACACGTGGGCAAAGTAAATGGCTTTTTTGACACCACATAGCAGCTTGTGTGTGTGTGTGTGTGTGTGTGTGTGTGTGTGCACCCAGAGACCTGTATGAGTCCTCAGCTGGCTCTGTTCAGCCTGTAACAGGGAGGTGAGTGTGTCACCAGGGAGAATGATCGATAGCTATTAAAACCCACCAGTGCCGCGATCCAGATGGAGGGCCGCTTGTGTGTGTCCGTGTGTGTGTTTGGCCATGATCAAGCACCGTGTTTGTACAGGTGGGACACTGTATGGCGGCAGCGCTAACCTGTTCCACTCCATTTACTGCTGCAAGCTGGCTGGAGAGGGGGGGGGGGGGGTTTAGGTACCAGTGTTTGGACTCGCTGGTTATTCTGGTCTTGCTTTGCAGAGCCAATAAAAAAAAAATGTCGAGGGGGAGGGGAGGGGGCTGAGCAATTGTTTGAAGTCGAGCAGCAGTTTCAGTTTGTGGCTGGGAGCGCAACATGTTGTACGAATGACACGACAATTTGTCAGTCATTTAGCGTGCAATACAAACGCCATTATTGTTTTTACGCTTGTCATTTAGTCTGTACCGACTGCAATGTATACATGTGTGAATAGGCACCGCTGAGATCTAGTGACGGAGTATGAAACGTGACTGCTCATGTGCTCATGTTACGTTGTTTACGGTTTAATCACGCAAACCATGATGTTCTTCCTGAACCTAACTAAGTGGTTGTGTTGTCTAAAACCAAAGTGGCATAAAATGACACATGAAAACACCTGGAATACGTTATCGTGACATACCGAGTGTGCTTACAATGTCGTGCTATTTCAGTCTGGTCTCATCCAAAGACTGTATAAGAAGTGGACGTATAGTTATCGTCGTTTTGAAGCCTTGAGTTTGTCGATTTTGTCACGCTTCTGGACAGAGCAGAGACTCAAGCGCAGAGACAGGCGCTCGAGACGAGGTGGAAGGCAAGGTTCTTTTACACCAAAATGTAATAAACAAGAACTCAAAACACTCCAACAGGGAGCGGACCGAAAAGCCAAAAACTGTAGAAAGGCAAAGGCACTAATCAGCGAAACAAACACGGGGACAAAATACCAGAACACGAAGCACACTCGGGGAAGGACAAATACAATCTGACAACCAGAACAGGGAAAGCAGGGGAGTACATATGTGTGTGGTGATCAGAGGGAAAGGCCCGGGGCAGGTGATTGAACACAGGTGAAGTGAATGAAAGCAATCAGGAGACACTCAGCCACAGAGACAGAGACACAGCGACCTGTCAACACAGTAGCCCCGCCCTAAAGCATCCCCTGCTTCATGGTCTGTGTGACTCTAAATGGACCATAATGTACTAAATGAACATCATGCTGGATTGAAGAAGACTTGAAACTAGAGATTGAGACATAAACTCATGTTTACAATGTTTACTGAGGGAATAAATCAAGAGAGAAGTAGAGTCATTTTCTCATCGACTTCTATACAACCTGACTTCTTTTGGTCAGTAGAGTGAGTGCAGGTTTAAGGAATTTCCACACTGGCTTCACTCGGCAGAACCGGAGGTTGCCGCCTGGTCTCAGGGTTCAAAGGACAAGCTACGACAAATAATGTGCCGTAGTACGTAGATCCCACTAAATCTACTTTGAATGTGATCTACGTAATCTTGAACGAGGAAGCCGCTGTTTGATCCCCGTGCGAAATGATAACAGCACTTCAGAGCAGAAATTGACACGTTGGCTTTCATAGGAAAATATCCGTTTGTTGAACGAAACGAAAGAAGGACGAATGGAAGTTTGTTCTTTTCCATTTCACTGAAGGAGAGAAATATGGGTCAGAGAGAGAGAGAGGCTTCTACAAATAAATAATGACTCACCGCCCAGTGAATATTTTGCTTAAATTATCTCCGGGCTTCGTTGGATATATGATAAGTATAAGGCAACCAGATCTCACACACTGCAGTCCTATGAAACGAGAGACATGCAACTTAAAAAGAAAACAGACTCTTGTCTCTTTTCTAATCGTTCTTGCTCTCTCCATATCTCTCTCTCTCTCTCTCCCTCCATGTCTCTCATGCACACATGTATGTGCACACTCGCACAGAGAGAGATCGTCCTCTGAGACACTATGAAACCTGATCACAGATCAATACTGAGTGGTGTTGTGGTTGTTGGGGGAGGGGGGGGGGGATCAGACTTTGATGGTTGTCTGGCTGCTGGAAGAGGGATTTTATACCACATTCATACAGCAGTAAGCCCATGGAAAATAATACAGGACACCAACTTTATCCAGATCAAGACTTTAATCGCTCTTTCTAGTTTTAAATCGGGATCAACAGTTTTAAAAAGCAGATCTAATTGCGATTATTTGACTGGTATTGCAATTGCAAGATTTTCGATATTGCGATATTTTTCATTCTCATTGAAAGACCTGGTAATAAGATTATAGCGCGATTTCTTGTCGTGATCTGTACCAAGACAAAAAGGTTTTCTTAAGTCTGTAGAATATGATGTGTCGGCCGGGACGCGATTGTGATCTCGATAAAATAAGAAATTGAAGTGTGCAGCCTTAGTTTTGAAACAAGCCTCCGTAACATCTAGCCGATGGCTAAAAGAGACAATGATGGAATAACGGTTTATGCTAAAACACAGTGCAACAAGTAGAGAATGGCAATAAAGTCATGAACTTGGCGAAGTAATGTCAGTTATACAGGAATATCTACCTGAAGTTTGCGTACATTAGTCACCTGCTGGTCATGCCAGACCAAATGAAGTGTATCAAATTGAGTTTCGTAACTAATGACTTTTCATTTGAAGGAGGAAGAGTGTGTTATTCTAGACTCAGTCTCAGCATTCAGTTTTCATGGGAGTGAAAACTGTGTGCAGGCGTGTGCAGGTTGGTAATGGAAGTAGCGTTCAGCCCCCGGCTAATCCAGATGAGTTAGCGCGCTTCAAATGTTGAATTAAACATTGAATTGAATGTAGTTGGGAGAAACGACAACACCAAATTCTCTTGATTATCTCTCCGTCTCGCTCTGTAAATGTGTGTTTGTTTGGCGCTCGGTTGGGGCGAGGCTGAACTGCTGAAGGACATAGTTGAGTGACAGGAGCTGATTCTGTGTTACCTCAGTCGCTACCTGTAGCTGTCATTGTGTGTGTGTGTGTGTGTGTGTGTGTATGTGTGTGTGTGTGTGAGTTGGCACGTGACTCCACTTCAGAGTCAACAATGAAACAATGAATCTCATTCTCTGATTTTTTTCTTACATGTTCAACTCATTTCTTGTCAAAATGATATATTCCTTCTTTCCCATCTCACAACCCTCAGTGTTTCCTCTCCTGCCTGGCTCTTCGGTATCATCGTGGAGATTATAGCCAATAAACATGGTCGTGCTGTTGCCTTGCCAACCTAGCAACAAATATTTGGAGCTATGTGGCACCTTCCACCAACATTCCAGGATCTGCTGTTTTGGAAAGTTCTTCCGTCGGTCGTCGTTCTCTCCTTCTTTCCTTCACTCTCCATCCAACTCTCAGCCCTTCCCCTCTCTCTCTCTCTCTCTCTCTCCCTCCCTTCACTGTCTCCCTCCTTCTCTCCTCTGCCTCCCTCTAGATAAATGGACTCTTTGTCTCATGGTGAAATGAACTTGAAAACAGTAGTGGGGACAAGTGGTTCTGTCTAACAGCAGGAACACACACTGTAACTGGATAGAGATCAGGAACAGAGAGTCTCAAACCCCAGAAATCAGTTCAGAGGGCGTTTTTTACTCTTCCGGTTCCCTCAACTCCAAATCAATGTGGTTTGTTAATGTACTTTTGGTTAGATGCCTGAAATAAGGTCTGTGGTTAAGGCAGCCTTAAGAGATTTTAATGTTTTGTTCTAAGATATAAAAATAGGTGAATTCAGAAGCTTTTACGTGTCTTAAAAAAGGTGGTTGCTAACGAATGAGACGACTAAACGTCCTCACTGGAACACGAGTCCTCCTCTAGTTTAGTGGTGACGATGAAGTCATGTGACCGTGGTGGAGTTCGTTTAGCTTTTTACTTCTGCTGATTTCATTCATGCTTCAAAAATCATAAAAATGGTGTTCATTTGTCAATATTATCTTGTTGAACAAAACTTGTTATTATCATAAACGCTTTTTTTAGGACAGAGATTATTTTCTGCAATATTCCAAAATCCGATGGAAAGATCCCATCGACTTGTTGTTGAGGAGAACCAGTGCGACTCAAACTTCTGGGCTTGGCCCAAATGAATGCGTCATATATATAGAATGCGTTCTATAGTAACAACTGAGTTTTGAGAAGCCCAGTGCTCCACTGAAACATGACGAGTGTACCGTAAATACTCTGATACGTAGTATAGCTTGAGGAAAGGTCGTCAATTAGTAGGATGGAGATCTTGCAAACAATAATCCATAACATGGTGTCAGTGCAATGTGTAGGATATTCAGTACAAACAGTATATTCAGTATAAACAGACTGTGGTTGCAATAGCGGCGACCCCCTCTCACTACCATGCGCTCAAACACACCACCACTGCTGCAGGGACCTTTCTCTGACCTGTGGTGGAAACTCAAGTAAGTACTGAATATAATTACTGTTGGATGAAGGATGTGAATATTTCCTTCAACACTGTCTTAAAGCTGGACACTTTGCTGTTGTACACACAGGACTGTAATAAATGCACGCTTGCAGCAAACCAGTGAGCCCGACGAATCTCAATCGTTGATCAGAGAATCCAGTTCATCACCAAGTTATGACTTGGCCGAGTTATCGCCGGGCTGCTGAGAGGCGATCAATTCTTTGAGCGTGATATCTGAAACTTCTGACAAGTGATATACAAGCGGTGCCTGGGAATGTGCCGACCTAAGGATTTACGTGCCGGCTTGCACACGCATACTGCGCGCAACGTCGGTAGCAGCTTGCAGTGTGCAGTCCTGCAGCACGTCTGCGTGCTGATGGAAACCAGGAGGTCTGCGAGGCATCCAGCTCATCACGTCTCGTGGACTCTCGTCCTGAGGCTTTTACGCCGTGATGTGACACGTGTAATGATTCATATATCTCCACAATATGAAGCACAGTTTGTTTCATCATTGTCATCAAATGACTTTGGTCCTGTTGCTCTATCGATCACTGCACAGACAAGAAGAGCAGTCTGAACTCACGCAGAGAGACAGCGGGGGCTGTTGTTGTAAATTGAGCTTCTTCGCGTCCTGTAACTGTTCAGGGTTGCGTGAGATCAATGCCGGTGTACGGTGTCTGGTTTGCTGTCCGTGCTTTTGTCTGATGAACAAAGTCTTGTAATTCAATGTGTCCTCTGTGTTTTATGTGTGCCGGTGAGCTTCATGTACATTTGTCAGTATGAGTCAATACTCCATGTTAGAGTAAGACATAGTTGTTTAGCCTCATTTTAGTAAATATGTGTCTCTTGTTTTGTTTCACTTCTTAATTGTTTTGTTATTTGTTGAAGTCATTTTTTGACTCTGGTTAATTTGCCTCTTTTTGTAGTCGATTTGCATCTCTTTGGAGTTGTTTTGTGTCTCTTTGTGATCTTTTTGAGTGTTTCTGAAGTTGTTTTGTGTCCCTTTCTGGTCATATTTGCTTCTTTTTGTTGTTGTTTTGTGTTCCTTTGTGATCTTTTTGTGTCTCTCTAGTCATTATGTGTCTTTTTGAAGTTGTTTTGAGTCTATTTGAAGTAGCTTTGTGTTTCTTTGTAGCCATTATGAGTCTCTCTGTAGTTGTTTTGTCTCTCTTTGTGGTTGTTCTGCCCTTTTTTCATCGTCGTGTGTGAGTCTCTTTGTGGTCTCTTTGAAGCCGTTTTGCATCTCTTTGTAGTTGTTTTGGTCTGTTTACAGTATTTCTGTTTCCCTTTGTAGTTGTTTTATGCTTCTTCGTGTTCAATTTGAGTCTCTTCCTGGTTGGTATGTGACATTTTGTAAGTGAAGTCCAGGGGGGCTACAACCGTGAGCCCTTGGGCCTGCACCCAGTTGGCCCTTTTAGTAATCCATCCACAGCGATGAGAGCGATTCACTTCTTACAAAGTTGTTAGAAGAACTTGCGATCTTGCAGAATGTCGTATGTGTGTGCGTGTGTGTACATCATTTGAGTTTGAGGTGTCTGCAATCAGTGGCTAACTCTGTGGAATGCACTTCCGCCCTCTCAACCAATCATTAATCTGTATTTACTCAGGGTAGCTCGGGGCTCTCTGGCCGTGAGAAATCTTTCCCAATTCACCTCTATACTTTACCATACGTGTGTGTGTGATTGTGTGTGTGTTTGTGTGTGTGCAGTCAGACTGGTTTGTCAGAGAGGAATAGAAAAAAAGTCTCAGCCGAAACTGTCACATATAAGCGCATTCTCGCCATGTTTCACATACAAACGAGTGATTTAGTGAGCGGTTGGAATCCTGTCTGCACTTAAAGTCATGCCTCTACCTCAGAAGGTTAAGGGCTGTGGCTCTTATCACATACTGAGACTGTGCGTGCGTGTGCGCGTGCATTAGCGTGCTTGTATGTGTGTGTTTGTATCACCCTGTGCGTGTGTGTGTGTGTAGGTGTGTGTGTGTGTGTGCATGTGCATGTTTGAGAAAACACAGACTGGCCCATGGGACTGCTCAGGCTGTGTGTTTTGGCTCCGTCAGGCAGACCATTGCGATGGCGTGGAAGGTCAGGTGGTCCGGCCAGAAGGCCCAGATATATCTGAGTGTTTGGATCGGGTATGTAGGCCTGATGAATGTCCTCTAGCTCTCGGCGGGTTTTGTGGGATTCTCAAGACACTTCCCAAAACCGTCCTGCACATCTCTGTGCAGGGTGAGGGGTGAGATGGTGATGAGACAGGCCACCCTCAGGTTTTACACCTGGTACTCCCTGAAATAAAGCGTCCTTAAAGCAACACATTCATCACTCACCTGAGTCAAAGAGATTCCGAGCAGCTGCAGAATCTCTGGAGATATGTGTTAAAATATGAACACGTTTTAAAACCAATGCTCTATTTCTGCAGAACCAGCGAGATACGATTGACTTTGGCAACAATGTTGTCTGTTGTTCAGCAGGGAAATCTCTTTCACATGATACATATCACGATATTAAAGGACAAACATTCATGTTCAATGTAAAGAGTGAATGACGAACCATTCTTTAAATTGATAATGTTGGATTAGTAATTACATCAACTTGCATGTCTTTATGAATAAGAAAACTTCAGTGATACTAATTCAAGCGCAACACATCAAGAAATACTCAAGGATTGGGCCGACACCAACGAGACACAAAACCACCACAAAGACACACAAAACAACTACAATGAGAAGCTAAATGACCACAAAGAGACGGTAGACATGTACAAAAAGACACACAATTACTACAAAGAGACATAAAACAGCTACAAAGAGACGCAAAATGACAAAGAAGAGACACAAAACTACAAAGACCCGCAAATTCACCACAAATGCACCCAAAAACAATAACAAAAAGAGGATTAACAACTATGAAGTTAGTGTGTCTTGCTCCTACGTAGGAGAGGTGGTGAGGCCTTTTGCATGTCTGTGCCCATGACAACGCCACCACTACAACCAAAACCCAAACTAATAGCAGCACAAACACTCATGATCATAATAAAGCTCTTCAATCACATTGAGATAGCAGATAATGAAAGTTCTGTTTCCACTCCAGACTATTGGACATGTGTGTTGGCAGACAGGAGAAAGTCGTCCTGCAGCCCCCACAGGTTACCTGAGGTCAACATTCAGCCGGTCTGACCCACTATCTCGCTTCTTCTCCTCTCATTGTCTCGTTGTGTTCCTCGGTACCATGCACCTCTCCGGCTTCCTCAGACTTTTTATCAGCTGTCTTCATGCGCTTTGTAGCAGGCGTGTTTAATAATGGATGTCCCAAGGTCTCTGGTTCTCTCTGTTTTGTTTCTCCCTCTTTGAATCCAGGTCAACAGCCATGTAGATCCTGGGTAACGGATTCCTCAGTGGTTCTGTGCAACCCTGGTCGTCTCCCTGGTTTCTGCACGCAAAGGTTATTGTGCAGACTTTACGTCGGCATTTGGATCTGTTTGGCCTGCGAATCTTTTGTTAAAAATTCTCACTTTCTTGAGGTCCTAGTAATCTAAGGGTGCCAACAAGCCAACATGTAGTCAGTTTTGATCAAATTCTGGTGAGTCCGTTTGGGCACTTATGAACGCGGTGATCGTACTCTGGTGCGAGCCAAAACAACCGATCCGAGGCGGCTTCAGACAGGTGGTCTCAGACCGTTTCCAAATGATTGCACTGAGAACATATTCCAACCCAATGGCATGAAGTCAACCAAAACACACTGCCTGCCTACACAGGCAGTGTTTAGACACAGGTGAACGACAGGTTAACATGAGTGGACGGGGACATCACTTAGACTTCTGCAGAAGTGCAATTTTTTGCTTGGTATCTCGGCGGAAGAGAACATACAGAATATCGAGAAAAATAGTGAAGTTTATGAAGTCAGGCGAGATGAACCGGAGGAGAAGGGAATCATGCGCACAGCCGATCTTGTCGACTCCGAGTCAAAGTGAAAATTCTTCGACAGCAACATGTCAAAGCCAATGATTCCCTGCATGGACGTGGCAGCTTTCGAAACAAAGAAGATAAATTAGCTTAATTTGGTCCACTTTGATTTGCGTATCAGTTCCACTCTGATTGGGACGAGTCAAACGGACTATCGCTTGTGAAAGTGTCCTAAGGTTCCTTCTATCTCCTCATGTTTCCATTTGGAACTGTTAACCATTAAAGCAATATATTCACATTGTGGTAAATACTTATTTAAAATCGATAGAACTCGGTATATGCGGAGATGACTCGTAGCCTGTTGCCTTGTCGCTCGTAGTGTGAACACAGCATGAGGTTGTCTTAAACCTTATTTGGCATTAAAACGTTCTCGCAGCCTTCACCGCATGTGTCACATCGTTTCTCTTCAACTGTGTTCAGATCAACAGAAGCTGTCAAGGCGGCAGCTGCATGAAATAAACGCTGTATTTACGTTTGTCAGGACTTCTCGGCTCTTATTTGTGAACAAATTAAAGCCAGTAGCGCTAAGTGAAATGCACCTGATTGATAAATGCACTTTAATTGCTTAATTGTGTGGAGTCTGTCAGGCCCACATAGCTAAATGGCGTTTCCAGACTGATGTGCATTCAAACTGGCAGCGGGGGAAGTCGTTTTGGCGTAATGGCGACAAATGAGTGGGCGGACTGGCACTAATTACCCATTGTGCATGTGTGCGTGTCAGAGTGTGAGTCCCTGACAGGCCGGGTAGAGACACCTACGACAACACAGCTGTGTCTTATTCCCCTGGGTCTGGGAGTGATTACATTGGAACTCAATGACTCCCTTTTTATTATTGCTTTCGCCATTTGTTTTAATATACCGGTACATATATTTGTCTTCAATTTCAGGTTTACCTCTGCCCATTGTGTTCTCAGGCGTGTGGGACGGAGATATGGAGAGACAGATGGAGGCGGAGGAGAGAACGGACAGACGTCACTGTCAGTCGACGTAGGAGCCGTCAGACACTCACAACCTTTCATTCGGGTCATCGCAAGAAAAGACGCCTCGCTGTCTTTGTCTGTCTGGGTGCCGTGTCGGGTAGCAGTGGGCGTGTGACGTTTCAGGGGGGAGTGGGATTCCACTGGTTGCCTTTGACGCGCGTCCGCCCATCGTGCCGCTGACGTGGTTTTCGTGAGGGGACATATTTGTGTGTGTGGTTTTTGCACAGCGGAGAAGTGAAACCAGCGTGGCCCTCAGAGACGCCGCCGTCCTCCCGCCCTTTCAACCATACGGTGCAGTTCACAGATCGAAAAGAGCTCCCTGTCACGTACTCACACGGCCTGTTCTTTTCTGTTGATGAGTGTGATGTATTTTGTAGCAACGGTGAATTGTGTGTTCACAGTGACATCGAGGTATTGCACATGAATAATAGAACGTGTGTTGAATGCGCTGCTACCCAGGAGAATATCCTGTTTGGACGATATACCGTACCAGAGGCATTTCACGGCCGTATGCCAGTTTTCAGTGCCAACATGCACCTAGTTTTTCAGCTGTGGCTGTACCAGAGTGGATAAATGCGGCAGGGGATCGATGTAAACAAGTCCCCGACATGAGGACAGGCCTCTGAGGTTCTGCCTTTTCAAGAGCAGCAGGAAGGACTGACAATGAAACTACTCAGGCTGCTTCCTTTCTGTGTAGAGACTCTGAAAAAAGGAGGCGGAGAGCCACCGTCTCCTCCTCTGGCCCGAGGTGTTTTTTAACTGCTCAAGAGTTTAGGAACATACAGAGCAAATAGTTTGATGTGCTGCTGACTGATTGATTGATGACTTTGTTTGTCAAGGTGCTACAAACGCTGTTCAGGTGTTACATTGGTGCATAATAAAAACACAGCACGTTAATTTGCGGCTGTTTCGCCACATCCTCGATGCACAAACTTGTCGGGTGCACGCTCTTTTGCGTGCATCGTGCGGCGTGTTGTAAAACGAGGGGAAAGGCGCTGATGCACAACACTCCAATCATTGTGCTCGCGCACGCCTGAAAGCTGTGTTTATTTTCCCCGCTGCTGTACTTGCAAAGCTCTGCTCTGTGCGTCGGCGCTGAGAGCAACTTCCTGAGGCTCCTATTCAAGCTTCCTGTCTGAGAAGTCAGAGGTTATCTGCGAAACCCGGCCCCTTTCAACCCACAGAGGTCCACGCAGCTGTTTCCTCTGATGATTATGGATCGGATTGAAACACACACGCACATTCTGGGATTTCATGAAGGCCACAAGCAAGAGTAGAAAGCTGCTGGAAGAATAGTTTCTGTAGAGTTTCCTGTCTTGCTGGGAGGATGCTTTTCTGTGTCTAATGTGTTCCCTAACTTTTCGTTTTGACGTCAGTGTGTGTGCGTAGAAGGGGTGTGGTCATTGCATCAAGTCTGCTAAGAACTACTTCACTCCGAATCAAAAGTGTGTTTGAGTCAGTGTGTATCTATGTGTGTGTTTGAACATCTGCTCCTCATTGGCTTTGTTTCCCCTCCTCTGCATGGACCACCCTTGCGGTGGGTGCTGGACACCCCGAGCTCTTCTGCTGTTTGTTTATGAAAAAATTAAAAGAAGTTGGAGCGAAGAAGAGACGAATAGAGAGAGAACATTTCTGCTGCCAATCTCGGTAGAGCGGTATTGTCATTGTCGAGCGATTAGCATCAGTTGATTTTTTCTTATCCCCCGTCTCTTTTCTCCTCCTCCCACTTTGTTTCCCTCCGCTCTTTCGCCTTCCTTCCCCTCAGTGTTTCTCCCGTGGCCTCGCTGGATCCATCCTCCTCCCTCAAGGCAGCAGATGTCGGGGCCCGAGGTCCAGATGTTTTCTGTTTATCGCTCCCCGATCATCTTTAACAAACTCTCGTACAGTAAACATTTCTCAGAGGCGTCTCCTCTCCTCTGCTGCGACTCTGCACAGCAACACGGCCCGAGAAGTAAGAAGCTGGCATATTATAGAGAGATTAAGAGCAAAGACTTCATCCAATGCCACCTACATGTCGTCCACATGCTTGCTGCTGAGAGCGACAGCTGTTTTTGTCTCTGTTTATAAGACAAACACACAATGCATCAACACACACACATGCAGACAGTCTCTGGTATGCACACACTTTATAGTTTCTGTTCTGGTTTGAGTACATCTTCTCTGCTGACTGTGTTGCCTTAACAACAAGGAGAGCATTCTCTCACGTCGCGTGCAGTCAGACTGCCATTCAGATCTGATGTCACGAAAGTCTTAAACGCTAGCCAGCCGACACGCAGCTTCTCTCTGTTCTGACTCGTATGCATCGGACCGCTGTTGTTTCATATCAGTGTCATGCACACAACTGGATTTTGGCAAGGGATTTTTATTATATTGATTTGTAGTTGACATTTGACTGTGACATAATAATTCTGTCCCCGCTGCTCTCTCACAGGCAGCCACGAAAGGAAACATCGGCTATTAATATTGAGCAACTCAGCAGTGAGATATCAATAACAAGACCATAATAAATTCTTTCTGCATCTCACCTGGCTTGTTCTGGCTTGGCAGTTTGATAGAACAGGCAGAGAGACAAGTGTACATACCAGCACAGAGACACGCAGGAAAAGGCCCAAGCATGCTTTCACGCGTGTGTGTGTGTGTGTGTGTGTGTGTGTGTGTGTGTTTCATGTGTGTGTGTGTGTGTGTGTGTGTGCATTTAAACTTTATACATTAACATCAGTTGAATCTCTGAACAATACCCCATTGACAAACTGTATATCCAACATTGTCTTGTGCTTTTATAGTATAGTAGGCTATATATTTTTGGTTTCCATGCAAAATCCCCGAAAATATTGACACGGATTTATATTAAAGAGTAACAAAACCCCCAAACTGCTTTTTTTCATGTGATAACCAAAGTATATGGGTATTTAGTAGAGTTGGATTCAGGTCCAAATCTTGACATTTTAGTGGAAAGTATTTGAATGCTACACAACTATTAATAACAATAGGTCTACTACAACAGTCTTCTTCTGGTTGAAACCCGGCTATTGCAATTGAATTTTGCTCTTGGCAACACACCCTTCTCCCCCTACAAGAAACAATGGCCGACTCTGCAGGCTGTGGAGAGAACAGTGCCCTTTCAATTAGCCCGTGTATTGCTCAACATAATTGCTAGCCCAAATGCAAATGGCCAGCATACACATATCCCGTGCATTTAAACTCAAATTTACAAATCTTGATAAGAGTTTATACTGTATTTTGTCACCATAACAGCAATCTTACCTAACCATGATCATGACAAAAGTCAGCGTGCTATCAATTAGCATTAGTGATTAGCGCTAGCAATTAGCACAAGTTAAGTGAAAGGGTAACGGCTATCATGAACTGTGATGTTAAAATAATGTAAACCAAGCCCATCAGTTCATGGGCTGCTTTTTATGTTCTGAAACTGTAGCATGAACGTATGGTGGAATAAGCAAGCTAGCTGGCTAACTAGCCAGGAGCTATAAAATGAAACAACTTAATGCTACAGTATGGCTTTATGGATGATAATGATGGTCCATCTGTCGAATCCTCCACTTTGGTCAGGACTGAAATATCTCAGCAACCATTGAATGGATTGCCATGAAATGTTGTGCAGATGTTCATGATCCTTTGTGTCACGGTGCAGGGAACCCTCAAACAGGGACTGGACCTAAATGCAGAGCGATGAGGAGGCAGCAAGATTCAGTTTATATGTGGCAAGAGATCAAATAGGCAGGTTACAGGTGACTGAACACCACATAACTGGTGACGTACTGACAAAGAACAAAGGAAGTGGGCTGGTATATATAAATGTATGTGATATTATAATGAGTGACTGATTGGGGAAGTAGGAACAGATGAGCAGGAGGTCTGGCGAGTGCAGGGTTAACGAGGGACAGGTGAAACTAATCAGGGCGTGGCAGACGATCAAAACACACAAATGCAGGAAGTGATCTGAAACACGAGCAGTGACAAAATAAAACAGGAAACGCTAAACATGAACGATATTGATGAAACAAAGGAAAAACATGGAGCAGGGCCGATTATGACAACGTGAGGATGAATCCTCACGACTAACTTTTCATCTCGTGCCACCGGCAGGTCAAAGCTTTTACTTACCCAATAAAATATCTCAACGTCTACTCCGTGGATTGGCATATCATGAGAATAATAAGATAGCTTATTCTGATAGCTAGCTGGTGGTGTGTTACATATAAAGTGTATAAAGTATAAAGGCAGACACTGATAGTCCAGTGAGTGACGATGCTGAACTTCGGGTTGCTGAACTTGACCGCAGGCCGAGACTCTGGCACGGAGGTGTGACCCTCAGCCTGACGACATGGCACTCTGCTGCCAATGAGGGGCGGGGTTCCCCCTGTCCTCTCCTCTCCTCAGTCACTTTTGTCTTGTACAACATGTTCTACCTGCTCTGTGTTGTATCAGGCTGATGGATGGACCACTGTAGATCACAGTTTATTACTTCCACAGATATTTTTGGACGTGGACACAAATCACCGACACTATGTTCCTCCTCTTCATGCCTTCCTCCTTTTGACTTTTGGCAATCCCACTACTGTAACTCTTTCACTCCCTGTGGTTTCTCCTCCTCTTGTTGCTATCTCTCCCCTCCCCGCATCACTTATCCAGGTGATGACATCCATCGCTTTGTGTGATGTCCAGGTGCCTAATCCTTCCTCTTATATCCAGTTAGCCGCCGTTATCCCTCTGACATGCTGGGCTGGGGACGTGGAGCCGGCGAGTGAGGCCATCAGACAGCTGCTGCTGCTCTGGGCTGACAGTCCAGCCTCCCCCCTCCCTCTACTCCCCCCCGAACACACTCAAATTAACTCTCACCATTGAATGCCTACTCTAGTTCTCTCGTCCTTTCACTCCCAATAAAACACACAGTGGTTGAAGACAATGAGAATCAGAACTTAACTACAAAAAAATTAAATTCCATATTTTTTTCTTCAAAACTACTACAGGGAATTTTAGTTTTATGTTCATTTTGCTGGTCCCTGTTGATGAAAACAGTGGTGTTTCGAAGCACCAAAGTCCCTTTAGAAAACCTCTCATTTTACTGCAGCAGGGGTCTGACAGTCTGCCCCAGCACGGTCCTGGTTCTGGTTCTCCCGTGCCTCCTTTCCCTCCGGCGTGGTTCTCCGGCGGCGTCGGTGTTGGCTCTCAGCGGGGCGAAAGCTCTGATCCTGGCCGGACGAGGAGCTGCTGGTTTCAACTGCAAGTTGAAGGCGGCAACGAAGCCGGATCTGGGTTCTGTCCGCGGCGGTCTGGTCTCTGCTGGAGGCCCTGCTGGAGCCTGAGTTCAAGGAGTTTCTTGTGAAGCAGTTTCATCAGATTTTGCGAGGAATCGGACACAATGTGTTTACTCCCGAAGGTCATGTAGACATTAGCATTAAATGTAAACTGTTTTTAAAGCGAGTTAAAAGTCCCTCACAGTACATTCAGATAAAGACAATGGGATTGTTTTCCAGTGGCTCTTGGCTCTTTTGTCCACAAATTCATAGCAGAGTTCTGCTTGAGCCGTTTTCTGCTCAGTGACTGACAATAGTGAAGTGAAGACTTTCCTCCTCACACTTTTACAATGCTGCTGGCAACATCCCCACATTGCCTGTATATGACAGGAAAGAGGAAATACAACCTGACATGGTGAAAACGTGTGTTTATGGCTGATAAAGCATCAGTGCTAGTAAACACTGCGAACCCGCATGTGTGCATAAAGTAGAAGAAGCATGCACACACACACACACACATATACATACACACGCGCTACGACACACTTATTCACTCCACTTAGTGGTTCTGAGAAGGAGCAACGCTCTCTGCAAAGTACTGAGTCATGAGTATGGCCCAGAATTCAATCATCGTTTTCCCTTCGGTCTCTGAGCTTGATTCCCATCAGACACACACACACAGACACACACACACACACACACACACACACACACACACACACACACGGCACGTTTTCCCATCAACACATCACTATTATCCGATGCTGTTTAATAGCTAGTGAATTTACATGTCTGCCAACCGGCTTCATGCGTATAAAACAAGGCCGGAGTGTGTGTTAAGCACGTGTGTGTGTGTGTGTGTGTGTGTGTGTGTGTGTGTTTGTGTGTGTAGGTGTGTGTGTGCATGTGTGTGCCCTTGGGTATATCAGTAATGAAATTAAAAAAAGGCTGATTTCATGGTAACTGCTTACAGCACAAAACCCATCCCATAAATTGTCCGTCCTCCATCTCATTGCTTCAAATGGCTGGAGTGGAGAGAGATAGAAGTATCAAATCTAGAGATTAGAGAGGAAGGAGGATAGAAAGGATTAGAGGAGGAGGAGGAGTTGGTGGATAGATAAGATAAAGATGGACGAATTATGAAAGAGCAGGCTGGGTCACATTCATTTGATATTTGCAGAACTGCCACTTCACCAGCTTAATTACCTGAACTCCTGGTTTGGTGGAGTCCCATTTCTTTCTGTCCTCACCTTCGATAGAATGCCTAGAATTGCTTTCAGATATAATTTAGCCCGAAGCAAGTACGTTTGAGAGTGGGAGGAGAGAGACAGAAATGTGTCGTTGGATGCGTTTGAGGTCAGGAGAGGAGGAGGAGGAGGAGGAGGAGGAGGGACGAGATGCAAAGATGGAAGATGGTGGAGGGGAGAGGGGAATCCCTCAGGGAGGTTCATCTGTCCACGTAAGTAATGAAAAGATAGTCATCCATGTACCGGCCTAATGTAGTGTATCGATGAACAGCTAACAGCCCCTCACTCTCTCTCTCTCTCTCCCTCGCTCTCTCTAATCACTCGTGTGCAGCAGCAGAGAGGTTACAGGCTTTGTTGAGGTCTCCCTGCCTGGAGGCAAACCAAAGCCTTTCAACTTGGTGGCTTGTGGACCACCCTACACCACACTGGTATGCACTCTATCCCCCTCCATCCCTCTCTATCCCCGGCTCTGTAGCAGAGGCCAGAGGTCAGGAGCTGGCAGGTGATTGGATGTTGTTGTGGTAAGGGAATACTGGGCCGCTAAGTGCTGCGAAAACACCAACTGTCTCTGATATTACTGGCCACAGGCCTTTAGCCTACCAGTGTGTGTGTGTGTGTGTGTGTAGGTCAAAAAGGGACACGGACCAGATTTTCTTCTTGAACTAGACCTTGTGAACACACAACCCGCCTGGAAATTAACAGGATCCATGTGTGTATGTGTGTGTGTGTGTGTGTGTGTGCATATGAGCCACATTGCTGGCTCCCATATGTAAAAATATCAACAGATTACATCTGCCATAAAAGAAGTTATGGTCGGAGCATTAAACCAGACAGACAGTAACAGTTGGCCATGCGCACACATTCAAACAGTTTGGGTGCTGGAGAAGTTAAGTCCGGGGAATGCAGACAGACACTCCAGTAATGTTTTTGATGACCCGCCTGTGGCCACCACATAAACTATCATGACTGGACGAGCGGTGTGCAGGAGCAGAGCGAGAGGACGCGGGCGGGAAGTGGTGGAGAAGAAGAGTTTTCAAAAAGCAAACTGGGGAATGTTGCGTTTTTCCAGAAGAATTGTACACACGCAGACTGTTCTCATTGATTGTTCGTACTTACGAAGGCCTTCACACATCGGGGGCGCGATGAACACACGACACAAAAATGCGAAATACTCATCTGCAAATATTTTCCATCAAAACTATTCATACTAGCAAAGATGCAAATTTGCAATAATGAACGGTTTGAGTAGATTTGTGCGAGCAGAGAACCAACTGCAGGATCCTATTGACGCAGTCTGACAGTCTGTCTGATGTAACTGTGGAATAACCTGAACGACTGAAAGCTGTTTTATTGAGTTTCCTTTTAGAGAAATGCTCTGAATCAAATCAGTTCCCTCTGGTCTACAGGTTCACAGTGTATAAGGCTTTTATTGTGAAAGGTAAGAATGGAAGGAGGGGATCTGGTCTGCGCTGCCTTCGTCAAAATTGAAAGGAGTAATAAAGTTTGCCGTCTTGATTTGGGCTTTGGAGCCTCCGTGTTGCTGTAAACTATCGTTTTGAATTTGTCCATTCCACACAGCGTGATTGGGTGAGGCTTTTATTTGTGGTTGCTAAAAATTGACTTTAGTTGCCAGGTATATGTTTTGGTGTGCAAAATGCATAAAACTGTGATTTTTCAAAAAAGTAAGAAAGATATGGAAAAAAAAAACATATAAACTAATATGTTTAAAGTTAAGGTTGGCAGAAAATGACTGCGAGTAAAAGTCAAAGCACACCTTTCACACCTTTCATTGGTCGCACAATTTGATGTGTCATATGTGTAGGTGGTGGTAGGACTCAGTAAAATGAAAAGCTTTAAATTATAATAAGCCATGTGTGCATTGCAAGCACTCATAATGAACACAAGGAGTCTGAAGAAAAGGTACGCCTTTGTCTCTAAAACCAACCAGCTTTCTGTGTGTGTGTGTGTGTGTGTGTGTGTGTGTGTGTCAGCCGTATACGTGACGGCGGCCGCTCACAGAGGACACATGACACGATGTTCGCAGGTGTTTGACTCGAGAGAGTTTTGTCGACGGGATGAATGAGACACGCACAATCTGTGTTTTTCCGGCTGAAGGTTGGGGACTGAGAGGATTCGCTTGTAATTATGGGTCTATTCTCATCACTCTTCATCTGAAGGCTAAAGTGCTCTCTTGGCGCTCCCTCCTCCACTTTAGTTTGATTGAAAAGACTTTCAAGCAGACACGGCTTTCCAACATGGTTTAGCTCAAACACATGCACGAGCGCACAAAATGCATATGAGCATAGCGTGCGCAAAGCACACACGCTGCAGCTGTTCTTGTATGACATATATATTTATTTTATTTTTATGAGCAGACAATGATCTCTTGGCAGCACCTCAGCTCCCCAAAGTTCAAGCACCCTATAGATGATGTCCTGGGTGAATGCCAGACTGACACACACACACACACACACACACACACACACACATACACACACACTCTCACACACACACACACACACACACACACACACACACACACACACACACACACGTACAAGCTCACACAGCCGCAGAGCTTTGATCGTTCGGTTCCCTTTGCCAACTGTTTCACTGCAACGAAGGGAACCGATGCAGCCCCTCTCTCATGTAGACGCTCCCTCCTCTACTCCGCTTCTCAGCCTCGACTATCCCCATAAATAATCACAAAGCGAGGCCGCAGTAATTAGCTGGCATAGGTGTGAGAGGAGAGCGCCTATCGAGGCCCCCAGGAATGAGATGATGTGGCGCGAAGGAGTGCAGAATGAAAGGGCAGAGCGAAGGGGGGAGTGAAAGATTAAAAAGGTGATGTGCAGACGTCGGAGCAGCCAAACGAACCCGGCGACCCCTCTCCTCGGCCCAGTGCTTTCCCCCCTCTCTGACGTTGTCCTCTTTTTGGCAGCAGCAAGACATCTCCATCCCAACCCCCCGGCCCTGCCCGTCCTCTCCCAGCCTCACCTAGCATACCAAAGCATGTGGCCCGGTCCAGCGGAGCAGCGCCAGCCAGCCCCGCCCCGACCGCTCAGCCAACCCCGCAGGAGGCAAACGCTCTCCTATGAAACACTGGAAAACTTTTACAGCTCCATAATATTTAACCCCCCCCCCCCCCCCTCTCATCTTATGAAGCGGTCACGTTCTTTCTGCATGTGCCACAGATGTTTAATCGCAGAGCTGTCATTGGTATCTCGTTCTTATCCCACCCCCCCATTCTATCTCCCTTTCTGTGCTTTCTCTTTCCCCCTCACACCCACTCCGCCGCCGCCGCAAACCTCCACCGCGCGCTGCCTCCTCGTCTCTCTGGCTTTCTGCAACAAAACCAGGGGCTTAGAGAGCAGTCAGTGTCGAGATCCTCCACAATGTGAAGCAGATGTGTGACCCACACGCACACACACACACACACACACACACACACACACACACACACACACACACACACACACACACACACACACACACACACACACACACACACACACACACACACACACACACACACACACACACACACGTGGAAGAGCAGCCTGGAGCATTTTGGGCCAGAGGGTGGAGAGACAAGTAAGCAGAAACAGCTCTGTTGCTAGGCTACGGCCAAAATAAAACAGATGCAGGAAAGCTGTGGACTCACACACACACACACACACACACACACACACACACACACTATGAACTGTCAAGACTGGGAAACGATGTTTTGAGAGAGGCCTGGGAAAGCGGACGGTTCGACCTCGTAGACT
Source organism: Melanostigma gelatinosum (assembly GCF_949748355.1). NCBI lineage: Eukaryota > Metazoa > Chordata > Actinopteri > Perciformes > Zoarcidae > Melanostigma > Melanostigma gelatinosum. The sequence continues at coordinate 27,951,678 of NC_136637.1, forward strand.
TTCAGCATCTTTATCAGATTTCTGTGTGAGTCTCATGTTCAGCTCCAGTTTGTCCACAATCAAGTGGAAAGATGCAAATTGTTGGCTTGGGCAACTTGTTGCCGATTATGTTTTAGTGTATTATCAGCGTGTGTGTGTGTGTGTGTGTGTGTCTTCATGTGTGTGTGGAGAGAGTTGATGAGTTCAGGCTTGCTGGTACATGCAGGTGTGTGTGTGTGTGTGTGTGTGTGTCGTGTTCAACAGAGGAAATCTCTTCCTGATTGAACTGTTTTCCAGGGCGCTTATCGTAGCCAAAGGTCTGCTGTCTTTCTGACAGAGAGAGCGGGAGTGTGAGTGTGTGTGTGTGTGTGAGAGAGAGAGAGATGGAGAGGAAGAAGGGAGAGAAAAAGGTTGTATGCTGTCTGTCAGCGTCTGACAGCTTGTCCATCCAATTCACTCCATCTTTTGTCTTCCTCTCTCCCTCTCCTCCTCTCTCGCCGGAACAGGTGCTATCTTCTTGGAAATCTCCTGATGGCTGTATCAGCACACACACACACACACACACACACACACACACACACACACACACACACACACACACACACACACACACGAAGCCAAGGGGGATTCCATGGGACTAATGTTTAACAGGGAGAAGTTGGACTGCACCATCAATTGTAGCTCCCTGTGTGCAGACACTGTGGTTTACTCTAGATAGCCGGGCCAAGCCTCAGAGATAAGCGCTCTCTCGGCCTGCCTGTGGGAAACATGAAAGCATTCTCTTTAGAACCGACTTCTCTCTCTGTCTCCTTCCCACCCTCTTTCTCTGTCGTGAGAGAGCAGATAGTGCGAGCGCATTTGAAACTTCAAAAGCAGAGCCGAAAAGATTTTACTGGTCCCAATACGATTGCACCCTTTTTGTTGGAACCATGTTTTATATTTGGTGACCAAAGCATTAAACTCTTAGAAATGAAGGTGCTGACTAGAACCATGTCGGGTTCTTCAGCTTGTCCCTGTAGGAGAGCCCCTTCTGGCTCCTGGTAGAACCTTTTATATAAAGCGTCTCAGAGGATTCTACCTGGAACCCAACATAAAGGGTCGTATTTCAAACTAAGTGAATGTTTTCACCCAGAACCCCCCATGAGAGGTTCTACAGAGAGCAATTATATGGTGTAATGGTTCCACCCAGAACATTTTGTTGAGGTTCTATCTATTAAGGGTGCTTACAAGAACCCACGCGGGGGGGTTGTTTACCGAGAACCCTCATCAAGGGATTCATCTCATACCTACGCTGAGGTTTCTACCAAGAAAACTTTTAAGATGCCAAAGGTTTCATCTAGAAACCACCTAGAGGTGTCTACAGAGAACCCTAACACATTCCAAGAAATGTATCCAGAACTCACCCAGGAGGTTAAACCAAGAACCCTGTCATTTCACAAAGGAGTCATCTAGAACCCAAACAGGGGGCTGGATTGTGAGCGTTCCCTTTCATCAGCCAAGCTTTCAACTCTTCTTGAAGAACTCCTCTTTCCAAAAAACAGGATGAAAGGGTTGTTAATGGAACCCTTAGTCTCACAAAGAACCCCTTAAAAAAACTCTCTCTCCATAAAAGGGTTCTTCAGAAGCAAATTCTTCTGGGTGCAACCTCGGCCCTTCAGAAAGAACCATTTTGGGACCCTTATTTCTAAGCGTGTAGTATTCATCGCGTACGTCAAGTGCAACACACTCAACGGGCGCTTGTTGAAATATCCCTCTAGATATGTGGCGCTCTGTTCTACACATAAACTGTCATACATGATGAAAACCTGTGTACTTTAACCAAAACATGTTCAGCTTGATTTGGTGACAGCTTTAGGTAGAGCAGCTGGACATCGTCATGTTTTTCCACATCTGCCCACATGCTGTGTATTTCGATCACAGAGAAGAAGAATGAACATCTCTTCACAACTCGTCGTTTCACAGTTGAATACTTTAAATGCAAGAGAGAGAGAGAGAGAGAGAGAGAAATCGTAGGTATGTTTCAGAAGAAGTGTGGTAGTTCATCTGTAACTTGGCATGCCAACAACACACACACACACACACACACACACACACACACACACACACACACACACACACACACACACACACACACACACACACACATCTAGGCCCATACACAAACAGACCTACCAGGGTGAGCGCCGTGAGCAACTGTCGATGGCAGAGTTGTCAAACTGGCTGCTGGAAGGAGGCAATTAGAGCAGAGGTTGTCTTGCTAATGGGCTGCCTGACCCCAGACGCCCTCACACACACACACACACACACACACACACACACACACACACACACAAGCACAAGCACAAGCAGAAACAGAATTTCTTTTGTAACCCTGCTGAACCTTGCGCCAAACAAAAAGCAGAGCACTGCTAAGTGCAAGGCTTGCCTTTAGGCTCACACACATGCACAGTCCAGAGCAGGAGTGCAGGATATGCAGAGGCATGCACCTCTCTAAGCCCTGACACACAGGTATGAGAAAGATTCCACTGGAAAACCACTGAAATACGTTTCCCAGGATCACCTAAGTACTCGTAAACACTGTGTGTGTTGTGTGTGCGCCGATGTGTGAATCTGTGTGCGTGTTTGTACCGATATAGCTATGTGTGTGTGTGTGTGTGTGTGTGTGTGTGTGCGCACGTTTTTTAGGCAGACAGAGGACTCATTGTGATATGGTTGTGTCCCTCAAGGCGCTGGAATCTGGCACATTGTCTTTGTAGGAAACTCAAACCATTTACAACTCTCGACTTGTTTTGATCCTTTGAAAAAATTCCATTTCCTGCGGTCGTTTTGGGGAGTGACTGCGGAGAAGCCTCTGGAAGGAAAAGCCTCGTTGTGGCTTCGGTGTGAGCCGGTGAGGCTCGACTGGAAGGTCAGTCTGTAGGTTCCCCCGTGTGAGAGGGAATGGTGGATGAAAAGGTGACCCAACAGGGAAAGGACAGTGTGGCTGCTTTGGCACCGGATGGGCAACCGGTTGAGAGGGATGTTTCTTTAGGCTTCACTTGTCATGGGGATGATTTGGTAATTCATTTATATCTTGTAATTGATTCGGTTATTTTTTGTTTCACTCAATCAAAATGTCTGTTAACTGTGATTGAAAATAAATACGCCTAAAGACCTGTTGTCAGAGTTTTCTCATCCTTTATTCTAGTGTGTGTGTGTGTGTGTGTGTGTGTGTGTGTGTGTGATGTAATGTCTGATGGAGCCGCTCTGCTCACCGCTCCAAAAATACAACCAGTATGACCTCATCCGATGCAAACTTCATTGCCAGCGTGAATCAAGGCACTGGAGCTCAGTAAGGGAAAGAGACGAGAGCGTGTTAGAGGGAGGGAGAGAAGCCTGAAGATAAACCATGTGGCCAAAAGTATGTGGACACTAAGTCACACACCGTATTTTGGTTCTTCATGCTTTGGGTCAGGCCTTGTTGCTCCAATTAAAGGAAGTCTGAATGCTTCAATGGTATTTAAGACAACAGAGTGCTGCAGGGTTGAGCCAACCCAGAAGTTAGCGTCGCTAATCGCTGATTCTTCCATTGGATTTGGGATTATTTCAGCAACTCTGTTGTGAACAAACATTTGTGATACTTTACGTTTTGCTCAGCAAGATAAGCTTCGACATTTGATGACGGTGTGAAATGTTCAGTATATTTTCGGAGCAGCAAGTTTGTCTTTCAAAGCCTTCGCAGATGAGTGGAAGCTGGTGCAGCGGCGTTGAAATGACACACAGGGGTGTGATGTTTGGGTGTGCACGTGCACGTGCACACACACTCAGACACAGAGGTGAACTGATCTGGTGGAGGGGGATTCTCCGAGCAGGCCGCCTTTGTTCGGCTCAGATATGGTTTTCTGTGCAATGTGTATGAATGGACGTCGTGCCTGTATATGCAGATGTGAACACTGGGTTTGTGGCAGAAAGAAATAGAGAGAGAGAGAGAGAGAGAGAGAGAGAGAGAGAGAGAGAGAGAGAGAGAGAGAGAGAGAGTTATTTGTGTGTGACAGAGGGTTGCCTGTATCTGTAGCGTGTGACACACAGTGCTCTCGCTGCAGCAGCCAGGCCACAGTTTAGGGACTTGTGCCAAGGGACAGAATGGCCTGTCTGTTTCCTGCTTCTTACTGAGCGCTGATTGACAGCAGGGCTTCTGTGTGTGTGTGTGTGTGTGTGTGTGTGTGTGAATGCATGAATTCTCTGTCTATGTGTGTGTGTGTCAAACTGACAGATTGACAGAAACACACATTGCATGCATGGGGATGTAAAGAAGTTGCCATCTCTGCAGAAAAAAAAAGAAAAGAAGAAGACACCCAGCCTCCTGTCAAATTGTCACTTATTTAGCAACGTGTTTATCTGGTCTTTTTGTGTTCACAGCGTCACACTCACTTCACACACAAACACTGGGGAACACACACATCTTCACGGACCGGCCAGCCCTCAATTTAAATAAACAGTTTCACCACAGAATATACTGCGGTTTATTTATTCAGGGTGTCAAATTGCACAGACGGACGGGCACTAGCATACATGCACACGCACACATGCCCGCCTCAGCTGTCATGTTTCTGGAGTGTCGGGTTGCGAAGAGCAGAGGTAGCCGCCTCACCTCCGACCTCTCTGCGGTCCCTCGAGGCCGCGAGGACCGCAGACGCAGAACACGTGTATCCGAGATTTCAGCATTCAGACTGAGGAAGGCAGAGATCAATGCAGGGAGGGTGAGCGCGTGGTGGTTTAGGTCAAAGCATCCACAGAGGAGATGAAAATAAAAAGCAGATGTTTGCATACAGGAACAAAGTACAGGGTAAAGGATGTGGCTGGAGAACAGCAGAAGGAGGTGACATTTAGAGTCTTTGCACCTCTCTTTTAAAGTGGCAAAAATAATCTTGTTCGAGCTGAGAGTGAGCACTTGAGAAGAAATCCAGTCAACGAAATTCTGAACAGATGTGTAACTCATACAAGGGTCCTAAATTTGGCTTCTGCATTGATAAAGACACTTTGGAAACTGCCATGTCAGACCACCTTAGACAATGTCTTACCTGATATCTTAACATAGCATTCGCAGTCATCACAATGCACTGTGAGATCATAACATATGTAGCTGGCGACATAAACCTTGCTCCTCATTCAAACAAGGCACCATGTGCACTTGTAATAAACTCAAAGATGCAACGTTTTGCAGCCGAATTTCAGTGTTGTTTTTGCATTGGATTGTGGACTGTGCAGCTATTGAACGGTTCAAGAGGAGGAACTAACACCCTGACCCGTAACCCATGAGGTTCACCCACTGGTTAGGTGGGTCAGATTGTGAAAAGAAAGATGATGTTTCGGCAACATTGATATGGTTTTGCTTTTTCTTTTAAAATATAGAAAATGACAGAGATGGAAATAAGCGGTAGAACAACATCAAAACAGGCCGTAAAGTGGGCACAGGTTTGGTGGAGCTCAAGGCATGGTGTATGTGTTTTCATTTACAGGAGAGGCCGAGGGAGTAGAGAAGAAGTGGAGCGAGGAGACATGAACTATAAACAACAAAAATTGGACACATCATTGCGGGCAGCTGATAGTCTACCCCGCCCTCCCGCCCTCTGCAGCCCCGCCTGCTGCCTGCTATGAGCCCCCAGGCATTCACTGAAGGACTAAACAGGAATCCCCCATAGCCCCACGACAGACTCACTGACTCTGCATGGTTTCGATCTCTCACACACACACACACACACACACACACACTCTGGCTGCACACATGCATTTACACACGGGCTTACAGACAGCACAGAAATAACCCCAGTCTGCAGTAGTATCACGCTATCAGCCAAGACCAGCACCTCCTATCACACTGCAGCACTATACGGCTTTAACACACGCAGGCATTGAGAGAAGGAGCATGCGACGCTCCCTCCGTTTTAATTTCTCTTTCACTCTCTCACACGCACAGATATTTACATTCACACCTGAACCCTTACGGGAACACTCTCTGCTTCCTGAAAGCACTTCTTTTTTTTTCACTCACTGTTTATTTTCACGGCGACACCAGCGGGCGATGCACAGGTGTGACAGAACGTGCAGATGAGAGGAAAGGTTAGGAGTTCCTCACCTCCCACAGCAGCGCCCGTGATGTGCATTTGGGGGGGGGGGGGGCTTTCTTCCACCCTTTCCCCTCAACATTTGCATGGCCCTCGCTGTTAGGGTTTCCCCTCAAACACACACGATACCACATGAAGTGACACACAAGGGGAATGCATGGCCTCTCGAGGCTGTAGAGGCTGGAGTGCTACATTTCCACTGTCGAAAAATGATGAAGTCCTGAGTGTCTTCACGGACGCTGATCACGGGGAGATAGTGGAGGTTGTTTAGTGAAAACACCTGCAGGAAGTTCCTGAGTACATTTTATGATTCAGGAGTCAACATGAAGATTACAAGAACTCCTAAATAATAAGACCTCTGGTGTGTCCAGATGTGTTTCCCTGAGAATGTGCCATCATGATCTGTAAAATACTCAGCACTTCAGCGTGTCCTTTTCCTGTTGTATTGTATTCTGACAGTGATTGGATGATCTCTACAGATATCTACCAAATCTAATCGAATCTATATCTGCTCAATATCTCCTGCAGAACGTCGTGATAAGTCATTTCATGCCTCCGCAACAAGCTGAAGTGTCCTCCTCTGAGGATGATTCAGTGGTTTCGATCAGGACACACTTACTCAAGCATGAAAGAGCTTTTCATAAAGCAGCGTTGCGTCAGCAGCAATTCAAATGTAGTGCTTCGGAGACATCGCTTGGTGCTGTGACAAAAGACCGGATGGCATCATCAAAGACGTTCAGAAGATTAAGAAAACCTTCAAATTTAAAGCAGCGGTTTCACATTTTGGGGAAACATTTTTTTTGTCGCCTTCTTGCCGAGATGAAAAGGTCAATATCAATCTCCTACATAACTGTAGGCAGCAACATTAGCTTAGCTTAGCACAAAAACTGGAAACAGCTAGCCCGGCTTTTTCCAAAGGTCACAGAATCCGCCTACAAACCTCTAAAGCTCATTATTTTTCGTGTTAAAGGGACAGGTTGCTGGTTTACGCAGGATTAAGGCCTTTACACACCGCGGGCGTGTGGAAGGAACAACACAAAGATGCAAAATACTTAATATATACTCAAACTAAAAGAAACGCACTGTGAAAGTCCTTTATTGGTCCGTTATTGAACTTTGGAGGTGCTGATTGGCAGATTTAATTTCCTTAATGCAGATTTGCTCCGTCACGATGGCCGCTCAGGACACACGATCCTCTGTATCAGGTCAAGCTCGCCACCAGGAATGCCATCTATTTCCAGTCGACCTGCCGTGACAGCGAGTTATATACCCGGGGGGGGGGGGGTATGCGATTAGGGCTGCCACAGTGGAGGAAGAGGAGGGTGAGGAAGAGGAGTGTGGGGTTTCCTGGGAAGCTCCCAGTCAGACATCTGCTGCCATCACTCCATCACCCTCACACTCCCTCATCTCACTGTCTGTCTGCTATTTGCCCTCTTTCTGTCCCGGCGATGGCGCACTGAATAATTCAAAGGGCCAGCAGGGACAGTGGATTAAGTCCCTGAGGAGGAGGAGGAGGAGGAGGAGGAGGAGGACAGAGGGGATTTTGCCCCGTTAGACGTGAGGAGCCGAGGGGAATTTTTTTATCGACGAGGCAGCAGGAAAGAAAGAAGGGGGCACCGTGAGAAGTGGAAGAGAAATGTAGAGGCGAGGAGCGAGAGGGTGAGCGAGCGGGCAGCGCGTCACATGACCATCGGGAGATCCCTGAGCAGAGCAGGTCACCTGACTGACTGGAAATGCACCCTGCTGCCTGAGAACGATTCCCAGAAGTTACGTCTGTGTGTGTGTGTGTGTGTGTGTGTGTGTGTGTGTGTGTGTGTGTGTGTGTGTGTGTGTGTGAAACAACGCCTCCTGTCCTTGTGCTGAAAGATTATAAAGCAGCTGAGTGGTTCATGTGACATCATCACATCTTTTATACATTTAAAAATTATAGAATTTAACCGACTATTTATATCAGAACAAAAACAAGATGCCCTTCAGATTTAAAGCATTGAAAAAGAGGATTTCGTTGAAACAAAGCTGTGTGTTCAAACGACATGAAGGTGCAGGGAGTTCGTGTGACTGATCAGAGGATAAACCGGGGTAATTCTCTTTCTTCTTCTTCCAGTGCCGGACTTTTGGGCCAGCCATCTCACGCCCACTCAGTCGCACACAAATGCACAAACTCACACAGCAAAACAGCCAGAACTCATTTACAATTCAGTGTGCTTCAGAAGGTCAGGGGGGATTCGATCAGTCGTCTTTCTTAGAAGAGCAGGTTGTAATTCCTCGCTGATTTAAAAACGAATCTTGATCTTTGAAATCCGCCGTTGAAATATCGATTCTGACAGCCGAACATACAACAACCAGACATTTTGATGCTGCAACAGTTTTAATTCAATGCTTAAAGGGTCTATAGTGCCGTTGATTATGGCGGACTCCGCCACTACCAACAAAAACTAGAGATTAGCAGTGATTAGATGAAATTGATGAGTAAGACGTTATTAATCGGGGTTTGAACTTTTTGTGCTCAGCCCTGAGTCCTGCTCATACCCAGCAGTTCATGAGGCTCAGGCTGGTTCGAGCAGCATCCAAGGCCCCCGTGCATTCTGGGAGTGTGACTAAATAAGCACATTGCAGCCACACATGCACAGTTCGTTGATGGACTTTATGGCCCTTCTCCGTGGGCTTTGTAGCAGTAGATGAAGAATGCAGTGGGCATGAAAAGACGTGAAATACTTTCCATGCGCACGCATTTGGTTTGTGTTCCCTGGAGGACGTCCGCACGTTGGCTTATACGTCCCCGGTGGGAATCTGGTGTTTGCTTTATTTCCGGATGGGTTGCGCTCTGGGTTTGTGGGTCGGTGTTGTTTTCAGGCCAGTATAGTTTCAGAAACGGGACCGTGAGGACTTCTGTGTTTTTAAAAGGAAGCTCTGCAGATGTTGTTGCTCTCATCTCAATTTTAGTTTTCTGGTTCCATGTAAATGGAAGGTGAGGTTGATACCTCGAATTCTTTGAAGCTCGCTGAAATACGCGCAAAAAACCAGTGTCGCTTTCATTGGCGCCCACTTTAGTTTCAGAGCATCAATAATGAAGAGTCACTCAGCGGATCAGACCTCTAAACGCTGGCCTGCTGCTGTGAACACATGTGGGCCAACATCACTGCAAAGAGCCCGATAAGCAAAGAGAAACAGCTCACGTCTGATCTCCATCAGTCAGGAAGTGATTCCTTTCATTAAACCGCAGTCTGTTTTATACCTGCTCTTCTGTCTCCGTCTCCATCATCCTCCCTCTCTACCCTTCAGTCTTCCCCTCGAACATAATTGAAGTGAGCTCCACCTCTCCTATGTAACCCAATGCTTCTCCCACAGCGCTAAAGTGTTGTTTGGGCCGCAGCTTCAGTACTAACTCGTACAGATCAGCAGAAAACCTAGATTAGAACCATGAATTATTCATCTTATTGCCTTAAATGCAGTTTGTGGTAAAAGACAGTTACAAATCCTATTCGACTTCTGACCCTGTTCATTTCACTGGTGAGACCAACATGCAATGCAAAGCTGATTATTACTTCTTACTTTCCTTTCTAATCTTTCGCTCTCAATCTCGCTCTCGCTCGCTCTTCCTTTGGAGGGAGTTGACGAGGGCGCATCTGAAGCTTGTTACATGTATGTGTGTGTGTGTTTTATGTTTATAATATTGACTGTGCGCTATAAAAATGGCAGGAAATTCGATTAAGTTTGGCAGAGCGGATTCTCTCAAGAATCGAACGATTTTTCTGCTCATCCCTCAGATCCATTTATATGATAATGGAGTCAACATATTAAAGTGAATTAAAGTGGGGTTGGTGTTAGCCATCATCATCAATTATTGATCTTTAATCATTTATGCAGGTGATGTTTAGTGTGGCTGATACTGATAATGGGTTGATGCTGCCCAAGTGGACCAGCATGTTAAAAAATGTTTTTTAGTTTTTTTCCTGTGTGTGTGTGTGTGTGTGCCGGTTGTTTTCACCGTGTCTGTCTGTCTGTCTGTCTGTCTGTCTGTCTGTCTGCCTGTCTGTCTGCCTGTCTGTCTGTCTGTCTGTCTGTGCTGCTGCCAGCCGTTGAGGGTGAGCTTAACCTGATGATCTCATACTGTGAGGTGATGCAGTCTTACGGCAGGTGAGTCATCAGGCGATGGCCTCTTACTGGAACAAATAGACACGCTCAGATCATCTCCCCTGCAGATAGTATCTGCTGCTGTACTTACTGCTGCATCATCTCCCTGGTCTCCCCCCTACTACCCCCCCCCCTCTCCTTCTCCTCTCCTCTCACATCTTGGTCCCTCTCTTCTTGTTGAGTATCACTTTACACTGAGAGAACAAAAGACATTCAAAGACATTGAAGGAGAGGTCGGTCTTTTCTTTCCTTTCTGTTTTCTTGTTGAGTGTCAGATGAGACTATTGATGCCCCTCTCCACACAATCCGTAGTATACTAGCTATGTTAGCTTAGCATAGGCTTTAAAAGGGCAGAAGGGAAACAACCATTTTTAGAGGGTGTTATGTTCTGGACTTTTATGGACTATATTTGCCTGAAATGAACTACATAGAAATAGTCCATCTTCTCTCTTGGGTTCTTGTGGATTTCTCTTTTGTCCTCTGCCTCGTTTCCTCCAGCCTTTCTATGTCGCCCTGCCGTCTGTTTGCGTTTCCACTGCCGCTTGTATTTTACGTCCTCCATCACACAGCAGCAAACAAAAGAGCCTCACAGGCCGCTGGTTTGTTTTTTTAATTAGGTAAATGGACTTGAGTCTGCCGGACCAGACTGAGAAATCACTCTCTGGACTCCAGCGATGTCATAACGACTTCTGAAATGAATGACTTCAACTTCATGTTATTAAAATCTTTGCCGTGCAGTGGGGTTATGCAGGCTTTTATTTTTTTTACAAACTGCTGTTTTGGTTTTGGGTTTCTCTTTGGCTTTGTCAAGGTGAACACTCCACAGTCTCTCCACAGATGCTCATGCTTTAAGGGGAATTCGCCCACACAGCGGCCAACCTCAACCCTCGGCCTCACCTGGTCCTGACAGGCTGCATTCTGACTCTCCCACACCCACACAAGGTGAGGCCTGGCTGGGCGTGGCAGACGTGGCACTGCCCATCTTTCCAGGCAGGATCCCTTCAGACACAACAACAAATGTGCGCTCAGACAGAGGGGGTATTATCAGTTGTTATTACTGGAGTTAATTATGTCAGATAATTATCTCTAATAGCTATGTTGTGTCTTTTCAGCCACTCCAATGTCAATATTATTTCAATCTCAGTCCTGAGAGCGCTGGACCTCATGGGAAAATACTGTGGGTCGGGTAAAGAGGGGGTGTGAGGGGACCACGACGTCAGGGAGGGGTACGGATTGTATTTGGTTATGTCATAAAGCTCTGACGATTAAAAACACAAGGTTTATTTGTATAGCAGTTTTAAGGTATTTAAGAAAACTTCTGACCCGAAAAAAAAAAAAAGGATTTCAAGTTTGGATAAAAAAACAATAATTGGTATTAACAATTGTTTAAACGAGTAAAGCCATCATGCCAGTCCATATACGCTTTAATCTATTGTAGCATTAAAGCAAATCACATCTGTGTTTTTTCCTTTTACCAGAGACACACAGACACCCAACGCGCCGCCGTTTCCTTGTCGTACGCGAGCGTTTCTGCCTTTTGAGGGACTGTTTCTCTCACAGAGGGCTTTTGTGTGCTGCAGGTGTTGAGGTATACGAGGCTGCGCTAAGGAGGGTTTTATTCCTATGGGCCCCCTGAGGCCCCGAGACCTGGTCCAAGAGAAAGACCAGAAGCTGTTTCAACTTCCTCGACTGTTGTTTTGTATGGAACACAACATCAAACACTGTACGTCAGAGTGCACAGCCCACCACAGCTACACCCACACACACACACACACACACACACACACGCACACACACACACACACACACACGTACTGTAAAAAAACGTTATCAGTCAAATTCATCTTTAACTTTCTTTAGTGTGCGTTTTATCTCTATTTGACGAGTTAATTACACTCACAATATGAGTGGTTTGAGGTGGAGAGAGAGTCTGAATCCATACTTTATATATACAATTATTTAAGAAGTGTTGCATTATAATAATATAATAATATTATATTATCAGATATGAATTATCTACATGATACAAATATTAAAATTTTTTAACGGTTATTGTCAATATTGTATATATCGTGGCACAAAAAATAAAAGTAATAAAAAAATATAAAACAAATAAACCCTGTAATCAAAGATGTATACAATACATCATTAAAGTAAAGAATGTTTTATTATTGTATTGTAATATTGGATTATAATGTTTCTCCAATATTTTAATGGGTCATTTAATTGATCATAATATCTTATTTAACAAGATGATCATTATGTTTTGTGTGTAAGAATTTAGTATGTAAAGCAACAAGTAAAGATAACTCAAATTAATGAATCGTGACGTTTAAGTTTTTTTTTCAAATACTCGTAAAGTACAACAATCTCAAATTGTACTCTAGTACAGTATTTAGCCGTATTAAAGCGCTGCATTTCTCTCTGCTCTTGCAACAGATTCTTAGAAAAATCATGGATGAGAATCCCACATTTGAATAAACATAAATGCTTCTGTGAGGCCAAGATTCTCTCTTCATCTCTCTGACAAAATCCCTGAAGAATAATTAGAGCTGTATATAATATCGCATATATTTGTCAGGCTCAGAATGATGACATACAATACGGTGTGTAATACTAGACTATAGCACCGAATGGAGTCCAGCCAACAGGTACAGAGCAGCCGAGCAGAGAGCTCCCAGTATGGATTGTGTTAGCGTCTCTGAAGCCCCTGGAGCCACAACACTGACCTTTCCTGTTATGGAAATGTGCTGCTGGCTGTTCTAGGCCCACAGCCACACGCTGCTTGTTTGAATGGCCACACAGGCCCCCTTCTGCTGCCTGCCTCTTTCCTGAAGACTTGCTTTTTACTGTTTGCGCTGCTTTCTGAACCCACATTCGTGGAGCATTGTTCAACAGAATGGGCACAATGTGTTCCATTTTATTATGTTGTTCTCTGTTCTATTTATTTTGGCAACCTTTTACTCGACCGTGTGGTTCTCCGGACTCCTCGTATAACTGATAAATAATCTCTGCTCAGCCAAGGCAGAAAAAAAAGTTGGCATTGTATGTATGGTGCAAAGCAGGGATACGTTGAATGTCAACGTTTGGGAACCAAAAACAGGTTTCATAAATACGTTTAATATCAGCCTTGTAAAAACGCATGTCACGTGGTTAACGTTGGGAAAGTACTTGGTTAGGGTTAGAAGAAACACCATGTGTGTTAAAATAATAACTTAACAATGTAACGTAGCAACGTAACATCACAACTTCAATTGCAAAAGTAAATAACAACCGCGCTTCACTTTCTTACATAACGTTCAGAGTGAAGTCAATGTTTACTTTTGGTTTTCACATGGGACATGAACAAGGGTCTCCTGGGTGAAAGTCCTGTGTTTGTTACATATCCGGTTTCTGTCACACTCGGGGAAATGACACATGGTTACTGTAGGGAAATGTTTGGTATTTTGTTAAGGTTGGATAATAGTTCATAGTTTGTGTTAAAATAATAACGTTACAAAGTAACAATGTCACTTGCTTGAATATATAACAACAGCCCTTAGTGGACTTTCACTGCACAACAAGCTTCACAACCGTGTGTAACCAGCGTGAAGTCAAAGTGGACTTTGGGTTCGGCCAGCGTTCTCCTGGGTGAAGGTCCTGTGTAGTGCTCTGCAGAAACATTCAAATCCAACATCTTATTCCTGGCGACTGGGCTCGTCTGCTTCTACATGTGTGAGTGTGTGTTGGGTGTAAAAGACTTTGTGATTCCGAACCAAAAAAACATACGAGGGTGTAAAGAGTCCACTTGTCTAACTTCGTGCTGCCCCCCCCCCCCCCCCCCCCCCCCGCCTGTCCGTCACTGTGATTGGAGGCTAACTGGGGCAAATGAAGTGACATGTTTTGCTTTGCAAAGAAAACAGAGCTGCGTTAATCCTCGCGTGTGGACTTGCGTGAGTGTCGGAGGAGCCGGGGCTGGAGCTGCACACAGTGGGTCAGCAGTGACGCGCTCCGTACGCCATCATCTGGACTTTCCATATGTGACGTGATTAGAAAGCAATTTGCTCCTTGACAATCTGATCCAAGAAAAACACCCGCTTTATTAAAACAAAACAAATTACCCCATTCAGCGCCACAGACACCGAACCGCACGGTTTAGCGGCCTGAATACATCACATGGATGGATTATTATAAACAAATGGGGGTTTTAAGGAGTTAATCAAGAGCGCGGCCAACATGATCCTTATCGTGATGTTTGGCGGCACTCCGCCAAAATCTCCAGTATTTTCGTTTGACCCGCGATCTGCACTGAAAGGCTGAACAGAACACAGATGAACATGACTGAAGCGCTGTAATCGCTGAGCAAGGGATCCACTTTGTCTGTTCCAGAATGCAGAACAGTATTTGTGTTGCACTAAACTGTGTGGCCTCCTAATCTTCAATGTTCATTCGAGGAACTTTTAAAGTTCCATCTTGTTTCATACGGTGCAGCACAGAACTTAACTATTGAGTTTCTCCAAAGCTTTTATGCTAATATTGTGGCTGTATATTTCACATCGTTTAGAAATGAAAGAGACCGCGTCCAAGAGAATTACACTGTGCTGGGTTACGTAACAACACAAGCGACCTTGTAAAATAAACATGTCTGGATTGATGTGGCTGAAGTGACAGAGAAATTGGAAGATCGACAGAAGTTCTTCCAACACGCTCTGTATGAATGGGAGATTCTAAAGAAAACTATTTTGGCGATGAGGTTTGGCCACAAGAAAGCCCCGTGCAGCAAGGAGGGGGGGGGGGGATTATACAGTGTGACGCAAACAAAGATCAGTGCTGGTAAAAATAGATTGAACAAACACTTGCCAATAAGAATTTGCATTCAACTTGAAATATCCAAGAAATGCCACGCGGCTTAGCTCTGCTCAGGCCTGTGAAGCGTCCCCATAGTGCAGCCGTTTGTCCTCCTGCCAGCGTTTGTGCGACATTAGCGTAGCATCCTTAGCATTAGACCAGTCAGCTGTAAGCCCGGATTGTTTTATGATTTGTCAGAGAAACCATGCACGGCATGAGAATCGCTAAGCTGTTGGGATGCCCCTTTCAGTTTTGGCATTTTGTACAGTTTCGGATGCTTTCCCGTGTGCAATGAGGCCTTTTCTTACGATTGTTACAGTCAATCTCAGCTGATTGTGTGTTCCACTCAGACGTCTGTGTTAGGATCCGTTATTCTTCAGTGTTGCAACTGGAGGTCTTCCAAGCATGACTGTGTGTCTTCTGTGGAAACCTGAGAGCTGGCGGTGTTATCTCCCTCCATCAGACAGGTTACCCCCTTCTGTCTATCTTTATCTTCTGATGAAGTCTGTAAGCTCTTTAAAAGGAACAACAAATACAGCATTTTCCTCCAATACCAACTGTTTTTCACCTCAATATGCAAAATCAGAGACTTTCTTCTCTGTTTCTAACGCTTCAGCGGACATTTGCTTTCTGTGACGCTCCTCTCGGTGTTCGACGTTTCTCCTTCATTCGCTCTCTCTTTCGCAAACCTGCTGTTGCTTTATTTAGCTTCAGACGTCCCCTCTGCCCCTGACGTCACTGACGTCACGGCTCTTTTGAAGCGTAAGAAAAAATGTTGTTGCCGTCCGTGTGCACCCAGAGCTCGACGAGAAGACATCGTCTTTGTGCAGCGCTCAGATGTATAAATGTATGTGTGTGAACCATCGACTGTCCAGGGTTTCCCACAGGATTTTGTGAGACTACAGTGGGTGGACCTTGGCCACTATACTGAAGTGCGATCCATTTATGTATGTACATTTTATGTAACTGTGCACCTCTGTGGTGGAAATGCTACAAGAATTTTAAAAGTTGTTCACTTGTCGTCTTGCGGACAGACCTGACAAAGCATGAATTCAGACTTTTTACAAATTTGCGTCATTGAGTAGTTATTTAAACATCCTTTTTTTAATCTGTTTATTGAAATTAAATCACAGCAAAATCTCTTTATTTTGGGTTCATACCACTGTAGTAGACCAGCCGACATGTGGCTTATTAGATACAGTGAATACAGATTCCAGGTGAAAATAATCGGACCAAATTTGATCAGCAGTGTGTTTGTGAAAGGAAGACAAACTTCTCCTTCGCTTTCAAGTTACAGCCGACCAAACAGAGTACACATCTGCTGCCACCGGTCACATCTTAATGTGTGTTGAGAATATCAGTCGCATCTCAGTGTTTGACACAGTTTGTGGGTGAGTTGAATTTAGCAACTCAGCATTGTCTGAAAAACGAGCCGTGGTGTTCTGTGTAGACGAACTGGCCACGTTCACCGGCTATACAAGGGCTCCAGGCAGACGATAAACAGGTCTACTCCTTCCCCAAACTTGGTTTTACAGTATTTATGAGCTTCACGGTGACAACTCCAGGCCAACGGTAAGCAGGGATTTGTTTTTTGAAGCGCCGGCCTACTTAAGAACACAAAAGTCTAAATCTGTTCTTTCAGCGCTTCTCAGCGTCACAGACAGACAGACAGACAGGATTCCAGCACTGGTGCCAGCCACAACAACGTGTGTGTGTGTGTGCGTGTGCGTGTGTGCGTGTGTGTGTGTGTGTCTGTGTCAGCATGTGTGCATTTTTGGACAAGAGATGGAGGGTGTTAGTGAGTTCAGAGGAGGAGAGCGGTTGGGTAAAAGAAAAGAGAGATGAAGCAGATGCTATTTCTCAGTTGGGGCAACGTTAACCCGGGCCGGTGCCAAGAGGCAGCAGCCGTTGGCACGGGACTAACAAGTGTGTGTGTGTTTGTGTGTGTGTGTGTGCGTGTGTGAGTGTAATTTCAATTGGGGGGGCTTGTCTTGCATTAGCTGTGCCCTTATAAAGACGAGAGCAGGATATACTGTTCTCGTACTGAAATGCCATATTAAACAAACACCAAGCAGTGGGTGGTGAGACAGTGTGTGTGTGTGTGTGTGTGTGTGTGCATGTAGAGAGAGATGGTGTCTTTCGCTGTGTGAGGCCTTTACGGGCTTTAGGAGCTGGAAGACCGCAGTCCTCTTGATGTAAGAATAGTCTGTATATACTTACAGTCTATACGCTTTGTGTAGACAGTGAAGAGATTCAAGCCCAATTTACCGTCTGTGTCCACAAAGGAGGAGAAATCCGTCGCAACCCAGTCGCCAGAAAAAGACGTTGACATCGTACGTTTATGCAAAACACGGGATAAGTTGAATGTCGGCATTTCTGAACCAAAATGTTCGAGAAGATTGGTTCAATTTAGGCAACAAAACTTTTTAAAAACGTAACTTTAATACATACAGGTTCAATACATACACGTTCAAACGATAACGCAACAGCGTAATGTAACAAGGAACGAAACAACGGAACAGGGGTGAAGCTAACAGGTGGAGCTACCTGCTCTGTGTCGCTCGCTGTACTGCGTCTATTAGTTTTGAAGGATTAATTGTTGAAGTTGTTTTAATACAGAATGTATCAATTGTTGGCCCTGACCAACAGTAATCTGATCTCATGCTAGCATGATGCTACCCATGTGGCAAGTGTGTGTTTTTCACACAAGGTGAGGTGACTCCAACTCAACTTCAGCTCGTTCTTAAACTGTCAGTTGGATGTGTATCAGTATCTGCAGCTGCTCAAGATCAAATTGACCTGTACAAGACCTGTACCTTTTCCTCTTCCTTCTTCCTTTCCTCACTCCCTCGTCTCCTCTCCTCCCGTCTTTAAGGTCACAGATCAGCATGTGTGTGGCTCACTCCATCAGCTCTAAGCAGCTGGCACAGGTCGACCCCGGCGGTGTGGTCCGCTCGCACCAGCGGTACCACACGCACACGCACACACACGCACACACACACGCACGCACAAACTCAGCAGCGACAGTTTGAGGCGGACTCGGAAACATGCACGGACGTGTGCGCGAGATGTTTGTTATGTCTGTCTGTGCGGTAGTGTGCGGATCAGGCCCCATACAGAGCGTCTGATACGCTTCCACCGTGTGTGTGAACCACGTAGCTGCGTGGTTTGAGGAAAATAAGTTTCCCTCAAAACATAATTCACGATGCAGTTTCGTTGAATTTTTAGGAGACCAGGCAGCCGTTTACACTCTGAAACCATTGCACTCACACGATTTCACACGTTCTTTTTGTGGACAAGTGTCATCTGTGCACCACAGTCGCTGCACTTGGAGACAAGTCAAGACAAAGTCATGCTTGGAAGCAAATCTAAAAAGAAAAGAGTTGCACAGTTTAGTCAGCTTGCTGCTCCTAATGAGGCTGTGGTGAAGCCTGTGTGAGGGCGCTGAGTGAGAAAACAACTGCAAGTGTTGATAAAACAAAAAATGAAAATTTTAAGGAGAGAAAAAGTAAACTTCCATCATGGCAGAAGGTCAATAAACCTGAGTGAAGAGAAACCTTTCAGTGTGTAGTTTCTGACCAGTGGGTGAGCAGACAGTTTCACTTTAATCTCGCAGAGAGACACAATGTGTCTGGTTCTTAACATTATGGTGTATGAGTGTGTGTGTGTGTGTGTGTGTGTGTGTGTGCGTGCGTGTGTGTGTGTGTGTGTGCGTGTGTGTGCGTGTGTGTGGGGCTCTTTGCAGATGGCCGTGTGCCAGCAGCAGGCATCTCTGGGAGCAGACCCAGGCATGATGTCATTACCAGCCAGACCAAGGAGCCGCAGTTATCTGTGACATTGTGTTCTCGAAGGAGACACAATGTGTGTGTGTGTGTGTGTGTGTTTGTGTGTTAATATTATTTTTGTATAACTGCATTGTGAGGACTCGCCCTCCTTTTGTGGACAAAGTGCACGTTTAAGGTTGTGTTAATGAGGTTCGGTAAGAGTGAAGATTAGGCTGTTCAGCAGCTAGCAGAGCTACGAGCTACGAGCAGCAACAGTTGTTGCGTGTTTTTGTGTGCGTGTTTTTGAGTGAGAGAAATAAATCATCTTGGTTTGCAATATAACTCTGCTGTCCTGAGTCCTTGTTGCTCGTAGCTCGTAGCTCTGCTAGCTGCTCTGCACCCTCAGTGTCACTTTGCTCCCGATATATACCTATATACCGATATATACCTATATACCGATATATACCTATATACCGATATATACCTATATACCGATATATACCTATGCCTATATACCGGCGCGCTCTATAGTCCGGATAGTACGGTATACAACTCATTCAGAATATGCGTCTCTGGAGAGGTTTTTACTGCGCTTTGTGAAACACGGCCTGTTTCCTGTTTACGACCACAGCTCTGTGCGTTGATCACAAACTAACGAGCCAATAGTTTGAAAGAAGCAGAGACGCATGCCCGAAAGAAAGGCAGGAGAAACACAACTGCTTTTAACGGTGGTGAGGATGCGCCATGGGGTTGCTTTACGTCGATCAGAATATGCTCTGCTGCATGTAAACGGGAATATTAGTGGAATATGTATTTTCATTAGCTATGTAAACAGCTAATTAGGAATATTGTCTTTTTCCGAATAAGGGCAAAAAACTGAATATTTGGTGCATGTAAACGTAGTCAATGTAATGTCCTTCTAAAATGATGGGAACACGACTGTGCGTGTGTGTGTGTGTGTGTGTGTGTGTGTGTGTGTGTGTGTGTGTGTGTGTGTGTGTGCGTGAGGTACAGGACATGGTTATTGTCAGTCGTCTGTGCCTGGTGTCCATCAGTCACTCTCTCTCTCTCTCCTTCATACTCTCCTCCCTCTGGTCTTCAAAGATGACCCTCAGAGGTTCAAGTGTGTGTGAGCGTTTATGAGCCTGTTTTCTCTTTTCTATTTCAGGTTTATTACTTATGAAAGCGGCGGATAGACGTCTGACAGGGGGACATTTCTCAGTGGCCACTTGAGTTTACAGCTGATGTGATTTGGATGTCGGAGGAGAGGCAGTGGCCGCCTGGCGGTCTCATCCAATTGGTCTTTTTATGGAATGGAAACGACAAAACTCACCGTGACAATTTGTCCCTTTTTTCCTCGTTCACTTCAGACTTCTCTGAGCTGTTTCCATGTTATATTTGTTTATGCGAGGCTAGTGAGGGGGGGAGGCGAGGAGGGAGGCAGAGAGAGAGAGAGGAACCATTGAAGTGCTCCCCAGTGTTTTTGTTTGTGTCTGGGTTTCCCGCTCTCTCTTTTCCCCTTCTACCCACAACAGCAAGCAGCTTCAGTTTCTTCACCTCTCTCTCCCTACCTGTCTCACCCCCCCCCCCCCTCTCACACTCAAGTACAATTCGAGTCGGCCCAAACCGAACCTGTCCTCCCTCCCTCCCTGCTGTCTGTCTATACACCTGCCAACCTTTACTCTCCCGCCCGTGTTTGTGCTCCCGTCTGGCTCTTGGCGTGGTCCGTCTGGGCGCTGATGAGAGGGAAAACCCGTCAGGTGGAGCTCTGGAAGCCGCGAAGAAAGAGGGCCTGTGGTGCAGGACTAAGCTGCGGGGTTTTCCATCGGAACGCCGAAACCCAGACGTCTGAGCAAGCTTTATCAGGAAGGAGTTTGCTCCGAATGCACACACTGTGCAACAACACGTAGAATATTAAGTGGAGGAGGAGTGTGTGAATTCGCCCCCACTGTAGTGGAAATGTTAACAGCCTGGTTGACTCACGCAAACTCTCTTCTTTCTTTCTTTCTTTTTCTCTCCGTCCGTCTGTCCGTCTGCGTTGGTGTGATTTGTGACTAAATTGAATTGGCCCTTCAGGTTTCACATGCCAGCAGGGAGCTCTGTTTTCAGATGGTCGGTTTCAGGTGACGACCCAGTCTCCCCCGTCTGCGTCGCTCTCCAACCAAACACATTAGCGCCGCTCTCACCTCGGAATATGAGGTTCACCCCACGCGGCCTTTAACGCGTTTCACCTCATTCTAGAGGTCCAGAGGTCCCCCGGGCCAAAAGACAGACACATGCAACACCACTAACACTGGGAGACATGCAAAACCTCCACCACCCAACTCTGCAGGACAGGACAAAAAAATATGACATGTTCGAAAATATCATGTAAAACACTGAAATATACGGTAGGACTTATACATAAAAATATATATATATATATATATATATATATATTTATGTAAATATATATATATATATATATATATTTATGTCCTGCAATATCAAGATCTTAGAAATATTCTAATTGCTGCATCCGCTTGAAGCTTTTTGCGGATGTGCGTGTTTTTCGTTCTGAGGGACCACAAAAACAATAAGCAGTGTCATTTCCAAATCGAGCAAATGTCGTAAGTTAGTGCCCACGCATTCAGTAAGGGAGCAGCGTTCTTTTCCCAGAAGACAAACAAACAGTCAAAATTGGCTGGTTGTTGACTGGAAGCTTATGTGGCAAATTTGTATTTTCAGTATGACTCGTCCGTTTCAAACTGCCGTCCCAAATGCTCAGTGGTTTTGTTTACATTGTGTTTTTCTTCATCTTCTTCAATTTGAAGTTGATCACCAAGAAAATATGTTTATCTGAACCAAGTTTAGTTGCTCACACAGGTTCCCCGTTGCATCTTTAAATATCAGGCATGTAGCAGCACACTCACTCACAAGGGGTGGTTGCTGGTTTACCTGAGATTACAGGAAATGTTTTTCCCAATAACAATGTCTTTTTCAGAATTTCCTGTAACCCTCTAGCTCTTTCTCACTGGGAGTTTTGCTGTAGTTTACTCATGAGAAAGTGTAAACATGTGTAGAAACCTTTGACCTTTGCGGTTGCACTTTCTGTCCACGTCTGCAGCAGCTGCGGAGCTCTGAATCCCCGCTGTGCTGCTACATCTGCTGAAGCTCACCTCGTGCAACCATCTTCGGATCAGCCTGAGAGGGATTCCCAGCTCGTTCACGGTTAGTTTACCTCCCCCCCCCCGCCCCCTTGCATCGCTGTCCTCTCCCCCCTCCCCTGTGGTTTCTTCTGCCTACACTGTGGTGAGCCTGTCAGTGCTCATGAGTCAGTGCAGAGACTTGCTGCGTGCGGTGAGCTGATCTTTATGGCGTCCCTGATAAGAATCCATATGAAGAAGACCCCCATGATGCCTCACTCGTAACCACAAAGGGAATCACTGTTATTCAAAGTGTGTGTGTGCATTCTCTCATTTACGCAGAAATGAAACAAAGTAGAAAGACAATAGTTTGTATGTAAGATATTTAGCAAACCAACAGTTTAGTTCAGTCACATTCTTCATATGGAAGTAAAAGTGAAAAATGTAACTAGATAAGCAGGTCAAAGTGGAACGCAGAAGTTGTTCTGTAAACTGTAATACATGTTTAAAAACATGACAGTTTAGATAATATTTTACCATTGGCATGTTTTTTCTTCTAAATAAGTATGTCTAACTTTGAGGGTTTCTTTGACAAGAAAGACTGCAGCCATGCTAGCAGCTCTGTGAGGCTGTACTTTGAGCTAAATGCTAACGCCAGCATGCCAACGTGCACACAAAGTTTTGATGGTCATTTACAAATGCAAAATTTGACCTCATGATAGCTCCGTGTGGAAAGTTACAGTTTGTAAAACCAAAGTTTATAGGCTTCATGTTTTTTGAGGCTGGAATATCTGCACAACATTTGATGGCAATCCATCCAAAAGTTGTTGAGCGATTTCAGTCGAGGCCAAAGTGTTGGACAGAAAAACTGACATATTGCTAAGTACTGTCTGATCATGCAACAGTTTGGGTTTGTTGCCCCCTCTCGAGCAATGTTGCTGTGTTGTCAGCGATTAAAGTTAAAGCATCTTTGATCTGGTGAGAATATTTCTTCATTTACAGCAGACAGAAACATTTGCCCTCATTGTATACTTGTTACTGACCTTGTTACTGACCTTTCATGAGAAAGCTTCTATTTGAATGTCATTGTGTGGAGCGTAAAGTTCAATCTCAAAGGTGTGAGCAACGAAGGAGAGGGGATCCCGTCGCGGCCCAGCAGACTGTCACAGCTGCACAGCAGAGCGCTTACATGAACCCCACGCAGTGGGTGGGCGGACCGCTGCTCCACACATTCTCAGCTGTGGGGGGATTCTGAAACTGCAGGGGGGGAAAGGAAAGCCCTCATTTCAAAGTGTGTGTGTGTGTGTGTGTGTGTGAGAGCAACCAACGGCAGTTGACAATGGCGCTGAGGTTGCAGGTACACACTGTCTTTATTACGCCCACACGTCCTCTCTTCTAGCTGCACTTACAATCAGATGCATTTTAAAGATGAATCCATCCATCAAACATGATCTTTCAAGTAACAAACACAATTGATCACGTGGAGCAAAATGAGGACGTTAAAATAGGCTTTCAGGGGCAATTTGCCTCATTTTCTTCCCAGTAGAAAGGTTTCCAGTTCCAGCAAAGTGAACTGGTGTAGCGATATGAAAAGCTTCCCACCAATAAACAAAGCTAGCTGTATCAATCCAGTTGCACTGTTTAACTTAGTTCTTTTGGCAAGATTGATTGACCCCTCACTAAGTCCCGCCCCATGAACGCAGACCAGCCAATCATAGAGTAGCATCGTCCAGCTCCAAGCAGGGTCCGAAAAGTATCCGGCTCTGCTCCAAAGAGTCTTATGCACAGCTTAGCGAAGGGTCGTTTTGTACACACAAAGGGCGATCCTGCTCCCATGTGAGGAGAGAACCTGACTGGAACTCACAGCTTCCTCTGAATGACCGTAAGTTCAGTCAGACATCCAGGCGGGCACAAGAGGATACAGCACCATAGCTAGTGAAGGGTACGAGGCCTCAGCATGAAGCTGTGAAGGTGCTGTTTTTCTCAGCGAGCGGGTGTCCTGGTTGATAATTAGGTCAGCACAGCCCTCCTGGGAGGAGAGGGCAGAGGGGACACTGTAGAAACCCCTGAGCCCCATCACAGGCAGATGAAAAGAAAACAGTCCCAGTACAGGTTCCACATGTCAGGGCGAAGGGTGAAAATGTGTTTTGGATTTCCCTCCTTCCCTCTCCTCTCTGGTGCTGTTTGAGTCTGGGCTACGGAGGGAGTAACCTCCGAAGAGCTCTTATAACACCTCTCTGTCCCAGCGCGTCGGTTTGTTTCTACACTATGTGAGGTTTGTGTGTGCGTACTGTGATGTGGTCCGGCATATCTGTTTCTTCCTTCCTTGGGGTTTTAGCTAATCCACTTCTCCAGGCTTCCTTCCCAGAACAGGCGAGACCTTTCTAAAGAAAACAGGACAGAGCAGCACCTTGGAAATCCCTCCACCTCTCTCATTAGAGATGAGGATGAAGACGAAGTTGATTTTCCTGATTCGATTTAAGCCCGTGAAACTGGACCCGGGCCACGTCGCTCCGAGAGAGGGATGAAAGAGAGACAGCTGGAGAGAGAGGGGGGACACTTTAGTGAGAAAAGATGATCTGGTTTATCAATTTAATCCAGTTAAAGTAAAATAAGAATACATTTTTGCCAAAAACCTAGCCTTGATGTTGACTTCTGCACTTATTTGGTCCAATAATGAAGGTTCTCCGCAGTTCTTCAGCCTCTCCTTGCAAAGCCGGCTCTCAGGTGTAAGTCAGCCACTCTCGTGGGATCGGTCAGTATTTTCACTCTGTCCAAAAAAAAGGTTTTATTCTATTTGGACAAAAATAGATAAATAAAATATGCACGATTGCCATCACAGCTTACATTTCCATAAACCAATCCAAATAGAATTTTGAGGAGAGGAAATGTAATGAGATCCTACTTTAGAGATAGACACTGCGTGAATGCATGCGCATGTGCAAACATGTGTGCATGTGGTCGTGTACATCATAATGACCCACCATCAGAATTGCACGTCAGGCAAAATGACAGACCTGCAGAGATAAAGACCGTTCTTATGTTCATGTAATTCAAACAATAATCTGCTGTGGACTCGATGATCCCTCCAATCGGGGAATCTTCCCTGTAATCACACTCGTCACGGTTTGCACCGAAGAGCAACAATTCCCGTCTTCCACCCTGATGTTTTTGTATTGCCTTTATTAATAACACATAAAAACCGTTGATAACAGGAATGCTGAATGAAATGTGTAAAATGTAAGACTTGCCCTGACACCCAGGCTTCTTTAAACATCGCAGTATTGATGTCATGTGGCGTCAAATCGGCTCTAACTGAGGCCAGGCTTTCCATCCTCATTCAGGAGTCCTGTAAACCAACAGAGTCATCTCTACAAGAGCGTGCACGGTTTTAAACGTCTTCCTCTGAGACGCGGGTGTGAACGTCAGCTCTGTGGGCAGCGGTGTTTGTCTCTGTCAGCGGCCCTTCAGCACCAGCGGGGATCAAAAGCGGTGGAATAACAATCCGGGAAACCAAACGTGCTCCAACTGAAGTCTACAGTTTCAGTTGGCAGGAGACATTTTAAAAAAAAGTTTTTTTTCGAGAGATATTTTTATCCTGCATTGGAAAGAGTTTAGTGGAGAGGTGGAGTAAAAGAAAAAAGACAATTTCTCCTGAAAATATTGGTAATATGCACGACAAGAGCTGGTTGTTCAAAACGTTACAACAACAGTATCAATACCAGTCGAGTAGTTAGGGTCAGGATAGCCTGTTGGTCCATACGACCCGGACAAATCAGGTGACCAGTACCTCGGTAAGCATGGACGCCTGGGTTTTGCCAGGAAGAGCAGTGGGAGTCATAATAACGTATCTAACGTGTTTAATCAGAGAATGCTTGCAGTGATTTGCTGCAAGCAAAACGATATCGTCAATTTCTCTTTTTTTTAAAAATCTAGGCAGAAAAAGGGTCGATTGCAGGTGTTGTTTCACTGGAGAAGTTTCGATGCGACTTGGTGTTGGGATATTCCGGTCGATACCTCACAGGTATTGAGTATCGATGCCCAGCGCTACTCGTGACTTTAAAAAACACCCACGAAGGAGTTAAACCAGGTGCTGTTCTTCTAGTGAATCACCACCGCCAGTTGCATCTGCTTACTGGAAGTTGTCGTGGGTCGTACAGCTTCACCCACCAAAACCAGTGTATCCACCCATTCAATTATTCAGCATGTAGATGCAACACATTGAGGAAAGTCAAACCAACTGAACTGAATAGAATGCAACAGGGCAACCGTAGTTCCCCTCTCAAGAGGGAACCAGGTTATTCAAAGTAGAGCGAGGGTGTTTTCACACCTCAAACCTGAGACTTTTTTTCCTCTCATCTCACACTACCAGCTGTGTTTTTGTTGTCTTTCCCCTCATGTTCTGTCTTTCTTTTCATTTCCAGAATAAGTGCTGACAGGGCCTTCCAAACACGGCAGAAACGTCTCTTTCTGCAGCCTCTTTGTCTATTGTTCACTTTGAGTTGAACCCTCAAAGCCTTTATGTCCAAGACAATGCACGCGTGATCCATATCTAAGAACGTGTACACCGTAAAGAGACCGGCGCTCTGTGCTCTGGTTTGTATTGTGCGTATCTACTCCATGTCAAATGAACAATGTTGTGTGGCAAAATGAGTGAAATGTCTTGAGCAGATCTGCAGTCAACTGCTGCATATCTGCTGGACAAATCCCGCTAATCAATTCAACTCCGCTAATTTGTCCACCTGACTGCGCAACACGCAATATAACAGGTATATTAAAATACTCTGAGAACGCAGTCGGTACAGATGCAGCTATATGTTCAGACTCTTCTGTAGGCTTCTGTTTCCTTCTCACTGTCTCAGATTCATTTGTGAATTGCCCTGTTAGGGACCCACAGGCTACTTACAGCCTGTTGCCCTCTGACCTCTGGGAGGGGTTAAGTATGGGAATGAGAGGGTCACGGAGAAGCTAAGGGTTAATTGTAGTCCCTCTTAGAAGTAATCGCCAGCATCACCCACGACTAGTGCCGCCCCCACTGCCTCCCAGCACACACACACACGCACATTTGACAGCTACAACAGCAGTCCGGCTCTTCATCTGCAGTGTCCCTTCATATCCCGGCCTGCAGGCAAACAGTCCCTCTTTTTATGTGGACAGATAGATGTTCAGCTTGTTTCCTGCTACATATTTTGCATACCACAGAGCGCTCGAAGGTCAGGCCTTACCCAAGCCTCTCCCCCGGGGACTTGGGCCGGGACTGTACCCCCGTGTCACCCAAACACACAACCGCCCCATAGTCTCGGCCGGCCTTGCGAGACTGAGTACGGCAGCGACCCGTCCAAGTCTGCTAATCTGTCATAGCCCAGAGCACAGAGGGACGAAGCTTCGGAAGGATCTCTGGAGGAAGGGGAATGATAATTGGAGTGGGAATTTTCTTTTTTATCGCTTCATTTATGGAACGATTGTGGTTTGTCATCCTATTTGAGCTTTTCATTTTGAAGGACAGTGTGTGCATGTGTGTGTGTGCATGTGTGTGTGTGTGTGTGTGTGTGAGAAGAGACATATATGTGTGTGTGCATTCATGTGAGGCAGAATGGATGCGATTCGACGACTGGGTTGAGCGCAGCAGGGTGAGAGGGCCAGATGGAGAGACGGAGGAAAGCCGGGGTTGGAGATGGGAGGGTAATTGGCTGAGATGAAAAATGAGAGTCCTTGACCTTTAGTTACCTCCGGGGGGACGGCTTACAGCACGAGAGCCCATCCCATCGCCCCGTCCCCGTGCCACTCCCTCACCCATAAAGATCTTTAACTACAGGGATGGAGGACGGGAGGGACAAAGGTAAAGACAGGCGGAGAAGCTCAGGGGGGGGGGAGTCACTTGGTTGTTCTTGGGCGTGGTGGTCTTTTATTGTGTGTGTGTGTGTGTGTGTGTGTGTGTGTTAGGGTCTCAGCTGTCCCAGCCTCCATTAGTCTCTAATAGGGCTGTCACTCTGGGCTTTTAAGTCTGCTTGGTAGCATGGCAGACAACCAACAAACCCGCAGCCCCTTCGCTTCCCAATCCCAATTAGCATTGCTCTCCTAACACCGCTCATCCAGGTCTCATGTACACAAGCATGCTGGGCGAGGCGAGTCCTACCTCAACCGCGGAGGACAGACTCTCGACAGCGCTGCCTTTCTTTGGAGCGGATCAACAACTATACATGCGGGCTCTCTAATCTATAATGAGCGGAACAGTTTTGTGGGGAATTCCCCAGCGTCCCCGGTACGACCTGCTGTGTCTGTGTGCAGCGCGGTGACAGGTGTGTCCGTTAATTAAAGCTCAGAGCTAATGACAGGGCGGCAGAGCTGAAGCCCGGCTGAAAAGGAGAAACAAACAGGGCCCAGGGGATGAAGCATGTCTGGCACGAGTGCACTTGTACACTGAAATCCTCACTGTTGACAAATGACTTAATAAGCTGAAGTAAAGGAAGCAACCATTGCTGTTGTTGTACTGGTCATTGTTATATGTGTATTGTTCGTCTTTTAGAGAACTAAACGTATTTGGTAAATGGACCGCATTTGCTGAGAGCTTTTTAGTCTGGGCGACCACTCAAAGTGCTTTACAACACACGTCGGCATTCACACACTGGCGGCAGAGGCTACCATACAAGGTGCCACCTGTTCCTGAGGAGCGATACACATTTACATTCACAGCAATTTGGGGATCAGTATTTTAAACATTTCATTGACTGAGACGACTGAACGTCGTCACCAGAACATCAGTCCTCCGTTAGCTTGGTGGTGAAGTCATGTGACTGAGGTGGCGTTTGTTTGCGGCCTTTAGCGTTTCACTTCTGGCGATTGTATTCACGCTTCAAAAACAATAAAAGTGTGACGATTATCTGTGAAGATTATCTTGCTGAACAAACGTGTAAGTATCATAAAGGTTTGTTTGCGTTGGATCTAAAATCCAAAGGAAAAATCCTGTTGGCTTTTTGGCGAGGGATCCAGTGCAACGCTGACTTCCTGGTTGGCCTACAAAAATACACCATCCCCGCAGCACCTCATTATAGGTTTTCAATTTACGAAAACAAAAGAACGTTCAGTTAAATGTCTGATTGTTTTGTATTCCACAAATCTGAGAGTGAAGTAGTAGAAAGATGGCAGAAGTGAATGAAATAAAAGGACACAGAAGAAAAGCTAACGAGACGAGCTGATACTACCAGAGAGCTCAGATACCCGGGGAGGCAACTACAGAAGAGAAAAGAAGCAGAAACAGGGAAGGATAGAACCCGAGAGAGCGGCCAGCTGTGAGGAGGTGCAGTTTGTCCTTGTTAAACTCGCGGTCCATGTGGCCGGCATCTGAGCCGGTTCTGGAGGTGATTTTTATTGCCACTTTTATAGCTTGGCAGGCTCGCACTGCTCCAATGAGAGAGTGCCTGCCTACCAGCCAGTGCAGCCATTCAGCTGATGGAGAAGGAATAAACGTGAATAATGTGCTGAACCTCATTCTACATTTAGAATATTAAAAAGCACCAAGAACCGTGCGTCTTGAAAAGAGATTAGTTGGGGATATCGGGTCACCCCCCCCCGTCCTTCCCCTTTTGTCTTGTCTTGGTTACATCTCTTTGTCCTCTGCTCTATCCCTCGTCAATCCCTCCAGGCCTTTTTTGGACAATTAAAAGTTCACGGTGAAATGTATCCACTGGAAAGGAAAACAAACACGGCTGATTTCAGTCACGTCTCTCCCCACCCTGATGGGAACAGTATTACACATGTGCTGTGGTCACGACGCCCAGCTTTCACCAACCAACGAGGTAAATGTTTCTGCACATCGTGGTTCTCCATCACTACCCCATTACTTGGCCATTATAATCAATGATGAACGCTGAACAAACCATTACGGTCGATACCAACGACAATGATTACTGCGTTCCGCAGATAAGCACATGGTTGACGATGTGTACTCACACAAATTTAGTCCTTGGAGATCGTTGTGTGCTTTTATTTCTTAAACAGTCGAAGAAGCACAGTCCCTTATAAGTAAAAGCACACTCTGGGACCCTGTCCTCGTTCATGCTCAAACACATACATTATATCTGCCATGCAGATCATTTCTTTTCATCCTTTCCCACAAAGTTCATTAGGTTTTTTTTGCTGCCGTTGATGTTTCGAGTTGCCAAGCCTCTCCAGCAACTCGCATTTCAGCCATTTCTCTCAGCGTTTGAACTGGAAATATGAAGCGGATCAGGTTTCCACTGAGGGGAATTGGTGAGTGTGTGTGTGTGTGTGTGCGTGTGTGTGTGTGTGCGTGTGTGTGCGTGCGGGTGTGTTTGTGTGTGTGTGGCTAGATAGAGCTTTCCCGATGTAAGACTCTCTTGTGGACAGACAGATGCTTGGCACACATATGGCGAGGCAAAGACCGGACAGGCAGAGGTTTTGTAAAAACAAAGAACATCTGACGTGAATATTGTAACAATAAAAGTAATTCAAAAAAGCCAAGTTTAGTGTTTAGAAAAGAAAGAAAATAGAAAAATAATGCTCAGAAAAGAATGATTTTACTTTTCATTCTCATGCAAATGTTTACCACTGGACCGTTTGTGCTGTTTATTCGCCCTGTTTCATAACCAGCTCCTCACAGCAAACAAAACATAGAAAACGGTAAAACGGCAAACAAGTTTTTACACTTTGCTAAGATGGAAATGCGACACAGTGCAATTAAAACAAACCTACATTGTTTATCTCTGTGTTTATCTCTGACACAAAGTTGAGCCTTCGATCCTCGGGGGGGTCGAGGCTCAAAAGGAGGCTGAGGAGATATAAGACTTCAGAATTCAGAAGTCATTCTTTTAAAGCGCTTCTTAAAACCCATTTTTACAGACTTGCTGTAATGTGACATGGTCTTTTTATCGCTTTTATTGCTTTTTTTATTAAAGGTGCTATATAAATAAAGTCACTATCATTAAAGTACTTATAGTGTTAGTGGATGGAAACACACATCAATTGATACTTTTTTTTGGCAATTTGGTGGAAATTCTTTTCAAACTTGGGCTACATTTGGATGGACATTTATTGACTTGACTTGCAATCGCACACGCGTCGAAAACTCACCTTGCTCTCTGTCCGAACACACGTTTTTTTGTTTTACTTTCACACGTACCTGCATGAGAAAAACAAGTTAATCAAGCGTGGATCTACGAGGACAAGTAGCTCTCTTTCTTCGATCTGTTCTCAAGGTGCGTGTCAGGGATGATCATCAAAGCGACATCCAATCTGTCGGCTGACTTGAGACGTTGAAAGCGAAACTCACGCTGACGCGTCGGCTGCGGAGGTGATTGAGAGAAGTAATGGTTTGTCTCTGCGTCAGGTGACCACATCTGTGGGGCCTGTGTTCATGTTTACATCATGATAACAGAGTCTCAACTCACCACGCGGCCTCGCTCCAACTCTTTCTTTCTCTCTCTTTCATCATGACGTTGTTGTTGTGGAGGACTCGTGGATCATGGCCAGCTTCAGAAACTGACTCAAGCGTGTGTTGTGGGTTTTGGCGAATGGCGAAACGGGGATGTATGTAGGAGGGAGATGGAGGAAAACAAGCACAAATTCAACTGGGGGAGAAAAGGGTGTTTGAAACTACTTGATTGGAAAGTGCTCATGCAGATATAGGAAGGCAGGGAAAAGCACAACCGAGAGGAGCTGAAAAGAAGAGTGGTGCAAAAGCTGAAACGTGAACTCCTGCCAAACTATTGTAAGAGTAGCTGCTCCGCCTGCAGCTGCCCTGGTAATCTCCCCCACTGCTGGTTCCTCCTCCACATCTGTCCTCGCTCTCCCTCTCCTCTCCTCCAATGGCAATGTGATCACAATAACAGAGCAGCTCTCTTAAAGCCTTTACACACCGGGGCCATTTCTCTTTTTTTTGTGCAATTAATTTGCACGTCAACATATTTCTCTGAACTCTCTGATTTTTCAGAGCCTTTGCAGCGCGACTAAAATTTTCTCATAGACTTCTATACAATCAGACCTGTTTTTGTAACCGGAGGAGTCGCCCCCTGATGGCCAGTAGAGAGAATGCAAGTTTAAGACACTTCCGCATTGACTTCAGTCTTCAGAACCGGAGGTGTCCGTCTGATTACGTTTAGGCAGCAAAACTACTTGGTTAGGTTTAGGAAAAGACTGCAGATTGGGTTAAAATAACTACGGAAGAGCTGTCACTGAGGTTTGCATGCTACGTGACAAAAACCTCAACGTTGACTTCTTGTTTCATGCGGGGATGACCCGCGGCCTTCTGGCTGGAAGTTTGACCCACACACCTCCACTTGCAGACTTTAAACTTCCACGTTCTTCGTAGACTACATAAGAAATGTTTTCCTGGGATTGTTTTTCGTAGGTTTTGCAGACCAAATCTACTCCTTACATTCTTACCTTTCACAATAAAAGCACTAGACATGTAACAATCGCAGGCGAGTATTCCACATTCTCCGAATGTTTACTCGTCACACCCTGTATGTAAACGCCTTTAGGGGAAACGCACACCTGTGTGATGGATTGGTGTGTAAAAGTGTGCATTCCAAAGATAGAGCGAAGCAAGGTGGAAATAACTCCAGGTTGATGCACGCAGGGTGAAATGGAGGAGAAATGAAGGGATGTCAAATGGAAAATGGCCGCCTGCCAACTGGCAAAGTGCCCTTTCAGCTGCATGCTTGTTTTATACACACTTCTCAATCACAAACATTTCATCACCGAGGACAAGCCTCGCATGTCTGTGTGCGTGTGTGTACATGCAATAACTTGCTCCTTTGACCATGAAATGTAAAAAGCTTTGTTTTGCAGAAGGACTGTGTTGTTCTGCAGACAGGATTGCGGACACAGAGACGTGTAATTTAGAGTGCAGCCTTGTACTTCCTGTCAGCCACTCATAAAGAGATGATAACACACTCGTGGAGACGTGCCTGTCACAAACCTCTCGACAGGTCGTGTGTGTGTGTGTGTGTGTTTTTGTGCGTGTCAAACTCCTCTCCTCCCCGTCGGCGTTCAAAGAAGTGTATTGTCTGCTCTTATCTGTGCATCCGTGCGGAACAAGTGAAGGGAACGCTTGTTGTTAAATCTTGTTGCCGCCCAGCTTTTAAGCTGTGATTTTTTTTTGAACCTCTTCACTCTGACAGAACAGACAGAGACTCCATAGTTCTGAGTGATGGATGGTGCCTTTGACGGGGTCATCTCAGACATTAGGACAACTCCGCTTTTTCCTCCAGCCGGCCGTGAGCTACGGGACAGACGGCCACAAATGAAAAACGAATCTGAATTAGTGAGTGGAGAAACAGATGCTTTCATGCAGGGTCGGAGTAGTCGCTGACTGGTTTGATGAATGTGAAATTAACGGGGAATCATTTGGCTACAAGATCTCACAGAGCTAACACCGCACCACCTACTAACTCTCCAAAGCTGTCAGCAGCTTTTCTTTCACAAATGACCTCAGTTTTAAACCAGGTGTTTACAGCTGGGCTCATCATCATTTATTCCTCTCAAGGATATTTCAGTCTGCATTAAAATAATGATTGGCCATTTGGGGGCAGCGGAAACCAAGCTGTAGACGCAACATTGCCATATTATGAACTTTTAAAGGGGACGTCATGAAAAACTCACTTCTTTCAGTGCTTGTGCACATACATTTGGGTATCTGGAGTGTCTACCAACCCACAGACTGGGAAATAAGACGACCCAGTCATTTTGTTGTGGGCCGCCTCGATCAAAAAAACATGTGATTTTAACAAGCCATTTAGATTTGGCGGTGTCTCATGCCGGCTCATTACAGTCCCCAACTGTCTCCACCCACGGTTCCAGGACGACCTTTGCAAAGATGCACCATATTTTTCAAGCCAATCGTAACAGACTTAGCAAAACCGGGTGACGTGAGTCGCCGAGTGCAAAACCTTTTGTGATGCCGTTTGCCTCACTCAGAGGCCATCCTTACCATAACGACACTACTTTTGGAGCCGAAGTCAGAAGGCTGGCGGCACAATGGTTTTGCAATCCGCGGCTCGTGTTGCCGCACTTTCACAAGCGTATGGAGAACTACGGTGGCCTTCAGGTCAAGCAAAAAGGCCCTCTCCACAGCCAGTGTTTGGTTAGTTCGTTCAGGGCTACTGTACAAACAAGGCAGACTCAGAGAAGAGGATATGAAGGGCTCACACCAAGCAAACAAAAACACGACGATTCTTAGATTCAGGTGATTACACTAAAGAAAACATCGTTGTAGAGTATTATATTCCATTTCTGCTAACAGATCCCCTGAAATCCTACACTGGCCCTTTAAGTGTATAAGTACAATAGCAGATATTAGAATGTCAGAAAAGTACAAACGTATAAAATGTTTCAGGAACAGTAATGAAGGTACTTGTGATTAGATTGTCACATGTTAAAAATGTTAAGGACTTGGAGCTGCCAAACATGAGCCTTTCAACACAGTGTGGTAGTATTGGTACATAAGTCTATTCAAAGTGGTACAGTATAAGTATTGTTTCTGCTGTATTTAGAGCTCCCATCTGAGTAGTAACCACAGTGAATGCAATAAAACTGAGAACTCGATTTAAAGAGGGCTGTTTGCTGTTAAAATGCTGGACCCGTGATCTGTAGCTTTTGCCCAGTGTGTTCTGTAAATGGTATCAAGTAGATTTAAGTCGGCATTTTGAGAAGTAAAAAAAGAAAAGCTGACAATTCCCTTGTATGCACTATACCCCACCGCGTCCGATTGTCAGTGTCCCGGCATGAGAAAAGCTGGCTGGGTACGGGCCAGCTGGAGCGGCTCTGAGCTCCTCTGAGAACCAGAGTTACAAAGGCTCACTGTGCTGGAGTGGCACTGAGAGCTGCACGCTGGCAGCGGCTCTGAGGCTTCACCAGCGCTGGGCGGCAACACTTGAAAAGACCTGTGATTTTTCTGTCTGCCTTTCACCTCCATCCACCGCGTTCTGTTTCCTACTGGCGTCGCCCTGTCTCACCTCCGCTGTCTGTTTCTGTCTGTCTGTACAGACGGTACATTTTGACGGCGGTGAGACGGAACTAGGCACAGTTACTCAAGTAAATTCTGGAGGAGTGTTTCCATTCTATGCAGCTTCATGCTTCTCACATCTCAGAGAACGACTGTACTTTTCTAACTCCACTGCATTTATCTGACAGCCTTAGTTTCTTAATAGATTACTGTTTTGAATCCCTGTCCTGTCCAGTGAACACCATGTATCTCCAAATGTTGTAAGGATGAAGTGTTTCTTCTCTGTGTTGAGAAAATCCTCCTACTTCTTAAGATAAATAATCTATTTGAAAAGCCTCTTGGATTAGCTGGAAAATGCATCGTCACAAAGCTTAAACAACCTGTTTTTGAGCTCATGAAAAGTCGACGACATTCTCACTCCCAACTCGTATACTGGATGCCAACCTGTCTTTGTCTTTCCGTTTGTTTGATGTCTCTTCCCCCTCTGGCTCTTGCTCTTTCTCTTTCCCGCTCCCTCTCTTGGTATCAGTGCCATCAGATTGTCACTTCCAAGATAGCTTGCCCTTTTGCTCAGCAAACCGTTGGCAGCAAAAGACAGACTGGCAGAGAGCGAGTCTGACAGATTTCCCTGCCCAGTTTGCACAAGTGGCTGTGATGTTTTCACCGCGAGACGTCTGGACCGGGATCAGGTGCAAGCATGGCACTAATCCCGCTATAAGAGGCCTAAATGGCACCCACTAACTAGCAGCAGGGAGGTGGGATAAAGTATTGGGTGCAGGTAATAACAGAACAGACGGAGAGTCAGGCAGCGGGGAAATCCCTGGTGAGGTCACACTCTTATTCTGAGGCCTGAGCCCCCCCCCCCCCCTCTAAAAAGAAACCCCCACCAAAAAGCTGCCAGCAACCTACCTGATGCAACCTACTTCTCTTTGTACAACTGCACCTGGATGAATTACAGCAGGAGTCATAGCTGCATTCTTTTTGAATCACCCTGTGGGATATCTGTGACATTTAGCAGGATTTCTGAAACTCTATTTGAATCAGTCGTAACGCAGAGAGACAAAGAATGTCCTGGACTGAGCTTGGGGTCTAATCACTTTATCCCTGCTTGTGACCGCATCACTACTGTCCCGAACACCCTTACACAAATACTGTACCGCAACAAGATGTATTACGGCTGAGGAACTTTGAGAGAGCTATAAATATCTAGGGTTACTCAAACAAGTTGCGTTTTTCTACCATTCCTGCGCCGAGTGCCTTTGAGTCGGGTACCTTTGTCCACAATCCGAGAACAAAAAGCAAATATTTGACTTTCAGTTTTGTTAATCCGTGTCACAGATAAGCTCAGATACCACAAGGGCGGCGACTCTCACCCTGCAAGTTTCAACCACGAAGCATTTTCCATTCAGCTGCCTCCTCTTTGGGAGGAGGATTTTATTTAATAAGCTTTTCTCTTGTGAGATTATGAGTTCATGTGTTGAAGAAATACCTCAATATCTTGGGAAATATGCTAATCTACCTTCTGAGGTAGACGAGAAGATCAATACCAGGCTGCCTAATGTTGTACTAAGACAAATGCAAACTAAATATTTGTCTCCTGGGAGCAGCAACCAGCGGAGACTCCAGGGAGTTCCTGGTCCCAGCCGAGAAACAGACAGACTGTTCGTTCAAAACAACAATGGCGGCTCCTGAAGAGGTTGGCGCAGATGATGCAAGAGCATCATTTATATCAGAGCCGGGGAGAATTTCTTCATTGAAAGAAGAACAACGAACGACACTGAAGGTTTTTATCGTTGGAAAATATGTTAAAGTATTTTTTTGAAAGAACCTGTACTTTTTGAAAGTGCTTGTACTTTTCCAAACTGTTTCTAAAGACGGCTTCTCAGATGGTTTTGTGTAAAAAAACAAAACATCTGGCGCGTTGGGTTAGCTTTTAGTTGGACACCTTTGGACAGAGCTAGGCTAGCTGTTTCCCTCTGTTTCCAGTCTTTATGCTAAGCTAAGCTAATTGTGTGCTAGCTCCCGCTTCATATTTCCTGTACAGATGTAACAGTGGTATTGATCTTCTCATCTAACTCTCAGCAAGAAACCGTATTTCCAAAATGTCGCACGATTGCAACTCTCATGGAAAGCGATTAGTGGCTTAAAATCTCTCACAGATATAATTAATTTTAAATAAATGTCAGTGGCAATAACATCTTTGTGGTTCACATGTCAGATAGGAGTCTTTTATTGCACAATGTTGAAAAAGCAATCATGTGAAATATTACTTTTATTACTTTTTCAATAAAATTACTTAATATTAGTTTTCTATTTTAGTTGACTTTTATTTGAATTGATTGTACTGTTGTTATTCTATTATAATATCAGAACAAGGTGTGAAGCCACTGACCCGACGTCTAAGCTGTTCGCTCTCTCTTTTTGTCCCCAGCAGACAAATGTGGCAGTTTGTTGGAGCCCAAACACAAAAAAATCAAAGTCGCTCCCCATTTCCTCCTCTCCATACCTATGTATAAATAAACATGCGTGCAGGCAGTCGACTCACCTTAACTCCCCCCGTCCCCTATACTTAAATAAATATACAGGGGGAAGCGAAGGGTTAATAGGGCCACATTTTGGGAAAAGGAGGGAGGGGTGGAAGGTGAGGGAGGCCCGGGGGAGCTCATTATACTCAAACAGAGGAGACATTAACTCACATACACACACTTTGACACAAACCTCCAAACTTCCTTAACGCACACACAGAGACTTATTACTCTCCATGTGAAGCATGTGCTGGCTGAAAGCCGCATTAACACACAACGTTTTGTAAGCGTACTTATTGAAAGTCACTGGTTCCTGGTTGGGTGACGCCCGCAAGCCACGTTACAACATGAGAATGAAATATATATATATGTGTCTGTTTACGGGATATTAAAGCGTGCGTAGCAAAGATTTGGAGTCTTATCTGTTGTGCTGATTTTGTCCAGAGCTTAAGAGAACTTTATTACATCTTAAAGCACTTGGTCGTTACTCTTTATTAAAAAAACATATTATATCTGTGATATTCATTTCATATTGTTCTTTTTTCTTTTCGTGCCTCTCTACGTATCTTCAGACAATGGTTCGTGTGATGACTTACAGAAAGTTATTTTTTATTGCGTTCCCCTCAACCCAGTCGTAAGAAGAAATGTTGGCATTGTTCATTTCTGCAAACAATAAAAACCTTTCATGAATGCGTTTTCCATTAACCTCGTATCACACAACGCCCCGTGGTTAACGCTGAGACACGATTGGTTCGGTTTAGGCAACAAAACGACATGGTTAAAGTCAGAAAAAAAGATGCTTTTAAACAATCACGTAACAACATCAGTAACATCGTAACTATAAGAAGTACACGTTACCCTCCAAAAGTACGGTTATTTCAGTCAATGTTGACTTGTGGTTTCACACAGGACACAAACAGCGGCCTCCTGGGTGAAAGTCCCATGTTTGCTTGACCCGATCCTCCCTACACAGACTCTGGATGCTGTTCATTATGCTAAAGTGTCTCCTTGCTATCGTCACTCGTGCCCTAACTTCAGAATTCAAAATGTTTAATGTCAATAATTTTTTACGAAGACTATTCCAACACTAGTATTTCAAAATATTACCCGAAAAACGATATGGCCGATCAAATAGGCCTCATTTTGCACGCAGCATCACCCCGGTGCATGAACACAGTGATTGGAGGAAAAATGATGGGAGGTTCACCAGCTAAGATCTGCCTAGCTGCACGTCCTGGCTCATCATGATACGTAGATATGTACAAACGAATAACAGCATTACTTTTGGTAGTGGTGAGTACGAGCGGTGACAGAGAACAGCCTGCTCTGTGTGAGCTCGGCCCTGTTTATTTACAAGTGCTCGTTTTATGATCATCGCTTTAATTGATAGTTAACCATGGCTCTGCTCTCCCACTGTTGGATGAACATAAACAAGTACTAAAGCAAAACATGTGTCACTCTCTCAGCTGTGTGTGTGTGTGTGTGTGTGTGTGTGTGTGTGTGTGTGTGTGTGTGTGTGTGTGTGTGTGTGTGTGTGTGTGTGTGTGTGTGTTCATTATGCTCCCAACTAGCCCATTATGGTTTAGGAAAATCATCCAAACCCTAAACAGTTGTTATGGCAACGGCATGTCACCTCTCCCTTTTTTTTTTCTTCAACCTTCCCCACTCTTCCGCTATTCCCATTTCCAAACACACACACACACACACACACACACACACACACACACGGCCCTCGCTCTCTTTTCCCCCAGCGGTGAGTTATAGATGCAGCCTCTGCACTCGGCCTAAAGAACAATAAACCAGTGGAAAAGAACACAGAGGGAGGGGAAAAAACAGCAACAGGAGATCTCTGTCTTTTTTTCCTTTCTGCT
The DNA here is from genome assembly GCF_949748355.1 of Melanostigma gelatinosum. Classification (NCBI taxonomy): domain Eukaryota; kingdom Metazoa; phylum Chordata; class Actinopteri; order Perciformes; family Zoarcidae; genus Melanostigma; species Melanostigma gelatinosum. The sequence continues at coordinate 27,990,971 of NC_136637.1, forward strand.
TTATTTTGTTCAAAGGTTTTGGCCCGTCCACTTCCTTTCCTATAAAGTTCAAGTCAGGTTTCAGTGAAGGGGTTAACAGCCTGAGGACCATGGTCAACATGTTTGTTGTTTCTGGCAGAATGAACGTGGTTCAACTTGAATACTGGAAATAGAATCAATCATTTTAAAGTGTAACTGCATCCCCGGGTCTGAGAGAAGTAAAAGGGAAACGGATAAAACCACGCCCACTTCAGTATGATGAAAGCCTTGATGCAGCGTCGACAAATATGACAACCAGAGTTGATGGCAGCTAGTTACAGTTGCTGGGAAAATAGCGACTGAATAGGATTTACTGTTTATCAGGCCACAAATTAGACAGGAATCACTTCCTGTGGTCAGCAACCTCCGGTACTGAAGAGTGAAGCTCATGCTGAAGTGTCCTTAAACTTGCATTCTCTCTACTGGCCATCAGGGGGCGACTCCTCTGCTTACAAAATGAAGTCAGATTGTATAGAAGTCCAAGTTAACTTAAATTCCAGTGGTCAGAAAGGAGCGAGCAGGCTTGTGCTGTGATTGTACTGTAATGCTACACTGTGGCTACTGGAAACGTAAAACCAATCGATGCTGAGGAGAGAGGAGAGGAGGGAGGTCTGATTAGAGGGTGTTCAAATTATTTTATTTCATGACGTTATTAGTCACAAAAGTTTCCAATGATACTGTTTCGTCCACAGATTTTCGCCCTCCCTTAGTCCCTGAATCTCATTTCACAATCAGTGGAGCTGCTTCCCAGAATCAGTCCTCCTGCCCTCCTGTTCACTGAGCTTTCTGTTGCTGCCGTTGTTGAGTTTTCCTTCATAGCACCTTGACACAGCTCTGTTAATCCATTCGTCTTGGTTAGCCTAGCTTTCTTTTATTTATTTAGCTCGTTTTGTTCTCTGGTTTTGTGGCTTGTTATTGTCTTCTTGTTTGATTCAGCAGAATAATTGAGTTTTTATGTTCTAGTTGTAGGTTCTTTTGTTTGTTTCTGTAATATCAGTCGGTTTTTCTGTTCATCTTCATAACGATGCCACTCATTTGTTACACTCGAGGTGCTTCAGCAGCCTTTTCTTGCTGTTCTTGTCCCATTTTCTTTGCAACGGTCAGTGAAATACTCGTTTAAAATTCTGAGAATTAGATGTGAAGATTGATGCAACTCGTGTGAATGGTAGATGTAAGGCCAACAGCATAGCTTAGCATGAAGCTTAGCATTATGCTAAGCTAAGTCTTTATGCTAAGCTAATGTCTGCTAGCTGTAGCTGCAGCTAATAATCTGCTAGCTCCTTAGCTAGTATGACAGACAGTCAATCTTATTTAATTCTTAGCAAGAAAGTAAGTAAGCTAAAGGGTTAAAGTTTAAATATACCTTGAGCATTCTGAGTGTGTGGCTTTAGGAATCTCAAGTGCACACGCACACATGCTGAAAAGATTATTAATGACTTAAAGTGGTGGAGCATAGTGCTTCGCTTTGTGGCAGGTCTGGGATCCTTATTGGGTTGTGTTTGATGTCTCTTCTTAATGGCAAAGTCCCAATGCGTTATGATCACACACACACACACACACACACTTTATGTGAGCAGCCATTTGCCTTGTCGCCATGATAAAGCTCTTGGCGCTCTACCGGGGTTGTTTTAAAGCCCAGACACCCTTAGCCATTACTCAGGTGATATGCCAGCGGCTAGTGATCAATGTGTCTCTAATAGAGAGAACAGGGGGGAGCAAAAAGCAAGAGAAAGACAGCGATACTGATAGAGAGAGATAAAGATAAGCGCGAGAGTGATTGCACTTTTACCTTCTCGTCCATCACGCTCTTCGTGGAGCGCTAACTGGCCCTAACCTGCTCTGCAGTAATAGCCTGTCTTGCATGTTGTATTTACGAGGTGCCATCAAAACAATGGCATTTATCTCGGCACTCGGATCATAAGCTTTCATCACTTTTATCATCGTGTCTTTCGCCTCTGTGTGCGTGCAGGTGTTGGCGGACCTGCTGAAAGGCTCGATGACCCGTGCTTTAGCGGGAGTGAGGAAAGCTCAAGGGGTGGGCGTCGAACGCGAGGCGCTTAATGCTCCTCCAAGTTCAGCCAAACCCTGAGGTCAGCGCGCGTGTTTCCGTACGTCTGTCTGACCTTCAATCTGTTCGTCTGTCTCGCTGCCTCTCCTCTCGGGAGGAGTGGGTGCACAGAAAAAGGCCCACGGGGTTTTTTCGCGGGAGTTTCAGATTGAATGAGGATTAAACCGCAACAGGAGCGAGGGAGGAAACAAAGAGAAGAAGTGCATGGGAAAGGAGAGCTGAAGAAGCAAAAACTTCTGATAAGCGGGTTTGAGTGAGCCGGGGGAGGTGCTAGAGTGTGTGTGTGTGTGTGTGTGTGTGTGTGTGTGTGTGTGTGTGTGTGTGTGTGTGTGTGTGTGTGTGTGTATGAGATGTGGGGAGGGTGAGAGTGCCAGGCGATGTAGGAGGGAGAGAGAGCGGGCGCGTCTGGAAAGCATCAAGCTGTAGTTCGGCATATGTGAGAGTGTGTGTGTGTGTGTGTGTGTGTTTTGCAGCTCCTCTGGTCTCTGGCTTGTTAACCCGCAGGTCACGGGCAGCTTCAACGCCTGGCACACAGCATGGGAATAATGACCTCTTCCATAGCCAGCACATGCTCATGAATAAACACACACAACACAGAAACATGCAAACTGAGTGCGTGTGCGTCCGTGACGTCTTTTTATATCATGCTGCTCCCTCTCTACGTCAAACGTCTGCAACACTTTCGAAGCCACGCTAGCTGTTTCAAGTGCCTTCAGCATTCTCCCTATCTACCACCCACTTCTTACACATAGCCTATGGCTGCTTCCCCAGGTTTCCAGTCTTTATGCTAAGCTAAGCTAACCGGCTGCCATAGCTTCACAATTGGCGCACAAACGTGAGAGCGGTGTCGATCTTCTCAAGCAACTCAATCAAGAAAGCGAATTCCCCAACAATTGTCAGACTAGTCTCTGAATATTCACAGTAAGATTAATGTCGCTGTCAAAGCTACAAGCAGTTTGTTTTGTTGGTACGGAGTCGCTCCTGGTTATCACTTCTCAGGAAGACTGGAGCATCTGAGGGGGAAACACGTCTTCTCCTCCGAGATAAGACAAGTTTAGTGGGAGGCCACTCCTTTTAGAGCGGTGCTGGTGTCTTTGATCAGCGGTGGGATGTGTGTGTGGGATGTGTGTGTGTTATAGGGAATAGTAGAAAAAGACCAGCAGCTGGTGTGTTGTGTTTTGCCCTGTGAGACCTGGACCAGGCTGGTGTTGTCTTACATGTACTAGTGTTGCAGAGGCGAGGTGGGGCGAGTTGGCTCGATAGCCCAGAAGTGAGGGGTGGCACCCAAAGCGCTTCTCATGCTCTGGCACGGGCTATTGTAGTCTGGAATTTGAGAAATGCATTTGATCGGTACAGAGCGTCCCTGTGGGTGTTATTTTGGACGACTCCTGGCGACAAAGCAGCCACCAGAGAAGGAGGGCAAGGGTTACCTGGTGAATACTTTCACTTTCATCACACATGAGAGAGGCATCCAGCGTTTAAGTGAAGAATGTAGGCCCTTTGTCTAAGCTCTGCAATCTAAAGAAGAGAAAGAAAGAAAAAAGAAACAATGTAGCACTTTTAACCTTTATGGGGCAAAGTGAGCATCTGCTTAAAAGAAAAACATTCCAGTTCACATTGTGTGGATGAGAGGAGTGAGGAGGAGGAGGGCCTGCTGATGTTATATCTGGCTCTGCACACTCTCAGCCTCCCTCCTCACTCAAAGGGAATCCCATCTTTTCTCTTTGACCGCTGCATTCCTCGGAGTCATTGCAAGGCGTGTGCGTGTGTGTGTGTGTGTGAGAGAGAGAGAGATCGGTGTTCACCTTCAAACTACTTGAAGTAATTAATCCGATCCTCAGCCACGCCGTTGTGAGGGTTGAGTAACTCAAAGAGGGAAACAGACACCTCGGCGCTGGCTTCAGTGTCTCATCCAGGCCGAGCTGCAGAGATGCGTTTACCGCGGCTGAAGAATCGGTTCAGTCTTTCATCTTTGTCTGCAACGCGGAGATGTGACGTGACACTTTAGAGTTGCAAGAGATATAAAATACTTTGTGTTGGTTATTGGTTTGGTGCAGCATGGGAGCTCAGGTGTAAAGAGAGATGGGGATACAGATTCTGCTGAGTTGAAATGAAATAAAGAGTCTCAGAAATGCATGCTTGACATCTTCGTTTGTGCAGTTGTTATTCGATCAAGCTAATAAAGTAACTTCAAGAACTACTTTTTAGTAGTGAAACAAGTATTCAGGTCTTTTACTTGTTTCAATGTGCTGATTTGGTGGCTAGATGCCACCAAATTTTTGGCACCAAATCAGCGACCACCTGATTTGCCACCAAATCAGCGACTAAAGTGAAAGTGTAGAAAGTACAATAATTCCCCTGAGTTTTACTTGAGTCGATGTAGTTAATGGTTATTTTCCACCGTCCTCTTCCACGGTGCAGCTGCTACATTTCATCTGCGATTAAAAAGCCTTCGACATGAAGCATAGAACAAACGGAACAATCAATTTAAAAGACTAATCCATTGTGCATTAAGACACTTAGACAGCTAAGGGCATGAGCCTGGAATGCTGAGTCGGCAAAAAGATTTTTTTTTAAAACCGCAGAGTAAAAAAGGAGGAGAAAGTTTTGCCTCACTGGGCACTTGGAGAAACATTGCTGGAAGTAGATCAACCTGATGTGGTCGATCCTCTTTTCATAATGAATGGAAATGTAAATAAACCGGTCATTTCACCACATGTGGTCCCACTCCCCACATCTGCAACTGTTTAGGACGGATTGGTGCTTTCACCCTAATTGCTTTCAGGAGAGACCATGAGTGGGTCGGTCATTGAGCACATACCGCCACCTATTGATGGAAGACTGCACTGCAGCGAGAGCAGCCAGCTGATATTTCTAGTTGAGGTTGTAGGAGGACACCTAGCGGTACAGTAAGCTGCTCAGAGTGAAAAGATTCAGAGGACATGTGTGAAAAGTGTGTTTATTGAAGGAAACAAGGCGGTGTAAAAGGACACTATACTCTACACTCCTGGCTCATTGCATCCCACTAGTCACCAAACCGGATGAGTGCATCCAATGCTTTTGATCAGTTCTATATGAGAATTAGCATTTCAAGGATTTCCATTTTTCCCAAAAAGAGCCACAACTAGAGAAGGCTGTAGTGTCTCGTCAGGGCTGGGTGTAGCGCAAGTAGTTCTTCCCAGAAGGCACCTCTTTGGTGGTCACACCGTTGGGGAAGAGAGCAGCGGCTTCAGCATCAGAGAGCGACGGGATGACCATGACTTTCTGACCAGGCTGAAAGAGACATCAAGGAGGCGTGTTATAGGAGCAGGACTCCAGTTTGAGTCACAGCGTCACTGTGACGACAATTACGCAGCGGCATCGTTTGGCTCCTGTGTAAAAGTGACGTCACATGGACACCTAAATGGCCTGTTTGGAAGGGATGCACTTGCAGTCTTGAATAATATGTAGATGTTGCTCTCATGGAGGTGGAATGCACTTATTTTAACTCTACACAACAGTGTCTGCTCAATGGATTTACCGAATGCTGATCATCACTGATGTCGTCAGTTTTGGTACTTTTCAACCTGTACCATTTTCCCCATGCGTTTGTGTCTAATTATTTATTTTACTTTTTTTAAATTGGTCCAGTATTGAAGGAGACATTTTGAAGACAGCAGCTGCTAAAAGGTCTGCAATATAATCGCTCCAGGCAACTCCTCTCCGTTATTATAGGTCCACTAAAAGTGGTTCAGATTGTTGTTATAAATAAGAATCCTGCAGAGAAATAAAATGCTTTTCTGCACCTTTTACTTGTTCCGGTCTGTTTGTTATTGTGTCTTGTTGCTGGAAGGCAACGGTGGGAGGGAGGGGGAGAGCGAGAGATTTGTGTTGTCACAGTTTGTTGTGTTGGACTACAGAAAGCGTAGCTAAGTGATAAATACAAGATTTTTAATGTCACGGCTGAATATTTAAATGATTTCAACAGTGTGGATGAGACGCAAAATATCAGAACGAGACTTCTCAGAGTGACACTTTGTTGAATGCAATAACAAACAGACAGGATCAAGTGAAAAGGAGGTTTTTTTCCATAATGTTGCCAGACACTTAATCTGAGAACAAGAGCAAACACAAGCACTTTTAGTGGAGCGATTTGCCCAAATGCACTTTCAAAAATCACCACACGCAAAATACCAGAATGACCTTTTACGCGTCTATAAGACAGCTGGGAAGCTGTGGTTGCTGCTGCACAAAAAGTTCATCGTCAACAGATCAAGAAGGTGACAGAATCCATGAATGGAAGGTTTATTGCGGTTATTGAAAAGAAGGGGGGGCTCCATTGGTCACAGATTTCTTATTTTTTTTTCAATGTAATTTTGAGTCGTGCGTTTATTATTCGTTTTTCATTTGGTTGCATAATAATTGTGCACACAGATATTCTCCTAAGAAAGCCAAAACCTCACTTTTACGTTCTTAAATATTCAGGTTTAACCGAGAGCTCTGTAGTTGTTGAATAATAAAATGAATCCTCAAAAATACAACTTGTGCATGCAGTGTACATTTTGGGAAGCGTGATCATTTGCGCTCTAGCTGAGAGTGAGATGGCAGGAATCGCCTCTTACATCTGGACGCTGACTATGAAACCGGAGGAAGGAGCTTAGTTTAGCACAGTTCACGGCTGCAGGTGAAGAAACACGCGGTTTAACCGTTTACCTTCCAGTTGACAGGCGTGGCCACCTTCTTCTGTGCAGTGAGCTGCAGAGAGTCGATAACTCGGAGCAGCTCGTCAAAGTTCCTCCCTGTGGTGGCGGGGTAGAGGATGGACAGCTTCATCTTCTTGTCTGGGCCGATCACAAAGACCTGAAGAGGGTTAAGATGTCACAGGGTCAACATAGCACCCAGAATATTCTTCTTTTTGTAAATATGGTGATAAAGTGCCACACAAAACAAATGGAAAATACTGGGGAAACAGCTTTGTTGAGGTGCAAACACTTCGTAATTTTGCTCCGACTTGACTGGCTCCCAGACAAAAGGATGTGGGAATCAGCTGCAGCTAAATTTGAGAATAAAGACCAAAAAACTGTCCTGCACGGATTTTTTTTGCCAGTAAAAGACTCATTTCACCAGCATCTGTACATTTTGGATCATGATGCGGTCTTGGCAATGTTTTTTAGTGATGCAATACAAAGTATGCCCGGCACTGAGGACAGGTGTCTTACACAGCGAGCGGTGAGGGGCAACCCATCCTTGTCAATCTCATCGGGGTCCAGCATGCCGAGCTGGACGGACAGCTGTCTCTTGTCGTCAGCGATGATGGGGAACGGCAGAGGGCTATCAGCCTCATCGCTGAACGCCATCACATCCTATCGGAGGAAGAGACACAGACAGACTTTACACCCTTCACAGCAGCACAGGTTTGATGAGTGACCAGAGACATTTAATCTTTAACTCCAATAAGAGCTCAGACACTAGGATTGTAGAGCCAACACTGTTGCGTCATAAATGTTAATTATCATCTGGAGGGCAAAAGGAGAGAATGCTACTTTCAAAAAGTAGTTTCCTGCATTTTTTAGCAGGATCGTGTTACTGTTAAATAAAAAACACACGGCTCCCTCTTCGACCAATCACCGGCCTGCCTGAGGAGGCGGTGCTAAATGTCATAAATTGAATTTAAAACGTAATTAATTTAAAGAAATTAAGTTGAAATGACTTAAATAAGTAGTATTTAATTAAATTAAATCTAATATAATCATTTAAATCTAACTCCTGTTTCTAGATCGTAAGCCACACGCAAGTAAAGCGCCAATCTTATGCAATGAAAGTATGCGATGTAAATCACAATTTAAAAAGCTGTGTGTGTGTGTGTGTGTGTGTGTGTGTGCATCCCCAACCTTGCTCCAGTTGCGGTGATCCTCCACACTGTCTACGGACAAGGCGATCATCTTCACGCCTCGTTTCTTGAACTCATTGCTGACGTTGGAGGCACAGGCGAGCTCGGTGGTGCAGACGGGAGTGAAGTCCTTTGGGTGGGAGAACAGGATGCCCCATCTACAGAAGACGACACACACACACACACACACACACACACACACACAAGCAATGAGGCCTTTGCTCTACACATCGTCTTCTGGCTCAGAAACCTCAATGTGAAAAACTGTATTTGGAGGAAAATGGCAAATAAGGTCACGGTCATCCAACACTCACGTGTTCCTGTTGAAGACAGAACTTGCATTAAGCGCAGAGTGCACAAGTTACCACACTGAATGAAGTAAACTAAAGGTGAAACAGAGTTAAAACACACATAACATACACCGTTGCTCTGTATTTGTGCATGCATGTCTTTGTTTCCCTGAAGGAACACACAGAAACAGAAGGAATAGATATAAAGAAGAAGGTAAAGACAGGACTTTAACTCTCAGTAGAGGAAATTCCAGCTGCAGATTGAAACAGGTGTCTGTGAATCTGGCAGACTGAAGCTCAAAACCCAGCTGTGCACTCACTGAAAAACATCCAATGAGGAGGGGTGAAGGGTCAGACGGTTGGGGAAGTGATCTTGCAAAAACAATTCCAATTTTTTCAAAAGAGAATTCTCCCATTAATCACACGAGCCTCCTGCTTCATATGATGCATGTCGATTTCTTTTTTTAACGTGTTGGAACATGGGGGAGAGGAAACTGGAAAGCTTTGTTCCTCACATGCATTGTGATCAGCTGATTATCGGGTAACTAGATGATCCGGTTAGATTGGGACACTCCCCATCGGTCAAAGCAGGGAGAAACTGGATACGGACAGTTTGTAAGAGGAATGTGTTCAGAAGATAGTGTTTTTTGTTTTGTTCTTCGCATCATTAAACAGGAAGAATGATTTTAAAAAAATTAAAAAAACGTCAGCTATGCATTTTTATTAAAACAAAATATATGGACCATTCTAAGATGCAACTGGCATAAACAACCTCACACAACAATTGATTATTTGGCAGTTAACTGGGCATGTATAGATCCAGCACTTTGGAAAGTCGGTCAAGTTACACAGTTGCAACACCGGCTCTGCTCCGCCACCGTGTGCACAACCCTCAGGATAAGGATACAAATCCTGAAAATCCTGAAAATCCGAAGAGAATAGAAGAGTGCAACGTCAAACAAAAAATGATTTGGTTATTAAAAACAGCAGAGTCTCACAGGGTTGGATATCAAAGGGGATGTGAGCACCGAGGCACAGTTCCAAGTTCACATAAAACACACAATACAGGCCTTGTCCTGACTGGGCCAACAACTCACTAATGAGTCGGGCCAGAGAAAAATACAGAAAGTCATGCTTGTATAACAGTCTCTGTGTCAGCCAGCAGGTGTCGCATCACGGCAGTCACACAGTGGGATCACGGTCAAGTGATCTGGACTGATGTGTCAGATCTCCATAAAATAAATAAAAAAGTCACCACTTTATGAACTCAGAATGAAATCCTTAATACTCAGATGAGCGTTCAAGCTTCTCAGTCTGAAGACAGGCGCATGCGCACACAAACCTGCTCAATCAAATGTTGCACTGTTAACAAACATAATTCAAAACTCAAGAGTAAAAACATAATAGGTGACGCATGTGCGTGGGAGTTTGCAGATGTGCACACTCACGAGCTGCCCAGGAAATCGTGGAACTTGATCCTGCCGATGGTGGTGTCGGCCTCGAAGTTAGGGAACTCGTCCCCCAGCAGAAGTCCAGGCATGGTCGGCTCTTCTCCGCAGCTCAGACGCAAGAAAAAAAACAGGATCTGTCTGGCTTCCTGGAGTGAGATGGACCCTCATGAATGGACCCGGATATAGGCGGGGTTTATTTATGTTACCTCGACATCATCGACCAATCAGATGCGAGATAGCTTCTTCTTTTTTATTATATTATAACTTTATTTAAACAAAAATTACACTTCGAACAGTAGACAAACAAAATACAAAAAATGTGACCCGTATATTACTGTTATCATGGATGTATAAAGAGAGATGTTATAACAATAGAAGAGTCAGAAGAAACCGGTCACATAAAAAAAACACAATTACCCAGGTAGCTTTGCGATTAGAACAACAAAGATGGCGATTCTGTTCAGTGTTTCCGGACGTGATAAGAATTGTGAAACGTCCAACATATGAATTAAAGGAGCGACAACCCGCACAGCACTGCAGACAACAGATAATTTACCATTGCGGGTCAGCGACATCACACCTCACTACATTCACCGGTGTATATACTAATAAAATGCCGTCTCCTAAAGCTAAAAACCCCGGTCGCGGCGGTGGAAGCCCAGTGCTTGGCAGCAGCTCCAACGGCCGCTACGAGTTCATGTCGCTAACGAAGCCGCTGAACCGGTCCTCAGCGCCACCGCCGCTCCTCCAGCGGCAGGGCTCCGACCCGACCACCGCCCGCCTCCGTGTCTCGGAGAGCCCCACTCGGCGCCGGGGCTCCAGCTCCTCCACGGGCTCGGCGAGCGGTCAGGGTCCGCCGCCGCCAGAAGTGGACGGTTTACGGCTCAACCCTTCCTTCGTCCGCGTGGCGCTCAGCTCGCTTCTCGCCATCGACCTGTGGATGTCCAAGCGGCTCGGGGTGTGCGCCTGCGAGGACTCGTCCTGGGGCAGCGTGCGGCCGTTGATGAAGCTGATAGAGATATCCGGACATGGCATCCCCTGGCTGGCTGGTACCGCCTACTGCCTGTACAAGAGCGACAGCGCTGCAGGACAGGAGGTCATGCTCAACCTTTTCATGGGTAAAAACACTTTGTGTTCATCTGTTGTCACATGCCGACAGGCTTCTATGTACCACTGAGCTTTGGCTGAGGTGCAGTATTTCTGTTCCCCCCCCATGCACACCTCTTCCATCAGAGTCCACATGTGATCCCATCTTCCATGACTAATTATATTCATTTCCTGACCCATTTTTCCTAAATGTTTTGCCAGGTTCTCACATGTACATCACAACTGTTGTTCATTCTGGCCTTAATACACCTCTTGTTTGCTGCAGCTTGCTCCAACAAACACCTTATGAAACCACAAGAGGAGTCTGTCACAACTTCACCTACATTCAAGGTGTTAAAGTCTGAAGAGGCCAAAACTCCAGGGAAATGTCACAAGTCTTAACAAATGATGTTCTATATTCTACAAGTGTTGCTGGAGTTTTGACTTCTTAAAACCACTGGAGGGAAATATGTACCAAGATTTCAAGAAAGGCAAAGTGTCAACCAGAGTGTGCAGCAATGCAGGTCCATTAGAAATAGAAACACGCCACACACACTCTCTCGCTCTCTCTTCTCCAGCACACCAAATGTTTTCCATCATGGAAATACCAACGTTTATTAAACTCTATTCGATACCTATACTTTTTGTTACAATTTGAATGATACAGATACTGATCATGTGTGATTTTTCAACATAATGGTTATTTTTTTTAAAGTAACACTAACATCTTTATACTCAACGGCAAATCACACATATACATCGATAAGGAATTCAAACGAATGCTGCGTGCCAAACCCCCCCCCCCCCACTGTGCACAAGTGATTCTCTTGTTACAGGAAGAGGATTTGTGTGTGTCCCTATTTCCAGAGGTTGTTTTTCCAGTAACACAAGCTCACAATGATGTGACCCGATATGAACTTTTGATTTGTGCTCCTCCTGTGCGTGGGTGAATTCATGTTTTATTTTTTAGGTCAGATCAGTAACTATGAGGCAGGTAGAGGCAAGTCTGTCTCACCATCATCTCACGCACGGCATGCAATTGTGCATGTGAACCAGTTACGTGTTAGTCCCACCTCGTCATAAGAGTCTGAATAGAAGAAGTCAACTAATAGCAGGCTGCAGATAAACGTCCAAGCCAGCTGCACAGTCTCATTATATTATCTCAGTATCATTGTAACAGCAGCAGTTATTTAAAAGTTGAGTTGTTGTCAATAATGTATGCAATGTACCGTTGCGTATTGGCGATTGGCTCGATGCCACCTGGCTGTTGCATGACTATTTCAGCACTGCAGACCTGGAGGACATAAAGCAACTGCTATTAAAATACAAAGAGACATCTCTCTTTATTCAAGACTCTGTTGAATCAAAGGCCAGCCTTTTTAAATGTAAGATAAGCTCAGATAATCCTTTATGAGTCCCGCAGCGGGGACATTTACAGGATTACAGCAGCAAAGTGGATAATGCAACAAGAGACATAGTAAAAAAAACACAAGATCAAAACAAGCAGAAAAGCTGCAGATATCAACTGCTCTTCTTCACAACGGATGACGTTTTGAAGCTTGGTTCTGATTTGTGTATAACTAAGCTAATGGGTGACATCATTCTGCGTTGTGCTGTTTTAGGATACAACGATAACGGCTGTTATTTAGAAGTATGAATCTTGACTGGCCTCATGATTTGATTGGATTACGATTGTCGATGGATCTCAATGTGTCACATCTTGTTAATGTGACTACATCTCCTCCCTTCATCCCCTCCAGGCCTCCTGTTGGACCTGCTCCTGGTCGCCATTGTGAAAGCAGTGGTGCGGCGCCGTCGGCCGTCACACAACCGCATGGACATGTTTGCCACCTTTTCCGTGGACCGCTACTCCTTCCCTTCAGGCCACGCGACCCGCGCCGCCATGTGTGGGCGGTTCCTGCTGGCTCACCTGGTGCTGGCCGCCCCGCTGAGGGTCCTGGTCCTGCTGTGGGCCGGCCTGGTGGGGCTGAGCCGAGTGATGCTGGGCAGGCACAACGTGACTGACGTGATGTTTGGGTTCTGGATGGGCTACTGCCAGTATAACCTTGTAGAGATGTTGTGGATCTCGCCTCAAACCCTGCAAGGGCTGCTGGGACAGTTGGCTTAATGTTAAGCATTGAAGGAGGACGAGACACGGCCGTTTAAATCTTGATCGTTAGAGCACCTGCACACCTTGTGTCTTTTTCACGGATACATCAGAGAAATTGTCGTTAGACTGGAGAAGAGAGCTCCATCACACGCAGCTTTCTTCTGCTGTTATTTGACACTTACAGGCACGTTGAGTAGGATTTGTCGGTTCCGGTTTGCAAACATTTAAGGTTGGTCCCGGCTCAACGCGGGTTGCGGTGCTCGGATTCACTCTAGTTTTGGAGCGAGCTTTGTCCGCTTGCCGTTGAACCTCGCTATTTTTTGCAGAGTCCTCCATTTTCAAAGCTTCCTCGCTGCGTTTTGAAGCTCAGAAAATGTCCCAAACACGGCAAAACGAAAAGAAAAAAAAGAAACGGAGAGACCAGCACACACTTGTTGTAGGTCATAAGTAATTATTAAGAGGGATTCATTTTGCACGAGTCTACACTTTGTTTTTAAGGAAAGTCCTACTCATTGTGCTTTAAATACAAAAGCCTTTTGGCCCTCATGATCAGCCTGTCTGTTATAATTAGAAACAACCACCTCACTCCCACTACTGGTCCGATTCACTGGAAATGATTTAAACTGCAAGCTGCATGCTTTTGTTGTTCGAAGAGTGCGGCTGGTTTTCCGTCTGCCTGTCCACATCTGGCGATCGGCGCAGAACTTTGAGGAGTTTTAAGAATGTCTGTTTTCCGCGAAGAGAAACCTGCACAGAGTATAAAAGATCCAACTGTTTCCTCCTCACAGTTCTGCGTCAGCTGATGTCTGTGCGATCGTCCAGGACGCTTTAGATATCCTGAATACTTTTACACACAGCACCTTTTTTACACCTGTAAGTTTACATTACATGGTTAGGTCCTGAGAGGAAAGTAAGAAAAATGATTCTTGTGAATTTTAAGTCTGATCTAAACTGCCAGGATAATCTGCCAGGATAAACATGACGTTTTTGTAATCAGAATAATTATTTTCCAGTGTTTGTTGTAGTACTAATTTCGGCCACAAGAGGCTGAACTGCACCTCCGATTAAAATACATTCATGGCGAAAAGAAAGACATAACAGTATACACAATATATGTACTTTGTGTTTAGAGTGCACAGATACATTAACACTCACCTGTAAGAAAACAGGAGTTTGTTTAGTCCTATTTAGAACACGGGGTAGTGTTGCACTTCAGCCTCTTGTGACTGAAATGAGTATTACAACGACAACAACATCCGACTTTACTTGACAAAACTCTTCAGCAATGTAAGATTATCCTGGCAAAATAAAACACAGGACAGAAAACGATTCAGATCAGCCTTCCATCGCCAGAATTATTATTTGATTCTCTCTTTCCTCTCAGGGCCTCCGTACTTCTTTGCTGTCAATCATTTTTCAAAATGCTTTTTTTTAATTTTTTTAATATGGAACACGGTGTATCTGAGGTCCACCTACAGCCCAGGGGAGGGTCTGGTGATGACCTGAAATGCATGAGTTCATACTCTTCATCCTCTGACTGAGGATCATGACCCCGCCGGTTAAATCTACATCCAAGCAGATTTGGATGTACTGAGACTTTTTAAAATGTATTGTTAATTTAAATGAACACTTATGAATCCATTGATACGCATTTGTTAGAATGGATATGGGGCACTTTAAAATAAGAGCGTGTGGATCCATTCGGGTGGTTTGCTGTCAGCGTTTTAGAGTTCTGCACTGTAATAATTCTAGTCTCACAGACTCGAATAGAAACTATCTTTATCCCTTTTAAGGGGGAAATGTTTCTCTGCATTTGACCCACCCCTGTATATAGGGAGCAGTGGGCTGGCAGTGACGGGAGTGTTGTGGAATATTTCTATGAATAGTCGGGAGAAGAGTGTCAAAGTGTTATCAAATCAATGTCAATTGAAACAGAGTCTGGATGAACGATCAAAGTTGTAATAGTCAATTTATTTGCTTGCAAGCAAAGAGAACACAGTCTCACAGACACATCACGTCATCTGCAGGAGGTGCTCTGACAACATAGTCAGATACATGGACATTTATACTCAGCCAGGTGCTTCCTTTGATTAGGTCACTGTGACCTAATCAAAGAGTTAAGTCACAAGAAATACAGAGTCTGAATCCTGTTTTACCATCACACATCACATATGCATACAGAGGGTCATGCTCATCAGGAAGTACCGTAATCCAGACCTCTGTGTGTCGCCGTCTTTGAAGACAGAAACAATGCACAAGATAACAGATAACAAATAACAAGACACCTGGATGCAAAACTGATAGAATCATCTACTCAACTAGGTTTGGTGCCTGCGCAGTTAAAGATTTACATTCTTTAATCCTGAAGCATAAGACGATGACATATTTTCCCATAACAAGAGCCAGGGGTTCAGTGTATTGCTCAGGTACACTTCGACACGTCCCAGTTGGGGATCAAACCGTTGACCTTCCGGTTCCCAGACGACCTCTTAACCCAGTGCGCCACGGTCACCTCAAAAAAAACAAACATTTATTCATTAAGTTAGACATGAAACCAGAATGTGTAACTACGCACGTCATTCCTCTACCAACTCTTAACTATCACTTGCCACTCTGGCTATATTGCTCCTGACTGTTCACATAATGTTTGACATTTTCCATAAAATTCTCAGTTAAAGATTCAGCAAGGCAATAATGTGTTAAAGGAATTAACAGCCAAGTGTTGCAGATCTTCCCACAGTTCATATTTGATGATGGAGTGACCAGTTGAATCTTGATGTTCAGACACAAATGTGACTCTGTGGGTCAGTTACTTGCTGCTCATTGTGTGTTTGGGGCACATACGGTTCCTCAGAAGCAGCATAGTTAAAGGTTAGTCCGACTCGCTGACCGCAGATTGAATGACGGCGGTCACGATGTAACACGGACGAGTGTTTGACGACAGCGCTGCCACGGAGGCTGCTGACCCGTACACCAGCACAGCACGTGGAACCTCTTCTAGTTATTTATTATATAGCTTATTTGCAAACGAAACGCAGCATCACAAGATTAGCTTATGTGATTGTTGTCAGATAGGTAGCAAAAGTAGTAGCAAAGAGATTTAAAGAACATTAAAATAATAGTTTATGTTTGTCTGTTATGTGTCTGTTGATTAAGACTACGATGGGATATATGGACGTGTGATTTCTGTGTATTTTGGTTATTGTTGAACCATTCTTTTTTTTAACCTCTTGAACACTGCCCCTATTTTTAACGCGCGTAATTTAACAGCCTGTTCCCTGGTGTGCAGGGGCCCCATTGTAGACTTTCATTGGCGCTAAATACTTCTCTCTCTCTCTCTCTCTCTCTAATAATTGACAAATAATCCCAGTGCTGGTGATAGTATGACGAGAGTGAGCTGTTGATTCCACTTTTTCCATTACCCTTCGGTTGAAATCTTAAAATGCTGGACAGTGAACTCTGTGACCAAAGTGATTGAGTTGTTGTTCCATGTTGACACTGATGCAGAATAGATTTTACACATGGAGCTCATCTGGTCGAGCAGACGCCACATGTGCTGAGGCTCAGTCCTCGGTCTGAGTCTGACCCACTGCTGCTTCTCTTCTCTCCCACTTTCCTGTCTTCACCATCATCATAACAATCATAACAATCCGAAAGAAAAAGCTTCAGCACATTCCAAATGTCACCTGATCACTTCACCTCATTCAGCTCTCAAAGGATGTCAGCAAACACATCTGTTCGTCACATCTGTTCGTGCACATTGTCCAACATGAAGCCAGCTGCAATATATTTCACTGGTCTGTTTTGCCTGCTGTATGCTATAACTGATATTGTGTGTTTCCTGTATGGACCTTATTCTTCATGTATGTAAATATGCCTGTATACGGTTCTGTGATTACACTGTTAATTAATGTTCAGTAGACTTGAATGTGCTGCTCAATATTCCCTGAGAGGTTGTTTTTGATTGATTTGATCGTAATGATTTTTAATTAAATTGGGAACGAATCTGAATCCGTCTCATCTCTGTGAATAGATGCATAGATATGTAATAACTGCTGCTCAGTTACTCATCATCATCATTACTGATTGTCTGCCAGGAGTGCAGGCTCCTCCCTGGCAATTAGCAGTAAAAGCAAGAATAAAATACTTAATATATATTTATAAAATTCACTCTTCCATGCGCTGGATTTATATCAGAGGTCAGAAATACAATTTCACTTGTTTGTTGACTTGTTATAGGGGCAGGGTTAGAAGGAACAAAAAACATTAGACCTTTGGTCCCCGCCTCTATAAAACATTAAGATGAGGTGGTGCTCGTCATTTGATTTTCACAAGAAACCAACACGCAAGGATCAAGGTAAGAAGGACACTTGTACTGTATTTTACTGCTATTTATTTTAGTGCCGTTGTTGAGGAAGTTGGTCATATTTTAGTGAGATGTGTTGCTCATTTA
This sequence comes from Melanostigma gelatinosum, assembly GCF_949748355.1. Lineage (NCBI taxonomy): Eukaryota > Metazoa > Chordata > Actinopteri > Perciformes > Zoarcidae > Melanostigma > Melanostigma gelatinosum. The sequence goes on from NC_136637.1 coordinate 28,008,316, forward strand.
TGTGCATATTATTATTATTGCTATTATTAAACTGCAAAATTACTGAATGAAGCAAAAAAAGGTAGTTTTCTAAGTTCAAAATATATATTTTGTCTTTACACATTTTCCTCTGATACAATCAAAACACTGAATCTTTACACATATTGCACCGCTTTGGCTGAGAGCATTACAGCCCAAAGAAAGTTGTTTTAAAGTCTCATTGCTCTCAACGAAGTGTAAGATCTGCTCTTCTTTCTTGTAAAAGATCTGGGTGTGATTTTGGACTCATCTTTTATGTTGGACCTCCAAATTGCGTCTGTGGTCAAAGTCAGCTTCTTTCAGCTAAGACTCTTAGCTGAAGTCAAAGCCTTTCTATCGTCAAAAGACCTGGAGAACGTTGTTCATGCTCTGATCACCTCCAGGCTGGACGACTGTAATTATTTGTATGCTGGAATAGGCAAAACACTTGTATCATGCCTTCAGTTGGTGCAGAACTCTGTAGCTAGACTTTTAACTGAAGGCATGAACACATTTCATCTTAAAATCCCTTCATTGGCTACCTGTAGAGTACAGAATTAAAAAATGTAATTTGTTTTTAAGTGTTAAAAGTCTATCTGTCTGAGCTGCTGCAGCCCTATACCCCATCACCTCGCTCACTAAGATCTCTCGGCAAACAGCTTTTAGTTGTTCCAAAAACAAAAATGACAACCCGGGCCGACCGGTCCTTCTCTGTTGCTGCCAACAGTCGTTTAAAAACCTATTTATTTTCACTGGCCTATCACCTTTGATCTTAACATGGCACTTTTGTGTGATTTGTGTCAGTTTGTCTTGATTTTAATGCACTTACTGTTATTATTCCAGTCTTTGTTTGTATGACTGCTTATCTCCTGTATGTGCAGCACTTTGAGCAACCTTTGTTGTATTTTAAAAAGTGCTATACAAATACATTTTGATTGATTCATTGATTGAGAAAGGTTTATGACAGAACCAGAGATCAGGGCTCGATAAGTCTGTGCATAAGGACTCAGTAATATCGCTTTATGCCGTAAGAAATTCTATAATATAATCTGATCTACTTTCTTTGTACAACTGTTGTTGAAAGACTCACTGGAGTATTTTAAATGTGCTGGGAATGAGATTGAGCCTTACTACTGCAAGCACGAAAACACACGATTAAATTAGTTGTCTACACAGCTGCAGCGTGTTTTAAATTAGAATTTTGAAATGGATCCAACACACACAATATATATATATATTATGTATTTGTCCCTTTCCTTCGTGCAGCTCCATCATGGTGCACAGAGTGGCGGTGATCGGGGCAGGCCCCTCTGGTCTGGCCAGCATGAAGGCCTGTCTGGATGAGGGCATGCTGCCAACCTGCTTTGAAAGCAGCGATGACTTGGGTGGACTGTGGAGGTTCAAGGCAAGTTGATAATGAAAAAAAAAAAAAAGATTCCTAGCAACGTGTTTATGTTTATGCCCCCAAGCAAGTCAAGTCAAACGGGGTGAGATGAAATAAATTAAATTGCTGCCTTATATGTAAAATGTTTTTCTGCCTTTTTAACGCCTCTTTCTGCAGGAAGTGTCGGAGCCAGACAGGGCCAGCATCTACCGATCCCTCACCATCAACACCTCCAAGGAGATGATGTCCTACAGTGATTTCCCCACCCCTGCTGATTACCCCAACTACATGCACCACTCCAAAATCATGCAATACTTCAGGATGTATGCAGAACACTTTAAACTGCTGCAACACATTCGCTTCCAGGTAAGAAGATGCAAAAGATGCAGAGAGGAGTATGCGGTTCATTCCAATATTTTTTGACAAACTAATCTGCGTTTGTTTTTTATGTGTATTTCAGACCTCAGTGAAGAATATTAAAGAAGGACCAAACTTTTCTCGCAGTGGTCAGTGGGAAGTGGTGACCCAGAGTAGAGACGGAGAGCAGGTGAGGCATGTCTTTGATGCGGTTATCTGCTGCTCTGGTCACTACACCTACCCCAACCTGCCGCTCAAAGACTTCCCAGGTAAAGACAGGTTGTACATCATTGGAGGATCATGTTGTTTCTTGCTGTTGGCACCTTTATTTACTCCGTGGTGGTGCTCTCGCTTTCAGGAATGCTCTGATCACATTCACACAGCTATACATCCCCAGTACAACCACAGTCTGATCTGCAGACTATAAAACAACAAAAATACCAAAGAAAATGAATAAATAGTTTAATTAAATTTTTTTGTAGTTGATTCATAATTTGTATAGTTTATGTATAATAAGAAACACATATTGTTATGGGTTGCTACTGACTAATTTACCCCCAAAAATAAAAACCAGGACGGAGATGGGTTTGCCTTTTTGAGGGCATTCTATATGGCAAATAGCCCCATAATTAAATTCATGTTTTTATCTGAAATGGAGCCATTCTTCGCTGAACAGATTGTTGGAAGGCCGGCTCTCTCTACAAGCACACCCACCCAATTGATCCAAGTGCAACGAGTTGGGTGTGTCAGTGTACTTCAAGAGAGGGGTGTAACTTTAAGGGATGTAACATTAATGGGGTGTAACATTAATGGGTGTAACATTAATGGGGTGTCACATTAATGGGGTGTAACATTAAGGGGTGTAACATTAAGGGGTGTAACATTAATGGGGTGTAACATTAATGGGGTGTAACATTAATGGGGTGTAACATTAAGGGGTGTAACATTAATCGGGTGTAACATTAATCGGTGTAACATTAAGGGGTGTAACATTAAGGGGTGTAACATTAAGGGGTGTAACATTAAGGGGTGTAACATTAATGAATGGGGTGTAACATTAATGGGGTGTAACATTAATGGGGTGTAACATTAAGGGGTGTAACATTAAGGGGTGTAACATTAGGGGGTGTAACATTAAGGGGTGTAACATTAAGGGGTGTAACATTAAGGGGTGTAACATTAAGGGGTGTAACATTAAGGGGTGTAACATTAATGGGGTGTAACATTAATGGGGTGTAACATTAATGGGGTGTAACATTAAGGGGTGTAACATTAAGGGGTGTAACATTAGGGGGTGTAACATTAAGGGGTGTAACATTAAGGGGTGTAACATTAAGGGGTGTAACATTAAGGGGTGTAACATTAAGGGGTGTAACATTAAGGGGTGTAACATTAATGGGGTGTAACATTAATGGGGTGTAACTTGAAGTTGCAGCTGGGACAGGCTAGCTAGCTGACTCCACCATGCTTTCATGCTTCACTGTTTACAAAATGACCTGGACCAAGTTGTTACTCATCTGGCGATGTCAACGTGCTTACCTCGCTATGACAAGAGTGTGTGGATGAAGCATTAAGTTGTTCAAATTTACTCATTTAGGTCTTGGCTAGTTAGCTTGCTAGCTTGCTAATCCTAGCATGCTTTTATGCTACAGTTACAGAACATAAAAAGCCCCACATGAACTGCTGGGCTTGGTCTACTGTACCTTAACATTCAGCCGGACTTTACTGTTTTAACTTACATCTATGATGGCTGTTACCCTTTCAATGAGCTTATGCTCATCGCTAGCGCCAATATGGTTAGGTAACTAAGTGCTGTTGAGGGTCTGTTATAGTAACAAAATACAGTTTAAACTCTGTTTGAATTTGAGAAGCCCTTGTGTATGCTAACGGTTTTACTCCACGTTGGTTTTATTGGAAGAGATCGTTGGTGACAAAAATCACATGCCTCCAGATCAGCCAACAGCAAAATGTATTTGCAATAGCCGAATTTCAACCACTAGAGGGCACGCTATTAATATTTATAACACAATATGTAGGATTCAACTACTTTGCACTCAGATGTCAACATTTTAACCTGATTCCATTGGTTTTCAGGTGAAAAATATGATACAGCATCACGTGTCAGGAACAATAACTTTTGGTTTCACACTGGACACGCACACCGGTCCCCTAATTAAAAGTCCTGTGTTTGTTTGACCCATCCACCACCAGTCCCTCCCACACTTTCTCGCTCTTAATTTAAAACCATGTCCGTTGTTCTGCGTGTCTATTAAGAACGCAGATGGGTTTACATTGGAATTAGTTGAAAGCCCGGTCCGTCTCATAGCAACAAAATAGAGAAACACAACGTATGAAGCCATCATTCTGCTGTTTTGCAGGGATAGAGACATTTGAAGGGAAATACTCCCACAGCTGGGACTACAAGGGGCCTGAGGACATGCATGGGAAAAGAGTGTTGGTCATCGGCATCGGTAACTCAGGAAGCGACATCGCCGTGGAGAGCTGCAGAGTGGCAGAGCAGGTTGGGGAGTCTTTTTTTGTTATTGCTCTTTTCTCTCTCCTTCTTTGAGATGATTCATGCATGTTGATGTCTGACTGTTGCGCTCCTTCTGCAGTTGTATATGAGCACTCGTCGTGGTGCCTGGATCATCCGCCAGGTTTCTGACAATGGCATACCCGTTGACATGAAGTACAACACGCGCTTTGTCCACATCCTCTTCCAGCTGTTGCCTATCAGCTTCCTTAACTGGCTCTGCGAGAAGAAAGTCAACGCCATGTATGACCACACCATGTATGCCCTCAAACCCAAACACAGGTAGGTGCTGTAGGGACCACACAAATAACTACTCTGCATAAACTTCCTCACATTGTTACAGCCGGCAATAAACAACTTGCATAATGAAGAAATGTGTTGAATCTGTGGATGTACAATACTTATTTGACCGTCTATACCTTGTTCTCCATTCTTCTGTCTTCTGCTGCCCCCTTAGATTCTTCAGTCAGATCCCAGTGGTCAACGATGAGCTGCCTATTAAGATTCTGTCCGGGTCGGTCATCCTCAAAACAAACGTGAAGGAGATCCGTGGCTCCACCGTGGTGTTTGAGGATGGCAGCGCTGTGGAAAACGTTAGAGAACTTTGTTTCCAACAATACTGTCTTTTCTTTTTATGCCCAGCACAATTTAAACTTATATCTCTAACTCATCCTTTCCTCATTACAGGTGGATAGAATCGTGTTCGCCACAGGTTACAACTACGATTTTCCTTACATGCCGAGCAGTGCTGTGTACAAGTCTGGGCACCGTGTGGGTCTGTACAAGCACATCTTCCCTCCCAACCAGGAGCATCCCACTCTGGCTGTCGTGGGTTTCATCCATGCCTTCGGAGCCATCTTGGCGCAGGCTGAGATGCAGGCTCGCTGGGTTGCACGTGTCTTCAAAGGTGAGGCGGCGTGTCCAGTTTGTCAGCTGCCACTAGTCTTGCCAAGCAGTCTTTACCTCAGTCTGTCTTTTGCTCTTCAGGACATAAAAAGCTGCCTTCAAACCGGGCCATGATAAAGGCTGTTGACAAGGACACCAAGGACATGGAGAACAAGTAAAACTTCCAGTATTCCTTTGCCTGACAACTTATTGCGAACAACATTGTCCCCATTGTCCCTCCTTCTGTTTTATATTATGGAGTGAATGACACAGCATACAGGGAGTTAATCAAATAAAGTTGATGAGAGCTGAGCTGTGGGTAAAAAAAAAAAGTAGCCCGAAAGACATTAAAAGGCTCCTTTGAGCTGCAGAGTGGGGGATAATTGGTCATTATGAGTGAATGTTGTCTGTCTGCGGACTGCAGGAGAGGGGCACAGCTTGAAACAGAGGGCGTAACTTGAAGTTGCAGTTTCGGCTGGCTAGTTAACCAGCTAGCTATCTTTTTGCACCATGATTTCATGCCCCACTGTTTACAGAAACTCATATAAAACAGCAATGTGACTTCCTGTGTGTGGATGAAACATTAAGTTGTTAAATATTGCGATTTCAAGGCTCTAGCAAGCTACAATATCGGCGAAGCGTCTCAGCGATGGAGAGAAAATGTGGCTAATAGTTTAGCTCCTCAGCCATCACGGCTGAGCTCAACGCTCACGCAGAAAGCTGGAGAGAAATGTTTACCTGTCCTACCAGATGGTATTACCTTTAGCCATTACAAAAAACAAGCGAACAAAACTTGTAAGCCAGCGTTTGCTAAGATTGCGTACTTTGCATCATGTCTTTCCAAACAGATTCCCCAAATATCATTTTGGAGTTTTCCATCAATTATTCCTCCTATCAATTTTTTAATTACTACTGTTGCAATCTACCATGTTTGACAGTTTCTGTGCAAGCATATAGTACAGTGCTTCTCTGTCGCACATAGAGTAAAACATTAGAAAAAGAACGATCTGATGAATTAAAACCACTGCACGTAAATAGAGAACAAAAAATAAATGAATGAATGTATAAACATGTTGTCATGTGCAGAAATAATTTACCTACAGTTAGAAATGGATGAAAGCCAGAATGCCCTCAGAGGGTCATAATTGTAATTGGGCGTGACTTGAAGTAAGTCTTGCAGGCGACAGATTGATAGTGTTGCTATGAGCGACTGCTTCCACATCACAAATTGTTCCACTTTGAACCTGTTTAAGCAACTTGTAAATTTCGGATGCATCCACAGCTACATTGTGTCGAAGCTGACGCCGCTGCAGGTGGACTTTGTTTCCTACATGGATGACATGGCAGGAGAGATTGGGGTGCGGCCAAGTCTCGTCTGGCTCTTCTTCACAGACTACCTGCTGTTTAAGAGGATTCTGTGGGGACCAGTCACAGCCTACCAGTACCGCTTGAGGGGACCAGGCAAATGGGAGGGAGCCCGCAGCGCAATCTTCACCCAGTTTGACCGCATGTTCCAGCCCTTAAAAACAAGAAAGGTTGGAAATGTTTCTTCGACATTCTGAGCCTTATGTGAAATGAAATAACTGTGTAATGACCCTGTCCCTGAGGCAAACATCAACGTAACCTTTTCCCTCCCGTCTTTTCCAGCTGGAGGCAGAAGAGGCCTCCGTCGCTGGTCGCCTGATTAAGCTGAGCCTGACCCTCGTGGCTGGAGGAGCTGCCGTCTACTACGTCCATGTGCGCAACCCGACCACCATCCCCACCCTGCTGTCCAACCTCTTTCCACAAACAGTCTGAACGTGCTGCAGTGATCAGACGATGTGAATCTCGCAAATCAAACATTGAATGTTCTGTTTCTAGATTCCTTTGGAAATCCTCCTGTTTAGGATGTGATTATGGGTCACTGTCTGAGCTGCTGAGTAATGCTAGAGGTCTCAATGTAGCTATATGTTTAGTTTCATGAATACCTTAACGTTTCCTTATCAGTGACATAGATATTCATCTAGATTGTTTTGGTTTGAGTTGTCTGGTTTTGTTGATATGTACCATCAAGAAGTCTGCATTCCCATGAACATAATGTAGCTATTTATATATTTATATATATTTAGCTGTAAGTCACAGTGAATGTAAAAGACTGTTTTTCCTATTTGAATCAACCATTAAACATCTGACCTGCCTGTCATTGTGTGTCCAGCCCCATTGAAATATAATAACATAATGTTCGGCATATGGAGCAAACAAATACTAAAATAACTGTGTGAGACCTGTCTTAAAGTGTAACTTCTGTATTTTTCAACCTGGACCCCTATTTCCCCATGGTTTTGTGTTAAAGTAACTAATGAGGACAAACAAATTTAAACTTGTCCAGTATTGAGGGCGAATGCTTGTAATGGAATATTTCCACGGCTATTCGGGAGAAGAAAGTAAAGGTTTTCAGTTAATATCAAATAATACAGAGTCTGATGAATGAACAAGTTGTAATGTCAATGTATTTGCCTGCAGGCAAAGAGTGCAGATCTCACGGACACGTATTGCAGAGTCTTGTGAGGAATGCCCCCAGAATCATCTCCGTACATGTTTATTCATACCTCAGAGACAGAAAAGGAGCAGAGAAGGGAGGGGTGAACGTGGGGGAGAGGACATACGTGTGCACTGTGCAATGACGGTATGTTCTCTGCATCACAGGGAGGCGCCTCATTCTCTGCCGAGGCCTGCAAATGCCTTCTTCTGTGCTCTTTGCCCTATATGGATGTTTCATGCCACAGCAGGCGTTGTCCTCCTACAGAGAACTATGCAGAGATGTTAAAACATGTTTTCCTTTTACATGCTGCAGGCGGCAGCTGCTAAAGCACAGGTGTTACTAATAACACTATGGCTCTGATTTAAAGTGTTCCAGTGAGCCTGACAGTGAGCCAGCATGCACGATACCAGGAACCCGGGTCCAGTTCTAGACTGCTTTGAACGGCCGAAATCTTGTGCATTTTAGCCCCCACACTGTAAATAGCTTTCAATCATTTTAGGTGGCATCGTTCCTCTCCCCTTTCTCCTCCAATGTTATACATCTGGCACTGTGTAACACCACTGCTCTCTGACCATTAATTAAGACACACATCCAATATTACTCAACCTGAAAGGCCCTCGCTGACCATGTCTGATATTGATTATCTTTGTTGATACAAAAGGGCCAACACACTGAGTGGTCAGCTAATAAAACAGGAGACGATACACAGTGGAAATTTACCATCACACTTTTCAGAACCTGCAGTTCTGACACGTTACTTATCAGAGAACGTGGATTCATCTACATATCAGTCCGCCATTAAGTCCGTCTAACATTTGAACGTGCGGTCAGTTGTAGTTGACTAATGTGTGTAAACTTGTTGTAAACTTATGGAAAGCTGATCACAAAAGTCACACTGCTTCCTTGATGTATCTCCGTGGTTTATGGGGCTCATTGGAGTTCAGCCAGCCAATAGTTTAATAATCTACTGTGCTTTTCCTACACTGTGACTTTTGTGACAGCACACTGGGTTAAAGTTCTATGGAATAATTCATGTATAGCTCCTCCCTTCCCCCTGCAACACGGTTCAACTGACTATTTGATAAACAGCTCAGTTCATGTGAATTTAGATGCTGTTTGGCATTTGATCGGAGCTGCCCAAGACTTGAAATCGGCACACTGGAGAAGGTGAGAGCAATCTGTTCACCGTCAACAATAAAGATCAGCAATGTCAAAAATGTCTCTCTTGAATTGCGCAAACACATTCTGTAAATTGAATCTGATCAAATTCCTCAAACTTTTCCAAGTGTTTTGAACTAACGTTACTTAATGCTATGATGTGCTTGACATTGCTGTTCTTTAATAACGGTTATCTGTTCTTCTAAAGTTTTGTTGTGTGCTAGAGCATAAAGGTAGTCTCACACGCTGCTGAAGGCTGTACTGCATTAATCACTCAGCCAAATTCCTTGTATGTGTAACATAGACACATTTTGGCTGATTACTATCAGTCTTGTTTTCTCAGTGCTCAGCAATGGTTCGACGTGTGGCTGTTATTGGAGCAGGAAATTCTGGTCTGACTTGTAGCGAGTAACGAAGGTTTCAGGGGAAATGTATCGGAGTAAAAGTATCAGTTTTCTTTGCAAAATGTAGTGAAGTAAAAGTCAACAGAAATATAAGTAGTAAAGTACAGATACCCAAAAGAAACTACTTAAGTACAGCAACGAAGTATTTCTACTTCGTTACTATACACCACTGCTATCAGTCTTGTTTTCTCAGTGCTCAGCAATGGTTCGACGTGTGGCTGTTATTGGAGCAGGAAATTCTGGTCTGACTTGTATCAAGACATGTGTTGACGAAGGACTGGAGCCTGTTTGCTTTGAAAGCAGTGATGACATTGGCGGCCTATGGAAATTTAAGGTGAGTGAGGCCACAGTTTAAAACGCGTATCCCACATATTAACCCTGTTGCCAGTTCAGGATTTGTCACACGATGATGAATGGCCAACGAGCTTTCCACCACATAGAACAAGTCTAGCATTCATGGTGTATGAACAAAGATTGTGTAGCTTTTGTGATTATCAATATATTTCTCTATGCCTGGTTTTCCTTCAGGAGTTGCCTGAGGCAGAGCGATCCAGCATCTATCGCTCCTTGGTGACCAACACCTCCAAAGAGATGACGTGCTTCAGCGATTTTCCCATGCCTGCCGACTATCCCAACTACATGCACAACTCCCAGCTGCTGCAGTACTTCAGGCTCTACGCTGATCACTTTGACCTGCTCAGATACATTCGTTTCCAGGTTGTCAAGCCACAGGTTTTTACAACGTATTGTGTCAAGTCAAATTTGAATGCATGCGTTTAATTTGAACATGTGTGCTGCAGACCACAGTGAGGAGTGTTACACAGAGGCCAGATTTCTCTGAGTCCGGTCAGTGGGACATAGTGACCAACAACGGGGATGGAGAGGAGAGACACGTGTTTGATGCCGTCATGGTGTGCATAGGCCAGTACACCCAAGCAGCCTTTCCCCTGTCCGACTTTCAAGGTCAGTAAACTAATGGACAACACTTGTCTCGTGAGGACAGTTTTACGATTTACTTGACATCTGCACAGTCTTGCGAGGACCTCTTGCAATTTCTTTGATCCGTTGCAACATCTGCATCTCTCCAGGATATGAGACGTTTTCTGGAAGGTGTCTTCACAGCTCGGAATATAGAAACACAGATACCCGCAGAGGAGAGAGGGTGGTGGTGGTCGGCATTGGCAATTCTGGAGGAGATATTGCAGTGGAGAGCAGTCGAACTGCAGAGAAGGTAAACCCTTGGCGATACTTTCCGTGAGGATGGTCGCGACATTAGCCGATATAGAATCGTGACAAGGAAACGTTTGGATCTTTTATGCTTGTGTGTTCAGCTTCTGAATGGCTTACATACTGCCCTACATTGCTTTTTTAATTTTCCTATAATGCCAGTTCTGGCGCTCTGGAAAATCACATTAAAGAAATTAAAGAAAATCAAGAAAATCAAGAGAAAATGTAAGAGAAATGTAAGATAATGTTGCTGCATGAGGCCCACTGTGTATTATACAGCTCGTATTGCACAAAGAATACAGTACATCTATTTACATCCCTTCTTTTTACTCTCTCTGACAGACATTTCTCAGCACACGGCATGGGTCCTGGGTGATGGGCAGGATGTCAAGTAATGGTCTTCCCTTGGACATGAACACTATCACCAGACTCAACCACACCCTCATGCTGCTTCTTCCCAGGTCTCTGGTCAACTGGGCAGCAGAGAGACGACTCAACCGCAAATATGACCACAGACTGTACGGCCTGAAGCCCAAACACAGGTGACACATTATTTTACCTTTGTCCCTTTCTGCCTCGGGTTCCCAGAGCAGACAGTTAATACAAAAGTGAACGTGACATAATGGGCCTCGTGCAGCAAATTCCTCTATAGATTTCCCCTTCATGTTCTGTTGAGAGAAGTCAACTCCAGATGCTCAATCCCCCTTGTTTATTATTAGCAAAGCTAAAGCCCCCAAAACACTATATAAGGGCAGGTATTGTGCCGTGTGCAAATATAGTGGCACATGATTTGGGGAGATGCCACCAATGAATTTTAGCAGATGGATCGATAGATGGACCGATTTTAGCCCACAAATTTAATCAAATTAAAACATATAAAACAATTGTGTCTGAAGTCAGCAGGCAGTCAATGGCAATGTAAAGCGGGCAATTAAAGGTGCTTTGCGAAAGTGTGAGTAACCGCAACCACAAGAGGTCCTAGAGATTAGCCGTGGACAGACACAGAGGTGCACACTCACTCACGGGGACACGCACACACACCACCAATCCTGGCAGAGATAATGGTAAAAATAATTTCATGCATTTCATTATGTTTGCCATATTTAACATATTAAACTCGTGCTTTGGACACGTAATTTATGGACTTCACTTAAAAGAAGAGCAAAAAAAAAAAAAAAAAGTTGCTGACTCCCAGAAATCAGATTAACAAAGTAAAAACAAATTTAGGATACGAACAAAAATAAGAGAAAATGTGTTTGTATTTCGTTCCAATCTTTGTATTGACTCCAATCATTTCCTTTCTCTGTCAGAGTTTTGGAGAAGGGCCGTTTGATCAGCGATGACCTTCCTGGTCGAATCCTTCAGGGGGCGGTGGTGATGAAACCAAATGTGAAACGATTCACGGACTCTGGAGTTGTGTTTGAAGATGGCACTGTGGAGGAGAACATTGACGCTGTGGTCTTCTGTACAGGCTATAATGGAACCTTTCCATTCCTGCCTTCATCTCTATCTGAGGGGCCTCACAAAGTGCTGACATTGTACAAGTGAGTAAACGGTGGACGGTGTTTTGTAAATCTATTCCTGATTTCAATTTTGTTAAGAAGTTAGAATTGAAACTCTATTACTCAATAAAAAACTGATTTACTGAGGATGTAAAGGTCACATGCTTGAGTTGGATGAGAAGACAGAGCGGGAGTAATCTTCTCATCCAACTCTATGAAGAACCTTTTCCCCAAAACTATTCTCTTAATATTTTTAAAAATGCCTTTTTGAATACACTTTAACAAATACACATATGAATTCAGTATTTTGATCAATACAAAATTGCATTCAATTTTAAAATAACATTTTATACTTTTTTTTAATGAAGCCAAAATGAATCCGAACCCAATAATAACTACCCAGGTAGCCAAAATGACCTGGCCCAGATCCGGCATGAGCTCGGCACGCCGGAAGAAACACGTCGAGCCCAGTCCGGTTGCCGACTCGGCAGAATCGGGCCGAATACACTGGCCCGATTCCGGGTCCCGACGCTGCCGTCACTCGGCCATTTTGCCTATTCTGAGTGACGCATTATTTTTAGGTCTTACTTATGTTATGTATTGGAATGTGATATCATCATTTTGAAGGATCAACACAGGCTTTTTGAAATTTCAGGAGACTGTTTCCTCCTTCTCTATCACAACCCACACTGGCCGTCTTGGGTTTTTTCCAGGCAAATGGACCAATCACACCCACGATAGAAATGCAGGCGCGCTGGGCTGTGAAGGTCTTTGCAGGTAAACAGCTTTAAATGAACACAAACTCTGTGCATAAGAAGCAAAATGTGCCAGTTTGTTGTGTTTTATCTCTAAAGGTTTGAGCCGTCTGCCACCCAGAGACAGAATGCTGGAGGTCATCGAGTGTGAGAGGAAGAGAAACATGAAACGGTATCATCTTCACACTTCGCACCATTCCATGCTGCCATCATTCAGGCTGTTTTTTGTAGAAAGTAGAGTTTGACTTTTCAAAGACTCTACATGTTTTCCTCAGCTATCCTTGCCCACGAAAGGCGTCTCTCCAGGTAGAATACATCCCGTACCTGGATTTCATGGCTGAGGAGGTCAGTTCAGTTCAGCTCTATATAAAATTGTGTGACCATTTGGACTGTATTTGTGAGACACAATCTTCATGACAGACTTCCAATCACAGGTCGGGGTGCGACCTAACTTCCTGAGACTACTACTGAGAGATCCTGTGCTCTGGTTCAGGGTCTTCTTTGGTCCCTGCACGCCTTATCAGTATCGTCTCACGGGGCCCGGACAGTGGGCCGGAGCCCGCCAGGCCATCCTCGCTCAGTGGGAACGGGTGGCTCAGCCGTTCAGAACCAGGGTGGTACCAGAACCGGAGAGCCGTCCTTCTGTGCTCTTTTCACCCTGGCTGCTCATGTTTGCAGGAACTGTTGCCATTGCTGTTCTGTCGCTCAGGTTCTGGACAAGGGCAAGAATTCCCTGAGGGTCTTCACTGGTTAAGTATCAAACACGACCTTTCATTATTAAAGAATACTTTATTACTCTGTCATATTTTAAATTGGTGTTTGTCGAAATCTCGGTGCATCGGTATCAGACGGTGAGGGGCACTGACCAAGCGTCTGTATTTGAAGAGTTGGGTGTGACACCTGGTTTAAAATATCCACTTTTAATATCAAGAAATGATCTAAGATGCAGTGAAAGAGAGAGTACACCGTAGGAGTATTTGAGAAGTCGTGTATTGTAATCAAATCTTTCTATTTTGTGTTTGGCATGCAGAGAAATTCAGCCTCCTGCTTTTAAATGTGGTGCACAAATGTGCTGTGTATGTAATCATTTATTTTTTTACCTAGCTTTGTTTTTGGAAACACTCAATGGCTGAATAAAGAGGAGAAACTGATTTAGTGGAGGAGTTACTGACAACCCTTTCTATCTGTCTGTCGATCTATCTATCGATCTAAATGGTCAGTCAACACCACAGCTGGCAGCCTGACTCAGCCAGGAAAAGGATTCGTATGAACGGTATTTCTTGCTGACAGCGTCGGAGAAGCGTTGCACATGTTATGGCTGGGCATGCGTTTCATTTGAAGTGAGCCCTTGGTGTTTTGAGCTACGCTAACCTGAGGACACCATAGCATTTGAAAACCTTTGGAGAGAAGTGGACCTACAACTCAACGAACACGTTCGCAGGGAACCTGCTCCACAACCTGGCGCGCGGTCTGCGCCGGCGGAGGTCGCGAAATACAACTGGAGGCTCGACTGTCACTGGTGTCCATGAATGGAGAAGGACTTCTTACTGGAACCGAAACGACACAGTAACGTTACGACTGTTCATTTGTCTATCGTGTCGTTTTTATGAATCATATTTGAATGGCTCGTGCTCTTGTGCGGTGGAATGCGTGGATCCGCTGCAGGTTTGCTGGATTGATGCTTCATAATGAGGTTATTAGGAGGTAATTCAACTGTAGTAGGACAGCACTGAAGGCCCAGGTATAAAATCCACTGCCCGCCACTGGGTACCGAAGAGGGTTCTGTGGATAGACTATTAAATCTACCATGTTAATGCCATAAGTCAGAACCAGGTCGAGAGTGTGGTTAAAACAGTGAGTGGGTTTCTGTACATTCTGACAGAAACCAATCGAATCTAATAATGAGATAAATGCAGTACTGAGGCTGTTGTTCTCGACATCCACATGAATATTAAAGTCACCTACAATAATTACTTTATCTGTTTTAAGGACTAGACTTGATAAAAACTGAAAAAATTCCGATAAAAATTCAGAATACGGACCTGGGGCCCGGTACACTATAACAAATATAACTGGCTGTATTGTTTTCCAGGTTGGGTGTGAAAGACTAAGAACCAAGCTTTCAAATGAGTTATAGTCTAGTTTAGGTTTAGGGTTTAATAATAGGCTAGAGTCACAGATGGCTGCTACTCCACCTCCTAGGCCGGCGCCTCCAGGAATGTGAGTATTGATATGACTTGGAGGAGTTGATTCATTTAGGCTGACATATTCATCATTACTCAGCCAGGTTTCAGTAAGACAAAATAAATCGAAGGGCTGCATCCAATCCTCTGTGTTTCCGATGATACTCAATTAGCTTGTTGACAAAAACGTGTGGCCATACCATGATAATTCTGCCTTTTTTTAATAAACTAATTACAACTACCAACAGTCATGCCTTCAATGACCTTAATGTATTGTCATATAATGTCAAATAACGACAAATAAAGGCTAAACTACGGCGGAATCTGCTCCGAAAGAGTGGCAGCTGCCACAAGATGCTAGTGGCAGCTGCCACATACAGTGAAAACGGTCGCGAAAAGTAGTGGCAGGTACCACACAACGGTGGTAACTGTCGCAACAACTTGTTGCATACTGTATATATATCTATATACTGCGTATATATATCCAAGTCAATAGGTTATATGGATTGCTATCACTCTAAACAGTACAATGCATATCCATCCATATTTATAATTTGCATTCCTTTAGTCTGCAGCGTGAAAGTGTTTATCGTTGCCATGGCCAACAGGTATCAACTGAAGTTAGCCCGCAATTAGCTTGTTGACAAAAACGAGTGGCCATACCATTATAATTCGGCCTTTTTTTAATAAACTAATTACAACTACCAACAGTCATGCCTTCAATGACCTTAATGTTTGGTCACATAATGTCAAATAACGACAAATAAAGGCTAAACTACCGCGGAATCCGCTCCGAAAGAGTGGCAGCTGCCACAAGATGCTAGTGGCAGCTGCCACATACAGTGGCAATCACTTCCTGTTGCAGGCCCAGCTGCCACGGAAAGTCGTGGCAGCTGAGCTTGCAACAGGAAGTGCCTGTACTAGCTGCCGCTGCCACGATTTGAGCCAGCTCCTACTGGCGCTTTGTAGACTGGGAACACTGGGCCCAGGCGTTCCCAGTTACAGTGGTGTATTGTACTTCAGTCGTTTTTTTTGGATATCTGTACTTCACTACTTATATTTCTGTTGACTTTTTCTTTTACGTCACTACATTTTGCAAAGAAAACTGATACTTTTACTCCGATACATTTCCCCTGAAACCTTCGTTACTCGCTACAAAATCAAATCTATCTTCAGAAAAAAATGAATCACGAGAGCAGCGTCGGGGACTGCGGTGGAACACAGACTGCAAGCAAGCAGGTTTGTGAATCAGTGGTCCTAGCAGCAAGTTAAATCATTGGTTAATCACGTTAATGCGCAATTGCAAACAAGTGCTCTCAAAGCCGCGGTGTTTTGATTCCCAGTGATGTCAGGATGCTACATGCGGGCGACTACATGAGTATAGTTCCACTCTACGATGACTGATTTCATGATGGAAGCAGAAATGGAAGCACCTGCTACTCCAGTAACAATCTACGGTGGTGACGAAGACCAACACCCGTGGATCGCTAGCGAGTTAGTGAGCTGAGGAAGTGTTGACAGTTGTGAGATTGTGTTGATTGGAGTCATGTTAGCTATAATCATTGCAGCACTAGTCCCACCACACCATAGGATTGACGGGAGCCGCGAGCGTTAGCATTAGCGTTAGCATTAGTGAAATCCTTCAGCTGTGCGCGAGCTGTCTGTGACGCTGAACACACCTCTACCTGCCTCAGCGGCCTGTGAAAGGTATTTAGCATCGCAGGACGAGTCTTCAGCCCAAGAAGAGAGAGACGGAATTCTCACCATTTTGAAAACTAACTTCTTTTGAAGATGAACAGGACATGTTTCAGTTTCAAGTAATGACTGGGTTGTTCCTTTCGCTGCTGCTTTAGCATTGATCATGTTTTGATATTTGAGTCATGTTGTGGATGATCAGATGGAGTTATGATGGCAGCAGTCGCCCAATTGCAGATTCAGCTTGAGAAAAACCTTTGTCTATTGTGTTAAAATCAGCCCACAGGAGTTTACAAGGCAGGCGTCCTTTCTCTAATCACTGACCTGATGCATCAAGTGGATATGTTTTGCTGAACATAATATTATGCATTGGCCTCTACATCCTCTAGTCCAGTGATTTTCAACCGGTGTGCCGCTGCACACTAGTGTGCCGCGAGAGATCGTCAGGTGTGCCGTGGGAAATTTTCTAATATCACCTAATTAACCATTGTCGGGTGTCTGTGCTGTAATAAAGTGTCGCAGATAATGTAATACTCTTCTATGGCAGTGGGTGGCAGCAGAGGGATTTAAATACCTGTAAAGACAATAGAGTTAGTGCTGCGCGACACGTGACAGTGACAGTTTGGGATCAAAGCAAGACGAGCAAGTGACAGTGATGAAAAACAAAAAAAGGTGACAGTGATGGAGAAGTTTTTGAGAAGGGAAAATGCAAATGCCGAACAGGGCCCTGGACAAAATTCTGACCCAGATGAAGGCCCAAGTATGAGTGGTCGACAAAAGAAAAAAGACAAGACGGTGAGCTCGAGGCAATACAGCGAAAGCTATCTTTCATTTGGATTTACGTTCACCGGGGATGCAACGGCCCCGAGTCCGCTGTGCTTGGTGTGTGGTGAGAAGCTATCCAATAGCGCCATGGTGCCAAGCAAGCTTAAACGCCATCTCCAAACGAAACACCCTTCCGTTCAAAACAAGTCGATGGACTATTTTGTACGCTTACGTACAAACAATGAGAAACAGGCAACTGTTTTGAGAAAAACCACAAAGGTAAACGAGAGAGCCCTCAAAGCTAGCTACCTTGTTGCTGAACTCGTAGCTAAAACAAAAAAGTCCCACACCGTGGCAGAAACATTAATACTGCCAGCTTGTAAAGCCATTGTGAATGAGATGCTCGGCCCTGACGCGGCCAAAGAGATCGCTAAAGTGCCTCTCTCAGATAACACAATTGCCAGACGTATTGATGACATGTCTGCGGACATAGAAACTGTTGTTTTTGGAAAAGATGCGCATCAGTAAGAAATTTGCCTTGCAACTTGATGAGTCGACGGATATTAGTGGACATTGTCAGCTCTTGGCCAACGTGCGTTTTGTGGATGGAGAAGCCATTAGAGAGAACTTCCTATTTTGCAAGGCACTGCCAGAAAAATCAACAGGAGATGAAATATTTCCGGTCACGTCGGAATATCTTGACAAAAGCGGGCTTACGTGGGAAAACTGCACAGGTGTCTGCACTGATGGAGCCGCAGCCATGGTCGGGCGCATCAAAGGCTTCGTAAGTAGGGTCAAAGAAAGAAACCCAGCTGTTACTGTTACGCACTGTTTTTTGCACCGTGAGGCCCTCGTTGCAAAGACCTTACCAGCAGATCTAGGTCCTGTGTTGGATGATGTTGTGCGCTTAGTGAACTTTGTGAAGACGCGACCTTTGAAATCTCGCTTATTTGCGTCTCTGTGTGAGGAAATGGGAGCGGAACATAAAGTGTTATTGCTCCACACGGAGGTCCGGTGGCTGTCGCGCGGCAAAAGTGCTGGCCCGTGTGTATGAGCTCCGAGAGGAACTTAAAGTGTTTCTGACAGACGAGAGGCCCGATTTCTCAAAGCTGCTTGCAAGTGATCAGTGGTGTGCAAAGCTGGCATACCTGGCTGATATATTTCATCATCTGAATGAACTGAACACACGGATGCAAGGCCGAAATGAAAACCTGCTTACAAGCACTGACAAAATGAACGGATTCCGTTCAAAGGTGCAGCTCTGGCAACAACATGTGCAGCGTGGCAACCTTGAGATGTTCCCACTCACCGAGAAACTGCAGGATGGCAACACTGCTGCAATGTGCGAGGTGATTGGCAAACATTTGAAAACTCTGGAGGAGAAGTTGTCATTTTATTTCTCTTCAGCCTTCACAGAATGCCTTGACTGGGTTAGGGACCCATACAGCTCAGCATCCGTTGCTGGAAATGACATGACTTTAAAGGAGCAAGAGGAACTCATTGAACTGAAACAAGATCGTGGTTTAAAGCTAAACTTTGCTGATCTTCCTTTGGACAGTTTTTGGTTAGCTGTTGCCAAGGAGTTCCCCATTCTGGCCAACAAAGCTATTTTGACATTGCTCCCGTTTTCAACCACATATCTGTGTGAGCTGAGCTTCTCAAGCTTGACAGCGATAAAAAGTAAAAACAGAGAGAGACTGAGAGCTGTTGAGGAAGAGCTTCGTGTGTGTCTTTCTACCATTCCTGCCAGGATATCCATGTTGTGTTCATCGAAACAGGCCCAGGTTTCACACTAAGTGAGTACAAATACATTTAGAAACTATATTATTAACTATATGTATTATATGTACTGTGTTAGTGTCTTTTTGTGTCATTTTGGTTGGTGGTGTGCCCCAGGATTTTGTAAATGTAAAAAGTGTGCCGCGGCTCAAAAAAGGTTGAAAATCACTGCTCTAGTCTAATGAGCATACTTATAAACACACTGTTACAACTCCTTCAGTGTCATATTGCTTTTCGGAGAATTATGATGATACGTTCATAGTAGATGCAAAAGTAGACTTATGTACGATATATTATGTTGAACATTGTTGCTCCTGGATGGATCACAGCCGACCCAATTATGTTCAACACAGCTCCATGTCCTTGGTCATGGTGCCACAGCACTTAAAAGAATAAACTTCATAATTCCCAAAATTCTGACCCTTTGCTTTTTTATTAACAGCATTTACTTGTACTTTTACTTTCAATACTTAAGTACATTTAATTTCAGAAAATTACTTTTGATACTTAAGTACAATAAATATCAGATACTTTAAGACTTTTACTCAAGTAGTATTCTAATAGGTGACTTTTACTTTTACTGGAGTCATTTTCCAGTAAGGTATCTTTACTTTTACTCAAGTGTGGCTTTTGGGTACTTTCTACACCACTGCCCAGTTGGCACTAATGATCCTCGATCTCAGAAACAGGTGAACAACTGACAGATTGGCAGGGAAGGGCAGAGGTCATCACGCCTCCTGAATAACTCTTTCTAACTTGAATCTTGATAGCATCGCAACACGAGAGCACTTCGGTTTCCCAGCAGCCATTTCGCTCTTTTCTCTATTTTATTTTCTTAGCAGACAAATCACAGGAGGGAGTAATAACGTCAATGATTGACATGAGCTTCTGGTATTTGTTACACCTGTGTAAATCTTCCTCTCTGAAAAAGGTGGATTAAACTTACACTGCACATTTTTTTCTGGCGCAGAAAAAAGATTATTGATCGAGCCATTGACGCTTTAATCTAGCACTCCTCTGTCTCATACTCAAATGAATCCCACTGTCCTTGATTGACTCAAGCAACTTGAAAGGTCATCAGTCGTCATCATGCAAATGAAAACCCAATGGGGAGTGAAAGACACTCAACATAAAGCTGCTTTCAAATCACACTGCAAAGCAGCACACACGTTTCTTCTGTCTCCGACCTCTTTAACGCATCAGAGCTCCCGTTGCTGCCGGACGTTGTTCCCCTCCAGCATGGTTCAGAAGGTGGCAGTGATCGGCGCCGGGGTTTGTGGTCTGATCAGCATCAAGGCCTGTTTGGACGAAGGTCTGGAGCCCACCTGCTTTGAGAGCAGCCATGAAATTGGAGGTCTGTGGAGATTCAAGGTGAGCGAGAACGCTTTTATACCATTTTTATACCATGCACTGAAGTCACACTGTTTTGACTTTTAGTGTATGAATATACACACAAATCTGACAGTCAATAAAATAGGATAACACCTCTGTGGATCTCATGATGTTAAACGTATTGATGCTAAAAGAAAACAAACACCAGAGCTGTCATTAGTTAATGAGGACTCGCAATGTATTCGGGAGTTTGACCCTTTAATGGCATTTTCAACAGCTACCACTCTCTTTGGAAGATTGGTTTCCTGCTACAGTATCACACAATATGGTAAATAACTTTATCATTTTTATTGATGATCATTTCAAGTCAAGTTGATATTGTCCCTCTGCAGGATGAGCCAGAGCCTGGACGTGCCAACATCTATCAGTCGGTGGTCATCAACAGCTCCAAAGAGATGATGTCTCTCAGCGACTTCCCGGCTCCAGCTGAGCTCCCCAACAACATGCACCACTCCGAGGTGCTGCTGTACCTTCGCCTCTACGCTCAGGCCTTCAGACTGCCGCAGCACATACACTTTAAGGTCAGTGACCTTTGGGCTTGTTTGTAAAGATGATAGTAAGCTCAGGTATTTTGATTTTCTGTATGGAGTTAAACATATATAGGCCTGCCCAACCGGTCGCTATAACAACAGTAACCACATTAATCCTTTGGCTCATGAGGACCGTAACAATGGTGGAAAATCTGCAATGAAAATATAGTGAAATCTACCGATGAATTTAGACTTTTTATTGGCTATTATTTTGAACCACTGGAATAATCCTTGATATGCTCCTGAAGGACAGGAAAACAATGAGCGCAGTACCTTTTTTATATATATATTTGAATGCATTAATACAGCCTGAGTTTCGGGCTTTTAAGGGTAATATCACCCAAATGTAACACTTTACTTTAAATGCCAAGTTCAGTGCTTTTTAACCATTTTCTCATGTTTTTGTGTCGAATAAGGACAACGAGCTTTGAAACTGTTGCAGTATAGACGGAGAACGCTGCAGCCGTCAGCTGCTAAACACGGCTGCGATGTCATGTTAAGTGCTTGTTTCTGCCACTGATAGGCTCTGATTGTCATAAGTGTCTGACAACATGATGGAAACGACCTAATGGTGTCCACATTAGTCACTTAGACACAAGAACATGGGAATATAGGGTCCAGGTTGACAAATTAGAAGTTGGTCTTCAAGCCCCTATTTCTAGCTTTATAAGCACGACATAAACATTGAATAAATGGTTTATAACACACTATATTGTAGTTGTAAGCAGATGTACTGTGGGCACCATAAGTGGAAGCTGATGTATGTAAACAGATAATAAAAGAAGCTAGAGTAATACACATACATATATGAAATATGTCTCCATCAGAAACATATGATATCAATGCAGAATATTCAACACTGTGTGCGTGTGTGTGTGCGTGCGTGCGTGTGTGTGTGTGTGTGTGCCTGCCTCAGACGGCAGTGGTCAGTGTGAGGCAGACCCCGGATTTTGCAGTGACCGGCCGGTGGGAGGTGGAGACAGAGAGGAGAGACGGTCGGAGGCAGACTGCTGTTTTTGATGCAGTGATGGTTTGTAGCGGACACTTCACCAAACCTCACCTGCCTCTCAGAGACTTCCCAGGTACCAGGAGTCATCATACACCCTGCACACACACACTCACTGCTCTTCAATGGGGTACATACGGCAATGAATATATGTTTTCTTTCTATTCTTATTCCATCTCAGGTATTGAGAGCTTCAAAGGTAGGTACTTCCACAGCTGGGATTATCGCAACGCTGAGGGTCTGCAAGGGAAAAGAGTGGTGGTGATCGGGATTGGGAACTCCGGAGGCGACATCGCTGTGGATATCAGTAGAGTTGCTGAGAAGGTACAGTTTTGTGTCTTTTTCAGATCCAGCATTGCTGTTCCATATTAAATAGCCGCTGCATGTGGCTGTACTTTGCGCGGTTAAAATGAATCTGGAAGCTGAGCACATGAATCTGAAGCCTCTACGTTGTGACCTGACCTGCAGGTGTTCCTCAGTACCAGGAGCGGAGCGTGGGTCGTCAGCCGCTTGGGACGGGGGGGGCTCCCGGCTGACCTGGTTGGGACTTCTCGAGTGGATGCGATGATGCAGACGCTCTTCCCCTCGTGGATCAACAGGATGGTGGAGAAGAAGCTGGACGAAGCATTTGACCACAGACTGTATGGTCTGAAACCAGAACATGGGTAACAATGGCACTCAGTTCAGCAATTATTTTTTAGTATCAAAAGTCCAACTTCCTATCTAGCAGTGCTTCACACAGTAATGTTCACTACACATCATAATGTGAAAGTACTGGCGGAGTGTAGAACATGATTCACCTGCTGGGTCTAAAGTTAAAGTTTGGCCTGCAGGTGGCATCAGACGAGAGCTTAGAAGTGTCCAAATATGAAGTGCGACCACGATATAACTTCAGCAAAAATTTTATTTTCAGTTGTCTTATGTGTCCATTTTATAATTGGTGCACAAAAGCACCACGTATAAAAGTTTCTACTGTGTAACGGTTCAATGTTTGGCCTGATAATAGTGCTGGAAGACTGATTATGGGTGCAAAGGGTTCAAACACCAAAGAGAACAAATGCACTCTCTACTTCCTTGGTGACAGTGTCTGTGCGTCTACACACAGAGTGTGTTTTTGTGCCTCTGAGACTTCTCATGTACTGACGTTCCCTCACACAGCTCTGCTGTCCTTTTGTCAGTTATTTGGCACAGATCCCTCTTGTGAATGACGACCTGCCAGCTCGGATCATCTCGGGTCGGGTTCAGGTGAAACCAAATGTGAAGGAGTTCTGTGGATCCAGGGTGGTCCTGGTGGATGGGAGCATCATAGACAAGGTGTGTATTTGTACAATTATTAGACGTCAATGTACATTCATTGTAAATATATGTAATTGCATTCAAAAACTGTGATGTCCATTTTTTTGGACTCTCCTCCCTTTTTGTTTTCCGCACACAGTACTTTGTTTCCTTGTGAATTACGGTCCGGTTATAAAAAATATAATAATCACAAAGAAATGAAATGCTGCTCTAATCTCTAGTGTGTGTATGTGTGTGTGTGTGTGTGTGTGTGTCACACAGGTGGACATAGTGGTGTTTTCCACAGGGTACAACTACAGCTTCCCCTTCCTGCCCTCAGCTCTGCAGGCTAAACGTGGTGACAAGCTGCTTCTCTACAAGCACGTGTTCCCTCCTGCACTGCCGACTCTGGCGGTGGTGGGCTTCATCCAAAGCTTCGGGGCGATCAACCCTCTAGCTGAGATGCAGGCCCGCTGGGTCACCAGAGTGTTTAAAGGTAAAGCACAGTGTTAAGCGGATACAACAATGATGACGACATACAAAGAACTTGTAACTGAAACAGACTCAATGTGATACTAATGCCTCGATATGATCTAAACACTCAAAGCGAGAAGATTGGCCTTGCAGACTTTCCTGCAGGAAAATTTGAGGTTTTCAAAAGGGAGTCTGGCAGCTGCATCTTTAAAACACAAAGTGGTGACGCTCGTGGATACACTACCGCTTTTTGTCCACAGGGGCCGCAAAAATCCCCACAAAATGTTCCTTATGGTAATTTTAAGTACGTTTGTTGACCTGTGAAAGAGGGCCCAGGGTCTCCAGGACCCCAAATAGAACATCAGCGTTAAGCTCACTGTTAAAAGAATGTATTTGTGTGTGTGACTGATTATTTGTTCGTGCAGGCTTAACGACCCTCCCATCAGAAGAGACCATGATGAAGGAAATTGAAAAAGACACAGTAGCTAGTCATCAGAGGTAGGAAATATGTGTGAGTTGTATCCACATTAAGATGTTGAGATGATCACAAATAATCCATTTCACTTCTCACACGGGCCGCCAAAGTTCTCCTGCACGCTTGGCACAACCTTACCGCTAGATGGCGCCAAATCATACACACTAGAACGTCACATTTCTCTCTGTCAACGTCACATTTCTTTTGTTTGCTTTATTTTAAAAAGTCCCACATAAGAATCGCTGTTTTTATTGTGTTATAATGTTTTGTTTTTGTTTGTTTACCTGTGTTAGAAAGTGTAACCCCCACCAGGTGAACTACATCCCTTACATGGACTCTCTGGCAGACCAGGTGGGGGTTAAACCAAATATACTGTGGCTCTTGCTGACGGACCCCAGACTGGCTCTGCAGGTTTTGCTGGGTCCCTGTACTTCTTACCAGTATCGTCTGACTGGACCGGGCCAGTGGGCCGGAGCCCGTCAGGCCATTCTCACTCAGTGGGAGCGGGTGCATCAGCCTTTCAGGACCAGAGTGGTACCAGAACCAGAGACCAGACCCTCGTCTAGACGGCGCATCATTGTGATTGTTTCAGGTGCAGCGCTGCTGTGCTCCCTCTTCTCTCCTCTGGCATTCTTCAGACCTCCTCAGTAAGATGGAGTGATTGTTTACATTGATGATGGGAACCGACGGCAACACATTCTCTTTGTCAAAGTGCTTTAGGCAGAGCATGTTTTTAGACTGTACTCATTGAACAATTTGAATGAGAAATAAAGTCTTAAAAAATGAACATGCTGGTTTTGGCTAAGTCTGTACAGCATACAACAATGTATGTCAATCCTCTTGTTTGAACTTTTTATTTGAGGCCCTCTCTTTACGGAGCTTGATGACGTCAGATCTCATTGTTTTTTTTCATTAGTGGCTCGTCGCCGTAATCTTTGAACAAAGAGTGTGTTTAGCCAGCTGCTTGAAACAAACAAACACAAAGGTTAACTGGACAAACTTACTCTGAAGTTTCTTGAATACTCTGCGATGGATATTTGAGCATTTCTTTAGCCAGCAGTACGTTCCTGTGTGAACATACAGTATCTAAAGAGCACTTCTGCTATCCTTGTCTCGAAGTCAATGTGTGTTTTAATTGTGTTTTTGTCTGAAATAAGACATAAGATGTTTACGCTTTGTTCTTGAACATAAAATATAACAGTAAATACCCCAACTCGTAAATGTTGAAGCTTTTACGCGTCTTAAAAAGGTGGCTGCTGACGACTAAATAAGACGATGAAATGTTATCGTGCAGATTAGTCCGTTCGCTTCTTACTTCTGCAAATTGCATTCAGGCTTCAAAAATCCTAAAAGATGTGTTAATTTGTGAAGATTATCTTGCTGAAACAAAACTTGTGAATGTCATAAACGTTTGTTTTCATCTTTTTGTCATCGTTTTGCTTTTCGTTTCAGTCATTTTGTTTTGGTCATTTCCCGTCTCGCGTAGTTTTCTGTCTCTTTGTGACTTCCCAACCAAAACAATGTTTGCAGTAACTTCAAACAGAGGCTCATGCCGGGGCCGCTAACCTGTTTGGCCCCTGAGCCTGTGGGCCCACTCGGTATCCGTCCTACACGGTAGAATCATAACGCTGGCCGTCTTTACTCTCACATTGCCTGTTTTACAGTCCAACAATAAATCATTCGACTTGTTTGTAGAAGCAAAGGTAACCGTTAAACAGCGACGTCTTCTGTGGTTGAGTTCAGCTCCATGTGCTGCACAGTTTAAGTGTCAAGCTGATACAAAACCAACAGCGCCACCCTGTGTATTTGGTGAGTCATGACATTGTTTATAGGCTAAGCTCAAATTAATCAAATATGAACAATATCCAGTGATATGACAGGTGTGTACTCTGAAGGCTTCACATGAGTAAAAGTATAAGCAAATTATAAGACAGATACATTCCAACGCTGTAATTGATTCACTACCCTACAGATGGTAACCTCCATTGCGTTCATGTTGAAGGAAAAGGAAACACCACAGACGATTGTTTTTCCTACAAGATGAATGTTGCATTTCACCGAAATAACCTAAACACCTGATCAGTCGCCCAGACTGGCCAGGACACGCTCCTCGCTGCTGTCAGCGGCTCAAGGGTCACTTCACGATCCTCCAGAAACGTGCGCCATCCCCTCCCGCTCTCACTTCCGCCCACCGCAGAGACGCCGCGCAGCACGAGCGAATACCTCCGAACAAAAACAAACACAAACAGGTAAAACACGGTTAGTGCAGGAACAGATTGTGACTTTATGTGCGCGTTTATGTTTAGAGATGTGGTAAAACCGAGGTGTGGTCTAAATGCTCACGTTAAACGCGTTGTTGTTGCGCCCTTGTTCAGAGTCGCACTCAACAACAAAGTTTAGTTCGGTAGTTATTCTGAAAATAAATGATACATTTCCGGGTATCGTGTTGGTGCACTGGAGAATTTAGAATGACGGTAACGGTACAAATTGCCATCCAAATGTATCGTATTTAAACTTCTTCCGCGACTGGATTTCCACGTGACGTAACTCCCTCAGAGGAAAACTGTTATAAGTTGAATCGGGATCATTTGACAATGTTGGTTGTTTTTGGAAACTTTCATGGCGATAAAACCACATTGTATTGGCAATTAAGAATAAGCTGCATAACATGGCTACACGCATTACAAGAATAAATCATTTTATTTAATGTATTTTATTCCATCACCATCGCGACATACATGTATGTATGTATATATGTATATATATATATACATATATATACATGTATATGTATGTATGTATGGTGCCATCGTCTGACTGATTTCATGTGAATGCAGCATTTGAAATCTCTGCCTGTGGCTACATATTAACTCGTGCTGAACTTTGATTTTGGTACATTCTGAGGTTTGTGGCACAGATCCAACAGTTAGAGAACTAGAGGGCAGATAGGATCCCACTGACAGAAAAAATGAACATGAACCTCTTATTTGCATTTTTCAGACAGCTGTAGTCATTATTGTGTGACGTGTATTTTTATGTATTTCCATATTTGTAGTGTATTGTGGGTTTTATGATACTGAAAGCTGTAACAGCCCAACTAGGTAGAAGGGTTGTGGATAAACTCGGTGCAGCGCTACATCGTCCTTATCAAATTCAATTCAATACAATCTCATATTATAAATCATATTTCTATCACTGCTTTTATTATCATAATGAATCTAGTATATCCACTGCTGCTGTTATTATCAGGAGTCATCATTTGGAGAGGGATCCCTACTCTGTTGCTCTCCCTGAAGTTGCTTACTTTTCTCCCCGTCAACGGAGGGGGGGTGGGGGGGGGGGGGTCAGCTGTACAGATTGTAAAACCCTCTGAGGCAAATTTGTGATTCTGGGCGATGCAAATGAATTGAATTGAATCCTAATCAACCCGCGTAAGTAGGAAACAAAAGTAGGAAAACCCCTTGGTCCACTTCCTGTTGTGTGCAGCCCATGAATGCATCTTATGGTTTGCAGGTGAAACATGTTTCAGTCTGATCTGGTTTAAATCCTTCACAGAGCTGAAGTATGACTCGTCGTGTGGCGGTGGTTGGAGGAGGTAGCTCAGGTCTGGCCTGCATCAAGTGCTGTGTGGATGAGGGGCTGGAGCCCGTCTGCTTCGAAAGCAGCAATGACATCGGTGGTCTGTGGAGGTTCAAGGTGGGTCTCGCTACGTGCAGGATCTCATAATTCCACAGTTTGTTTAACAAGTTAGGATGGTCATTGGTCTGGGGACTCTATTGCAGGAGAATCCAGAGCCAGACAGGGCCAGCATCTACCACTCTGTCATCATCAACACCTCCAAGGAGATGATGTGTTTCAGTGACTTTCCCATCCCTGCACACTACCCCAACTACATGCACAACTCCCTCATCATGGACTACTTTCGGATGTTTGCTGACCACTTCCAGCTCACCAAGCACATACGCTTCAATGTGAGGATGCTTACTGAAAAAGATGTTACTCTGTCCATGAAATGATGCCTTGTGGTTCACCCAGATCTCAAAAGTGTTGCATAATAAGATGACAGACAGCTGAATGTATTGTGAGCAGCTGGTTGTGCGTCTCTGTCGTTCAGACCAAAGTCTTGCAGGTGAAGCAGAGATCGGATTTTTCTCGTTCGGGCCAGTGGGACGTTGAGACGGAGAACAAGGACGGCGAAAAGGAGAAACACATCTTTGACGCTGTGATGATCTGTATCGGACATCACTGCCACCCCAACCTGCCGCTGCACGACTTCCCAGGTACCATTTACGGGCTATAAATATCCCTCAGTTTACTCAAGGACAGGTAGTGCTGATAGCGCTCCAGCAATATGAAGAGGAAAACCTTTGGACACAGTCTGAATAGCCTCTAATGGCAACGCTGTACAATGTGATGATGTCATACTTTATCAACAGAAAGCAGCAATAGATAGGTTCATATAATGTACTCAACCATGGCCTAGATTACATTCTAAGGGCAAAGCTGCAATGTCCATCAAGTACAGATTCAAATCCTCTTTTAGCAAAAATGAATGACGTTTTGTCCATTGTCCTTTTTTTTTTTTCAGGAATCGACACTTTCAAGGGAAAGTTCTTCCACAGCCGAGACTACAAGACTCCAGAGGAGTGGAGGAACAAAAAGGTGGTCGTGATTGGAATAGGAAACTCCGGAGGAGACGTCGCGGTGGAACTGAGCAGAGTCACCAAGCAGGTTGGGATGAGTCCCATTACAGACAAATAATGCTCCATCCACAGTGTAGCCATAAACCCAATAATCCGAAAGTTAAATCGAACATGAATGCACCAAATATAACCATGAGTTCATTGTACGACTGCAGTAAGTACCGTAAATATAAAATACATTTTTGGTTATGTTTCATGTAACAGAGCCACATCATTTAGTCCACTTTTTAAATCCTACCTTTCTGTCTGTCATTTTAAATACTAAGATTTTGCAAACTTATCGATATTGGTCAAAGATTTCTCTGGTACCATCAGAATGACTGACTACTGTGTCTTCCTTTTCTCAGCTTTATCTGAGCACTCGGAGAGGAGCCTGGATTCTGAACCGAGTCGGGCACAACGGGCTGCCCGTTGATCTGTTGTTCAACAGGCAGCTGAAGTCTGTGCAGAGCATCCTTCCCTTTAATCTGTTCTGTGGTCTGGTAGAGAGCCAGCTCAACCGGAGATTTGATCACACTCTGTACAATCTTAAGCCAAAGCACAGGTACTGCGTTTGCATCTGCTTTTTTTCCACAATTGTGTATATATATTACAGTGATGGCATAGCTTGACTCTGCAGATGGGATGGCGTCCAAAATTCCACACTAACATGCTGTCTAGTACGCTGAAAGCAAAATGTGAGATTTCTTTCACATGTCGGAAACGTCAGTGTGAAACCAATAGTATTTCCGGTGAAATATTACAGCATGCAAACACTGGACACATTCTACTGTTTATCCACACAAAGGTATGTTGAACGATAGTGCACATATTGAGTATATAGGAATGCAGCAAGACTAGAAATCGCAGAGAAAAGACACTCACTATAACTCCAGAACTTGAACGAGAATTTACACGTTTTTAAGTTGTCTTCAGTGTCGGAGTAATCCAGTGGCAGCCATCTGTACATCCGAGGAATAACTGCAAATACGAACTGCTAATAACTAATTCGGTATGTTTGTAATGGAGCCAATTTGCCTAAATCTAAACAAATTTAGGTACAAAAAACTGTTCTCAGTTCTACACGTCATGATATTAAAATATAATAAAAGTAATTTATTGCAGTATTCCTCGACGTGATTGATAACGGTATTCATCACATTGTTGTAACATAACGAACCAGTGTAACGACATGAATCTCAGGTTGTTCAGCCAACATCCCACAGTGAACGACGAGCTTCCCAACCGCATCCTGTCTGGAACGGTTCAGGTGAAACCCAACATCCGCAGGTTTCACGAGTCCAGTGTGGAGTTTGATGATGGAAGTGTTGTTGAAGATGTCGACCTGGTGGTAGGTTTAAATATTTAAAGTGTGTGTACACACACACACACACACAGCAGTATAGTTGGCCTGTAGTGTGTGTGACTGAGAGGAGTCCAACTGTCTTGCAGGTGTTTGCCACAGGTTACAGGTTTTCCTTTCCATTCCTGGCCTCACAAGTGGCCACAGTGTCCGAGAACAAAGCCTCTCTGTACAAGTACGTGTTTCCTCCTGAGTTGGACCGCCCCACGCTGGCTATCATCGGTCTAGTGCAGCCACTGGGAGCCATTATGCCCATCTCTGAGATGCAGGCCAGGTGGGCCACACGTGTCTTTAAAGGTACTCTTTAAAAACAAAACAAAAAGTACTCTATACTAACTTCCTTGACAGAAATACATTAAATATGAGAATTCACTCACCATAGCTCTCGTTATGAACAGGCTGCATCAAGCTTCCCTCAGTGGCTTCCATGCTAAAAGATGTCCAGTGCAAGCAGGAGACAATGGCTAAAAGGTAGGATTGTGGATTTTCTTAACTTCACGTTTGTCTATTTCGGATCTAAAAAGCCCCCAAATCTTGTAATCTTGCATTGCTCACCATGGTCTGTTCTCCAGGTATGTCTCCAGTCAGAGACACACCATCCAGGTTGACTACATCACCTACATGGATGAGATAGCAGAGCTGGTGGGAGTTCGACCCAGCTTGCTGAGGCTGCTGCTGACCGATCCCAGGCTGGGACTGAATCTGGTGCTCGGCCCCTGCACGCCGTACCAGTACCGTCTCAGAGGACCAGGGAAGTGGGCTGGAGCCCGTCAGGCCATCTTCACTCAGTGGGAGAGAGTGGCTCAACCCATGCAGACCAGGCCCTGTGATGATCCCAAACCCCAGAGATCGTTGAAGTGGCCTCTCATTCTGGCAGCTGCTGCTGTGGGCTCGGCGGCCTACGTCAACAGGAACAGCCTTCCAGCTTTCCTCCAGGATCCCACTGCACTGTTTGACAAGATAAAAGGTTACTTGCCTGCGCAGTGATGTGCATGTCGTGCTTGTTCCGCTCGTAGATATGTGCTAATCTTTTAACACATTTATCATACATGTTTTCAGTTTTTACACTAAACTACCCCAACTCTGGATGTGAACAATATACTCAGTGAAACATTTTGGGGGTCTGTTTTTATGACGTTTTTAATTTGCATTAAATATATTATGGGGGAAAAGTATTTTCAACAATGGTAAAATATTTATTCAATTCATTTTTGTACAGCCCAAAATCACAAATTACAAATTTGCCTCAGAGGACTTTAGAATCTGTACACATACGACATCCTCTGTTGTTGTGGAATATTTCTATGAATAGTCGGGAGAAGAGTGTAAAATGTTTCTTATCAATGTCAAATGAAACAGAGTCTGGATGAACAATCAAAGTTGTAATAGTCAATTTATTTGCTTGCAAGCAAAGAGAACACAGTCTCACAGACACATCACGTCATCTGCAAGAGATGCTCTGACGACACAGTTAAATGCACGGACATTTATACTCAGCCAGCATGCTGTTATCTTGGTTCGCAAACAAGAATAAACAGAAGAAGGAAACCAGTCAAGGCAGATGTTTGTCTTTGAAGCACAGCGTCCTGTCTTTCCGATAACCTGAAGGCGCTTTTAAAGCCTGTTTACAAATCCCTTTGTTATCAGTTTGCCCCACAATAAACCATGGATACACCCAGTCAGATGCGTCCTTTGATGTCACTGTGACCTGGTCAAAGAGTTAAGTGCAGAGACGGAATGAACCTGTGAACCATCACACATCATAAATACCTAAAGAGGGTCATGCCCTTCCTCTAATGCTCATCAAGGAAATACTGTAATCAAGGCCTCTGTGTGTCCCCGTCTTTGAAGACAGAAACAATGCACAGGAACAAACAGATAACAAGATAAACAAGGTTTGGTGCCTGCACTTCTACAACTTACATTCTTTAACCCTAAAGCAGTAGACGATGACATATTTTCCCATAACACTGTCCTGGAACCCTCACATCAGAACAGGAAAAAAACCCCAAAAAAAACCCTTAACGGGGGAAGAAAGAGGAAGAGACCTGTGGGAGAGCAACAGAGAGGGATCCCTCTCCCAGGATGGACAGAAGTGCAATAGATGTAATTTATTATGGCTTCATTTGCAATACCTAAACATGAAGGATGGCTGTAGGCGTTGATGCTACCCTTTAGTGTTTTGGTTTGGTTTTATTACCAGTTCTTTGTATTGACATGAATGTTGAAGATGCTTTTTACAGAATGGTTTGCGTGTGTACATAAAGTTTTAAACCAAAAACGAATGTACAATCCATGGTTGTATGAATAAACAGTTTGATCCCATTTGAGTTGTGTGCATATATTTGACATTTTAAAAGATAATTTTGCAATTCAAGAAAGTTGCAGTTTGTCGTTGTACCATTACGCTTCAACGTACGTCACCAATACCAACATGGCCGTTACCGTGGCTAACTAGCTAGCTTGATAACGTAGCGATGTTCCATTCACAAATGTAACGTTATCTTAACTGACGTGTCTTATCCAAAGATCATTCAAAATTTTTGTCCAGGCCATTTTCACACGTTTTTTGTTTTTTTTAATGATTCTGTTGAACCACAATTCAAAAGCAATGTCTGATTTTCATGATTCATTTTCAGTAAATCTTTATTTATTATTACTTTTGTCAGTTTCAAGTTATTTCACTGACCATTGTGGGTTTTTCTTTCTTTAACGGAAGGGTACCAACAATTTTGTCCACGTGTGTGTCTGCTGAGCAAAGGATTAGAAAAGCACAGTAGCTAGCATACTGCAAAATGCAAACAGGATGTATTGGGGCATACTACATCATTTTTTGGCATACTAAATAGTATGGTAGTATGTGTATTGGAACTCACACCATGTAGTGCCACAAGCGAGTGGAGCTAACTACAGTCAGACTCTGAATAAGGCATTTTCAGGTGACCAAAACTGTTTCCATGAACCTTCAATAAACTTAAAACACTCTGTGAAAGGGTTAACGCTCAAAGACAAACAGGTAAATAGCTGATCCACTCACTGACAGCATAAGTATGTGCTAAAGGTTATTCCTGTGACTACTCTGCACCTTTGCAACAGTGAGCTTTCTGTTTTTTGCATCTCAGTAGGTAAGTGATTTGGATGATTTTAATGGGAAAATTGGATTTGGTTGATTTAGTTTTTTTAATGCCCAGACGTGTTCGTTTTGTTTCTCATCAGTTGTTGGAGTGAAACAGCTTATTGCACGCTCAAGTTGACACAAAGTTTACACATTTGTCTGTGTTGGATTTGATGCATTGGGAAAGCAAGTTAGGTTTGACTTTGCCTCTCTCTGATGATTTGGATATTTTATTTTG
This sequence comes from Melanostigma gelatinosum, assembly GCF_949748355.1. Lineage (NCBI taxonomy): Eukaryota > Metazoa > Chordata > Actinopteri > Perciformes > Zoarcidae > Melanostigma > Melanostigma gelatinosum. The sequence continues at coordinate 28,042,011 of NC_136637.1, forward strand.
CATAATTTATTTCAATATGAGTTTTTCTTTGCAATACTTACCCCAAATGATCATTGTCTTTCATCCGTGCAATTGGACAGAACTTTGATTTTAATTACTTTTTACATCCAGAAATATATGTTCCGTGAACAGACTTTCATGGTATATGTAAGATAAGTTTATTACATTTCTGCGTCAGCTGCCATGTACAAAAAACATGAATCTCATACAAGGAAAGGAGTTGTGTTGCACCACATTTAGCTTCTAGCTCATTTACACAAACTGTAATTTATTTTGTGTTTAATGTGACATTAACAAACTAATTACAGTTTATATGCTGCATGTGTTGTTTGCCTAAATAGAATAGATATGAATAGTTACAATGATAATATAATTATTAGGGATAATAGATAAACAGAGGACTTTTTAGATTATTAGAAAAGCTTCAAGACGCATTTTGTAAAAGCAAAGTTGGGTTGTTCTGAGGACATGAACCAGCATTTGAAATCTCTGCCTGTGGCTACATATTAACTCGTGCTGAACTTCGATTTTGGTACATTCTGAGGTTAGTGTGTCGTGTGTTGTGGGTGTTATGATACTGAAAGCTGTAACAGCCCAACTAGGTACAAGGGTTGTGGATAAACTCTGTGCAGCGCTACATCGTCCTTATCTGATTGAGTGTCCAAGGACAGAGGATGTTGTCAGCTGTACAGATTGTAAAACCCTCTGAGGCAAATTTGTGATTCTGGGCGATGCAAATGAATTGAATTGAATCCTAATCAACCCGCGTAAGTAGGAAACAAAAGTAGGAAAACCCCTTGGTCCACTTCCTGTTGTGTGCAGCCCATGAATGCATCTTATGGTTTGCAGGTGAAACATGTTTCAGTCTGATCTGGTTTAAATCCTTCACAGAGCTGAAGTATGACTCGTCGTGTGGCGGTGGTTGGAGGAGGTAGCTCAGGTCTGGCCTGCATCAAGTGCTGTGTGGATGAGGGGCTGGAGCCCGTCTGCTTCGAAAGCAGCAATGACATCGGTGGTCTGTGGAGGTTCAAGGTGGGTCTCGCTACGTGCAGGATCTCATAATTCCACAGTTTGTTTAACAAGTTAGGATGGTCATTGGTCTGGGGACTCTATTGCAGGAGAATCCAGAGCCAGACAGGGCCAGCATCTACCACTCTGTCATCATCAACACCTCCAAGGAGATGATGTGTTTCAGTGACTTCCCCATCCCTGCACACTACCCCAACTACATGCACAACTCCCTCATCATGGACTACTTTCGGATGTTTGCTGACCACTTCCAGCTCACCAAGCACATACGCTTCAATGTGAGGATGTTTCACTCTCTACCTTTCTGGAGTTTGATTTCTCTGTACCTGAAAGCATGCAACATTTTCACCTTGGCCTCAAATTATCGTTTGGTGCAACACAAAAAAACAGTTAAAAAGATCATACTCGCCTCACGTAAAAGTCTGTGTTAGCTCTTTGTGCTGTTATCAGCCAATTTATCTGTTTCTCTGTCGTTCAGACCAAAGTCTTGCAGGTGAAGCAGAGATCGGATTTTTCTCGTTCGGGCCAGTGGGACGTTGAGACGGAGAACAAGGACGGCGAAAAGGAGAAACACATCTTTGACGCTGTGATGATCTGTATCGGACATCACTGCCACCCCAACCTGCCGCTGCACGACTTCCCAGGTACCATTTACAGGGTAAACCTGTCCACGTCCTGCTGTGTTATCGTGTGACCCCTTGAAATGAAGCCATACTTGTAACCCCTTTGCTTAGGAATGTAGATGTTTTGTTACCCAAACAGTGACTGTCCACTCTTGACTCCTATAGTTTCATTATGAATAAGTGTTAGAGGTCTGAAATATTCACTATTTTAAACAAAACTGAGTAAGTCAGTAAGTTTTCTTCTTACCATCCCATTATCGCTGAAGGAGAAGTTGTCCAATGTAACTATTTACATAGTGTCTGAAACAACCTATTTTAGGTTTCTGGTGTTGTTGAATGTCTTTTTTAAATGTTTAAATTTAAAAAGTGTTTCATAATATGTTTGAAACTAGACCAATAGATTGCACAGAGGCATTTATTCATTTATTAAAAGACTTTGGACAAAAAGAAAGTCTACCAATGAAAAAACATGTAATGCATTTGATCTGATTGTGACAAATCTAAGGAATCAACACTTTCAAGGGAAAGTTCTTCCACAGCCGAGACTACAAGACTCCAGAGGAGTGGAGGAACAAAAAGGTGGTCGTGATTGGAATAGGAAACTCTGGAGGAGACATCGCGGTGGAACTGAGCAGAGTCACCAAGCAGGTTGGGTCGTTGTGGATCGTCAGACACACACATGTTGATAAAATTAGCTTATATACAGCTTAATCAGCAGCTAGTTTATATGCAGCTTTAAGTAGCAACTAGCTTATATACAGTTTAATTAACAGCTAGCTTATATACAGCTTAATCAGCAACTAGCTTATACATACAGTTTAATTAATCACTAGCATATTTGTAGTTTTAATAACCATTAGATTATGCAGCTCTATTAACCACTTATACAGTGCTCACAGCACACACTAAGGCCAGAGAGAAGCAGGAGGAAGGTTACTGATTTAACTGCGTCACAAGGAACAGGACGCCATCTTTAGAGAAGATAAGAAAGACACAATGGACAGTTAGATTCAAGCGAGGGACAACGCCCCAACAGAGCCCAACTCCTTCACACACTCTTTCTCAGGTCTTGTCCCATGCAACACCTCACTCACACTGATGGAAACCAACGCCTACTGGGAGGGGCCAAGGTGGATGGACATCCACGGCTCCCATCCAGGTGTCATAACGTACAAACGTGCCACGCCTGCATCTTTGACTTTGACCAATGTGTATCAAGGGGTGGACCCCCTATATTAAGGTTCACGCTGATGTGTTCAAGTGTGTCTCATGGCGAATCTCTGAGAGTGAAACCATTAGATTCCCATGCATGTTTAATTGTTTGGGCTGAATAACTCTGTTGATAAATAAATCTATTGCTTTGATATAACTATACGCCTCTTGAGAGCTTTCGTTATCCTCTTAAATCCGCTCTGAGTGAAAGATAGCTTTATTTTTCACAACACACACACCATGAGACTTTGATGTCTTCCCTTTGACACAGTGCTGGCATGATGACTTACTTCATGCATCTTATATTTACAGCTGTATCTAAGCACTCGGAGGGGAGCCTGGATCTTTAATCGAGTTTCAGTTAACGGTCTTCCCTCTGATATGCTCAACACAAGGATGAGTAATTTTGTGCGCCAAATCCTTCCCTTTGGATTAAAGTGCAGCGTGGCAGAGAAGAAACTCACCCAAAGATTTGATCACAGTCTGTACAACTTGAAGCCAAAGCACAGGTATGGCAGCAACAGCGTAGCTCAGTGAAATACTTCCGTACCATGTGCTGCAGTATTGCTTATCATTGTGAATATGAATCTCAGGTTGTTCAGCCAACATCCCACACTGAACGATGAGCTTCCCAACCGCATCCTGTCTGGAACGGTTCAGGTGAAACCCAACATCCGCAGGTTTCACGGGTCCAGTGTGGAGTTTGATGATGGAAGTGTTGTTGAAGATGTCGACCTGGTGGTAGGTTTAAATATTTAAAGTGTGTGTTCACCCACACACACACACACACACAGCAGTATAGTTGGCCTGTAGTGTGTGTGACTGAGAGGAGTCCAACTGTCTTGCAGGTGTTTGCCACAGGTTACAGCTTTTCCTTTCCATTCCTGGCCTCACAAGTGGCCTCAGTGTCCCAGAACAAAGCCTCTCTGTACAAGTACGTGTTTCCTCCTGAGTTGCACCGCCCCACGCTGGCTATCATCGGTCTAGTGCAGCCACTGGGAGCCATTATGCCCATCTCTGAGATGCAGGCCAGGTGGGCCACACGTGTCTTTAAAGGTACTCTTTAAAAACAAAACAAAAAGTACTCTATACTAACTTCCTTGACAGAAATACATTAAATATGAGAATTCACTCACCATAGCTCTCGTTATGAACAGGCTGCATCAAGCTTCCCTCAGTGGCTTCCATGCTAAAAGATGTCCAGTGCAAGCAGGAGACAATGGCTAAAAGGTAGGATTGTGGATTTTCTTGACTTCACGTTTGTCTATTTCGGATCTAAAAAGCCCCAAATCTTGTAATCTTGCATTGCTCACCATGGTCTGTTCTCCAGGTATGTCTCCAGTCAGAGACACACCATCCAGGTTGACTACATCACCTACATGGATGAGATAGCAGAGCTGGTGGGAGTTCGACCCAGCTTGCTGAGGCTGCTGCTGACCGATCCCAGGCTGGGACTGAATCTGATGCTCGGCCCCTGCACGCCGTACCAGTACCGTCTCAGAGGACCAGGGAAGTGGGCTGGAGCCCGTCAGGCCATCTTCACTCAGTGGGAGAGAGTGGCTCAACCCATGCAGACCAGGCCCTGTGATGATCCCAAACCCCAGAGATCGTTGAAGTGGCCTCTCATTCTGGCAGCTGCTGCTGTGGGCTCGGCGGCCTACGTCAACAGGAACAGCCTTCCAGCTTTCCTCCAGGATCCCACTGCACTGTTTGACAAGATAAAAGGTTACTTGCCTGCGCAGTGATGTGCATGTCGTGCTTGTTCCGCTCGTAGATATGTGCTAATCTTTTAACACATTTATCATACATGTTTTCAGTTTTTACACTAAACTACCCCAACTCTGGATGTGAACAATATACTCAGTGAAACATTTTGGGGGTCTGTTTTTATGACGTTTTTAATTTGCATTAAATATATTATGGGGGAAAAGTATTTTCAACAATGGTAAAATATTTATTCAATTCATTTTTGTACAGCCCAAAATCACAAATTACAAATTTGCCTCAGAGGACTTTAGAATCTGTACACATACGACATCCTCTGTTGTTGTGGAATATTTCTATGAATAGTCGGGAGAAGAGTGTAAAATGTTTCTTATCAATGTCAAATGAAACAGAGTCTGGATGAACAATCAAAGTTGTAATAGTCAATTTATTTGCTTGCAAGCAAAGAGAACACAGTCTCACAGACACATCACGTCATCTGCAAGAGATGCTCTGACGACACAGTTAAATGCACGGACATTTATACTCAGCCAGCATGCTGTTATCTTGGTTCGCAAACAAGAATAAACAGAAGAAGGAAACCAGTCAAGGCAGATGTTTGTCTTTGAAGCACAGCGTCCTGTCTTTCCGATAACCTGAAGGCGCTTTTAAAGCCTGTTTACAAATCCCTTTGTTATCAGTTTGCCCCACAATAAACCATGGATACACCCAGTCAGATGCGTCCTTTGATGTCACTGTGACCTGGTCAAAGAGTTAAGTGCAGAGACGGAATGAACCTGTGAACCATCACACATCATAAATACCTAAAGAGGGTCATGCCCTTCCTCTAATGCTCATCAAGGAAATACTGTAATCAAGGCCTCTGTGTGTCCCCGTCTTTGAAGACAGAAACAATGCACAGGAACAAACAGATAACAAGATAAACAAGGTTTGGTGCCTGCACTTCTACAACTTACATTCTTTAACCCTAAAGCAGTAGACGATGACATATTTTCCCATAACACTGTCCTGGAACCCTCACATCAGAACAGGAAAAAAACCCCAAAAAAAACCCTTAACGGGGGAAGAAAGAGGAAGAGACCTGTGGGAGAGCAACAGAGAGGGATCCCTCTCCCAGGATGGACAGAAGTGCAATAGATGTAATTTATTATGGCTTCATTTGCAATACCTAAACATGAAGGATGGCTGTAGGCGTTGATGCTACCCTTTAGTGTTTTGGTTTGGTTTTATTACCAGTTCTTTGTATTGACATGAATGTTGAAGATGCTTTTTACAGAATGGTTTGCGTGTGTACATAAAGTTTTAAACCAAAAACGAATGTACAATCCATGGTTGTATGAATAAACAGTTTGATCCCATTTGAGTTGTGTGCATATATTTGACATTTTAAAAGATAATTTTGCAATTCAAGAAAGTTGCAGTTTGTCGTTGTACCATTACGCTTCAACGTACGTCACCAATACCAACATGGCCGTTACCGTGGCTAACTAGCTAGCTTGATAACGTAGCGATGTTCCATTCACAAATGTAACGTTATCTTAACTGACGTGTCTTATCCAAAGATCATTCAAAATTTTTGTCCAGGCCATTTTCACACGTTTTTTGTTTTTTTTAATGATTCTGTTGAACCACAATTCAAAAGCAATGTCTGATTTTCATGATTCATTTTCAGTAAATCTTTATTTATTATTACTTTTGTCAGTTTCAAGTTATTTCACTGACCATTGTGGGTTTTTCTTTCTTTAACGGAAGGGTACCAACAATTTTGTCCACGTGTGTGTCTGCTGAGCAAAGGATTAGAAAAGCACAGTAGCTAGCATACTGCAAAATGCAAACAGGATGTATTGGGGCATACTACATCATTTTTTGGCATACTAAATAGTATGGTAGTATGTGTATTGGAACTCACACCATGTAGTGCCACAAGCGAGTGGAGCTAACTACAGTCAGACTCTGAATAAGGCATTTTCAGGTGACCAAAACTGTTTCCATGAACCTTCAATAAACTTAAAACACTCTGTGAAAGGGTTAACGCTCAAAGACAAACAGGTAAATAGCTGATCCACTCACTGACAGCATAAGTATGTGCTAAAGGTTATTCCTGTGACTACTCTGCACCTTTGCAACAGTGAGCTTTCTGTTTTTTGCATCTCAGTAGGTAAGTGATTTGGATGATTTTAATGGGAAAATTGGATTTGGTTGATTTAGTTTTTTTAATGCCCAGACGTGTTCGTTTTGTTTCTCATCAGTTGTTGGAGTGAAACAGCTTATTGCACGCTCAAGTTGACACAAAGTTTACACATTTGTCTGTGTTGGATTTGATGCATTGGGAAAGCAAGTTAGGTTTGACTTTGCCTCTCTCTGATGATTTGGATATTTTATTTTGCATAATTTATTTCAATATGAGTTTTTCTTTGCAATACTTACCCCAAATGATCATTGTCTTTCATCCGTGCAATTGGACAGAACTTTGATTTTAATTACTTTTTACATCCAGAAATATATGTTCCGTGAACAGACTTTCATGGTATATGTAAGATAAGTTTATTACATTTCTGCGTCAGCTGCCATGTACAAAAAACATGAATCTCATACAAGGAAAGGAGTTGTGTTGCACCACATTTAGCTTCTAGCTCATTTACACAAACTGTAATTTATTTTGTGTTTAATGTGACATTAACAAACTAATTACAGTTTATATGCTGCATGTGTTGTTTGCCTAAATAGAATAGATATGAATAGTTACAATGATAATATAATTATTAGGGATAATAGATAAACAGAGGACTTTTTAGATTATTAGAAAAGCTTCAAGACGCATTTTGTAAAAGCAAAGTTGGGTTGTTCTGAGGACATGAACCAGCATTTGAAATCTCTGCCTGTGGCTACATATTAACTCGTGCTGAACTTCGATTTTGGTACATTCTGAGGTTAGTGTGTCGTGTGTTGTGGGTGTTATGATACTGAAAGCTGTAACAGCCCAACTAGGTACAAGGGTTGTGGATAAACTCTGTGCAGCGCTACATCGTCCTTATCTGATTGAGTGTCCAAGGACAGAGGATGTTGTCAGCTGTACAGATTGTAAAACCCTCTGAGGCAAATTTGTGATTCTGGGCGATGCAAATGAATTGAATTGAATCCTAATCAACCCGCGTAAGTAGGAAACAAAAGTAGGAAAACCCCTTGGTCCACTTCCTGTTGTGTGCAGCCCATGAATGCATCTTATGGTTTGCAGGTGAAACATGTTTCAGTCTGATCTGGTTTAAATCCTTCACAGAGCTGAAGTATGACTCGTCGTGTGGCGGTGGTTGGAGGAGGTAGCTCAGGTCTGGCCTGCATCAAGTGCTGTGTGGATGAGGGGCTGGAGCCCGTCTGCTTCGAAAGCAGCAATGACATCGGTGGTCTGTGGAGGTTCAAGGTGGGTCTCGCTACGTGCAGGATCTCATAATTCCACAGTTTGTTTAACAAGTTAGGATGGTCATTGGTCTGGGGACTCTATTGCAGGAGAATCCAAAGCCAGACAGGGCCAGCATCTACCACTCTGTCATCATCAACACCTCCAAGGAGATGATGTGTTTCAGTGACTTCCCCATCCCTGCACACTACCCCAACTACATGCACAACTCCCTCATCATGGACTACTTTCGGATGTTTGCTGACCACTTCCAGCTCACCAAGCACATACGCTTCAATGTGAGGATGTTTCACTCTCTACCTTTCTGGAGTTTGATTTCTCTGTACCTGAAAGCATGCAACATTTTCACCTTGGCCTCAAATTATCGTTTGGTGCAACACAAAAAAACAGTTAAAAAGATCATACTCGCCTCACGTAAAAGTCTGTGTTAGCTCTTTGTGCTGTTATCAGCCAATTTATCTGTTTCTCTGTCGTTCAGACCAAAGTCTTGCAGGTGAAGCAGAGATCGGATTTTTCTCGTTCGGGCCAGTGGGACGTTGAGACGGAGAACAAGGACGGCGAAAAGGAGAAACACATCTTTGACGCTGTGATGATCTGTATCGGACATCACTGCCACCCCAACCTGCCGCTGCACGACTTCCCAGGTACCATTTACAGGGTAAACCTGTCCACGTCCTGCTGTGTTATCGTGTGACCCCTTGAAATGAAGCCATACTTGTAACCCCTTTGCTTAGGAATGTAGATGTTTTGTTACCCAAACAGTGACTGTCCACTCTTGACTCCTATAGTTTCATTATGAATAAGTGTTAGAGGTCTGAAATATTCACTATTTTAAACAAAACTGAGTAAGTCAGTAAGTTTTCTTCTTACCATCCCATTATCGCTGAAGGAGAAGTTGTCCAATGTAACTATTTACATAGTGTCTGAAACAACCTATTTTAGGTTTCTGGTGTTGTTGAATGTCTTTTTTAAATGTTTAAATTTAAAAAGTGTTTCATAATATGTTTGAAACTAGACCAATAGATTGCACAGAGGCATTTATTCATTTATTAAAAGACTTTGGACAAAAAGAAAGTCTACCAATGAAAAAACATGTAATGCATTTGATCTGATTGTGACAAATCTAAGGAATCAACACTTTCAAGGGAAAGTTCTTCCACAGCCGAGACTACAAGACTCCAGAGGAGTGGAGGAACAAAAAGGTGGTCGTGATTGGAATAGGAAACTCTGGAGGAGACATCGCGGTGGAACTGAGCAGAGTCACCAAGCAGGTTGGGTCGTTGTGGATCGTCAGACACACACATGTTGATAAAATTAGCTTATATACAGCTTAATCAGCAGCTAGTTTATATGCAGCTTTAAGTAGCAACTAGCTTATATACAGTTTAATTAACAGCTAGCTTATATACAGCTTAATCAGCAACTAGCTTATACATACAGTTTAATTAATCACTAGCATATTTGTAGTTTTAATAACCATTAGATTATGCAGCTCTATTAACCACTTATACAGTGCTCACAGCACACACTAAGGCCAGAGAGAAGCAGGAGGAAGGTTACTGATTTAACTGCGTCACAAGGAACAGGACGCCATCTTTAGAGAAGATAAGAAAGACACAATGGACAGTTAGATTCAAGCGAGGGACAACGCCCCAACAGAGCCCAACTCCTTCACACACTCTTTCTCAGGTCTTGTCCCATGCAACACCTCACTCACACTGATGGAAACCAACGCCTACTGGGAGGGGCCAAGGTGGATGGACATCCACGGCTCCCATCCAGGTGTCATAACGTACAAACGTGCCACGCCTGCATCTTTGACTTTGACCAATGTGTATCAAGGGGTGGACCCCCTATATTAAGGTTCACGCTGATGTGTTCAAGTGTGTCTCATGGCGAATCTCTGAGAGTGAAACCATTAGATTCCCATGCATGTTTAATTGTTTGGGCTGAATAACTCTGTTGATAAATAAATCTATTGCTTTGATATAACTATACGCCTCTTGAGAGCTTTCGTTATCCTCTTAAATCTGCTCTGAGTGAAAGATAGCTTTATTTTTCACAACACACACACCATGAGACTTTGATGTCTTCCCTTTGACACAGTGCTGGCATGATGACTTACTTCATGCATCTTATATTTACAGCTGTATCTAAGCACTCGGAGGGGAGCCTGGATCTTTAATCGAGTTTCAGTTAACGGTCTTCCCTCTGATATGCTCAACACAAGGATGAGTAATTTTGTGCGCCAAATCCTTCCCTTTGGATTAAAGTGCAGCGTGGCAGAGAAGAAACTCACCCAAAGATTTGATCACAGTCTGTACAACTTGAAGCCAAAGCACAGGTATGGCAGCAACAGCGTAGCTCAGTGAAATACTTCCGTACCATGTGCTGCAGTATTGCTTATCATTGTGAATATGAATCTCAGGTTGTTCAGCCAACATCCCACACTGAACGATGAGCTTCCCAACCGCATCCTGTCTGGAACGGTTCAGGTGAAACCCAACATCCGCAGGTTTCACGGGTCCAGTGTGGAGTTTGATGATGGAAGTGTTGTTGAAGATGTCGACCTGGTGGTAGGTTTAAATATTTAAAGTGTGTGTTCACCCACACACACACACACACACAGCAGTATAGTTGGCCTGTAGTGTGTGTGACTGAGAGGAGTCCAACTGTCTTGCAGGTGTTTGCCACAGGTTACAGCTTTTCCTTTCCATTCCTGGCCTCACAAGTGGCCTCAGTGTCCCAGAACAAAGCCTCTCTGTACAAGTACGTGTTTCCTCCTGAGTTGCACCGCCCCACGCTGGCTATCATCGGTCTAGTGCAGCCACTGGGAGCCATTATGCCCATCTCTGAGATGCAGGCCAGGTGGGCCACACGTGTCTTTAAAGGTACTCTTTAAAAACAAAACAAAAAGTACTCTATACTAACTTCCTTGACAGAAATACATTAAATATGAGAATTCACTCACCATAGCTCTCGTTATGAACAGGCTGCATCAAGCTTCCCTCAGTGGCTTCCATGCTAAAAGATGTCCAGTGCAAGCAGGAGACAATGGCTAAAAGGTAGGATTGTGGATTTTCTTGACTTCACGTTTGTCTATTTCGGATCTAAAAAGCCCCAAATCTTGTAATCTTGCATTGCTCACCATGGTCTGTTCTCCAGGTATGTCTCCAGTCAGAGACACACCATCCAGGTTGACTACATCACCTACATGGATGAGATAGCAGAGCTGGTGGGAGTTCGACCCAGCTTGCTGAGGCTGCTGCTGACCGATCCCAGGCTGGGACTGAATCTGATGCTCGGCCCCTGCACGCCGTACCAGTACCGTCTCAGAGGACCAGGGAAGTGGGCTGGAGCCCGTCAGGCCATCTTCACTCAGTGGGAGAGAGTGGCTCAACCCATGCAGACCAGGCCCTGTGATGATCCCAAACCCCAGAGATCGTTGAAGTGGCCTCTCATTCTGGCAGCTGCTGCTGTGGGCTCGGCGGCCTACGTCAACAGGAACAACCTTCCAGCTTTCCTCCAGGATCCCACTGCACTGTTTGACAAGATAAAAGGTTACTTGCCTGCGCAGTGATGTGCATGTCGTGCTTGTTCCGCTCGTAGATATGTGCTAATCTTTTAACACATTTATCATACATGTTTTCAGTTTTTACACTAAACTACCCCGACTCTGGATGTGAACAATATACTCAGTGAAACATTTTGGGGGTCTGTTTTTATGACGTTTTTAATTTGCATTAAATATATTATGGGGGAAAAGTATTTTCAACAATGGTAAAATATTTATTCAATTCATTTTTGTACAGCCCAAAATCACAAATCACAAGTTTGTCGTTGTACCATTACGCTTCAACGTACGTCACCAATACCAACATGGCCGTTACCGTGGCTAACTAGCTAGCTTGATAACGTAGCGATGTTCCATTCACAAATGTAACGTTATCTTAACTGACGTGTCTTATCCAAAGATCATTCAAAAATTTTGTCCAGGCCATTTTCATTCGTTTTTTGTTTTTTTTAATGATTCTGTTGAACCACAATTCAAAAGCAATGTCTGATTTTCATGATTCATTTTCAGTAAATCTTTATTTATTATTACTTTTGTCAGTTTCAAGTTATTTCACTGACCATTGTGGGTTTTTCTTTCTTTAACGGAAGGGTACCAACAATTTTGTCCACGTGTGTGTCTGCTGAGCAAAGGATTAGAAAAGCACAGTAGCTAGCATACTGCAAAATGCAAACAGGATGTATTGGGGCATACTACATCATTTTTTGGCATACTAAATAGTATGGTAGTATGTGTATTGGAACTCACACCATGTAGTGCCACAAGCGAGTGGAGCTAACTACAGTCAGACTCTGAATAAGGCATTTTCAGGTGACCAAAACTGTTTCCATGAACCTTCAATAAACTTAAAACACTCTGTGAAAGGGTTAACGCTCAAAGACAAACAGGCAAATAGCTGATCCACTCACTGACAGCATAGGTATGTGCTAAAGGTTATTCCTGTGACTACTCTGCACTTTGATAACAAAGGGATTCGTAAACCGGCCATAAAGCGCCTTCAGGGTATCGTAAAGACAGGACACTATGCTTCAAAGAAAAACATCTGCCTTGACTGGTTTCCTTCTTCTTGTTTATTCTTGTTTGCGAACCAAGATAACAGCATGCTGACTGAGGATAAAGGTCCAGGCATTTGAATGTGTCATCAGAGCATCTCTCGCAGATGACGGTGATGTGTCTGTGAGACTGTGTTCTCTTTGCTTGCAAGCAAATAAATTGACTATTACAACTTTGATCGTTCATCCAGACTCTGTTTCATTTGACATTGATTTGTTAACACTTTGACACTCTTCTCCCGACTATTCATAGAAATATTCCACAACAATTTGGCGTTGTCGGCAGGATTCGCTGACTGTCTATCAGAGCTCCAGAGGGACTGACCGGAGGAGAAGGCCTCTCCAGGAATCCACAACTGAAGTTTCCTGTCTCATACCTCATTAGCCGAGAGAGAGAGAACCGGCAGACCCGAGGGAGTTTCTGATTGACGGCACGCGAATCCAACGAAAAAGAATTAATTTCTACAAACGGGTAAGAAAGTTAAAATTTCAATTGTAAAAGTAATGGTAAAATTATACTAAGGTCATATGATTTAACAGACACAGATGAATGGTCAAGTAGTCATTTTTGGCTATCTGAACTTGACACACTGTTCATACAATACGTTGACCTGAGAGACGGTTACATTAGTTTAGACTTAGGAACATGGGGGCAGTCAAAGGCCTGGTTACTTTACTAGGTTAGACCTCACAGCACCAGACCTCTTCTGTCTGCATGCTGTTGCACGTGATATTGCGACATGTTTCCTTATGCTGTTTTTTACAGATTAGAGCAAATGAATACAATAGATTTGCCTAACACTGCTTTGAAACGATGTATTACCCTTAATCCTAACACTCTTTTTCCTCCTCCAGCAGATGGAAGGCTGATTAACTATGTAGTTTCTGTTCTACAGGTCTGCATACAGAGAGCTGACCTCACCGACACTCCCACTAACGCTTTTGATCCCATTTCAACAGGAAATGCTGAAGCTGATGTTGTGAAGGCGATTTTTTTTGTTTTTGTTTTAGGTTCGGTGTGTCTACGGAAATATTTCTCACTTATGATATTCGATTGTTATAAAATGATGTATGGCTTAGCTTAGATAGATTGCTATGTGGACCAAGTTAGCTAAATGTTGTGATGACACAGGTCTGTCTTGGACAAAAGCTTTGGTTTTCCTCCCCATGTGGGCACGGAAGCACCGAGAGCACCATTTCCCTCAAACCGCCTTATGCGAACATTTTAAATGTAAACATATTGTGCACAATTGTCGTTTGCTCTATCTCACATAAGACAACAGGTAGCAGCTGCCCTCCAGAGACCAGCTGAATGACCTCTCCATAAGCTGGTGATTTCGAGGTGGTGAAAGATTTCAGAAGGAAGTCCATTCCAGGTCCTCCTCGTCACTCAGACGGCTGTCAAAGTAGCTGAGATGGCAACTTGGGTTCATGCGTCACATTGCAAAAAGGTTCCAGACCCAGGAGAAGCTTCAGGTGAGCGAACACCTACACCAACCGGCACCACCGAAGGACGAGAGACGGACGACGGTGCCATCGACAGATGAGATGCAGTGATTCACGGACGGGATCACGACGGGCAGTTAGCCAACAGACACGTGCGTGTTCTGTGTTAACTGTCTACAACGCGACGTGGATGCCACGCAAGAAAGACGGCTGGAAGAGCCCCTCTCAACACGTGTTTATGCCAACAAACACAAGAAAAGGACAGCGGTCAGGCCTCTGAAGAAGGACGAAAAACTTTTCATGATAACTATATTCACATTATTGCTCGTTTTGTTTTCATTTTATTTCTGTATAATTCAATCTGTCTGAGCGTACAGTGTCTCTGACAGTTTTGTGGAAACCTCACGGTGGCAACACAAACAAAGCTGCTCACACAAACCAGTTGCTCGGGTGAACTCCATACAAACTGGTGGCTGTTGCACTCAAGACAGTTTTTTGATTTCTATTTTTTTAACCTTTGTGTTAATTGAATTATATTGCCTGCTACATTCATGGGATCTTTCATCTCACAAGAACAGTTTTTCTTCAGTTCTCTCACATGATATTTTTTAAATCATATTGTTGGGTAATACTTCTGTTGTAATTGAAATGTCCTTATAACATATTTTTACTATATTGTGTGATTACGATGTAATCAAAGAGTGGAATGTTATGGGAAAATATGTCAGTCTACTGCTTTAGGGTTAAGGAATTTGAGTTTAGAAGAGCAGGCACTAAAAACCTTGTGTCTTCTAAATGAGTCTCGTAAATTTCGGATCCAGGGGTCTTGTGATCTGTTATCTTGGTGTCTGTTTTCCTGTGCATTATTTGTCTTCAAAGACGGCAACACAGATGTTTAGATTACGGTACTTCCTGATGAGCATCAGGGAGAGCATGACCCTCTTTAGGTATTTATGATGTGTGATGGTTCACCGGTTTATTCCGTCTCTGCAATACTGTGACTTAACTCTTTGACTAGTTCACAGTAACATCAAAGGAAGCATCTGATGTCTCCATAAATATTGTGGGACAAACTGATAACAAAGGGATTCGTAAAACCGGCCATAAAGCGCCTTCAGGGTATCGTAAAGACAGGACACTGTGCTTCAAAGAAAAACATCTGCCTTGACTGGTTTCCTTCTTCTTGTTTATTCTTGTTTGCGAATCAAGATAACAGCATGCTGACTGAGGATAAAGGTCCAGGCATTTGAATGTGTCATCAGAGCATCTCTCGCAGATGACGGTGATGTGTCTGTGAGACTGTGTTCTCTTTGCTTGCAAGCAAATAAATTGACTATTACAACTTTGATCGTTCATCCAGACTCTGTTTCATTTGACATTGATTTGTTAACACTTTGACACTCTTCTCCCGACTATTCATAGAAATATTCCACAACACTTTGCAACAGTGAGCTTTCTGTTTTTTGCATCTCAGTAGGTAAGTGATTTGGATGATTTTAATGGGAAAATTGGATTTGGTTGATTTAGTTTTTTTAATGCCCACACGTGTTCGTTTTGTTTCTCGTCAGTTGTTGGAGTGAAACAGCTTATTGCACGCTCAAGTTGACACAAAGTTTACACATTTGTCTGTGTTGGATTTGATGCATTGGGAAAGCAAGTTAGGTTTGACTTTGCCTCTCTCTGATGATTTGGATATTTTATTTTGCATAATTTATTTCAATATGAGTTTTTCTTTGCAATACTTACCCCAAATGATCATTGTCTTTCATCCGTGCAATTGGACAGAACTTTGATTTTAATTACTTTTTACATCCAGAAATATATGTTCCGTGAACAGACTTTCATGGTATATGTAAGATAAGTTTATTACATTTCTGCGTCAGCTGCCATGTACAAAAAACATGAATCTCATACAAGGAAAGGAGTTGTGTTGTACCACATTTAGCTTCTAGCTCATTTACACAAACTGTAATTTATTTTGTGTTTAATGTGACATTAACAAACTAATTACAGTTTATATGCTGCATGTGTTGTTTGCCTAAATAGAATAGATATGAATAGTTACAATGATAATATAATTATTAGGGATAATAGATAAACAGAGGACTTTTTAGATTATTAGAAAAGCTTCAAGACGCATTTTGTAAAAGCAAATTTGGGTTGTTCTGAGGACATGAACCAGCATTTGAAATCTCTGCCTGTGGCTACATATTAACTCGTGCTGAACTTCGATTTTGGTACATTCTGAGGTTAGTGTGTCGTGTGTTGTGGGTGTTATGATACTGAAAGCTGTAATAGCCCAACTAGGTACAAGGGTTGTGGATAAACTCTGTGCAGCGCTACATCGTCCTTATCTGATTGAGTGTCCAAGGACAGAGGATGTTGTCAGCTGTACAGATTGTAAAACCCTCTGAGGCAAATTTGTGATTCTGGGCGATGCAAATGAATTGAATTGAATCCTAATCAACCCGCGTAAGTAGGAAACAAAAGTAGGAAAACCCCTTGGTCCACTTCCTGTTGTGTGCAGCCCATGAATGCATCTTATGGTTTGCAGGTGAAACATGTTTCAGTCTGATCTGGTTTAAATCCTTCACAGAGCTGAAGTATGACTCGTCGTGTGGCGGTGGTTGGAGGAGGTAGCTCAGGTCTGGCCTGCATCAAGTGCTGTGTGGATGAGGGGCTGGAGCCCGTCTGCTTCGAAAGCAGCAATGACATCGGTGGTCTGTGGAGGTTCAAGGTGGGTCTCGCTACGTGCAGGATCTCATAATTCCACAGTTTGTTTAACAAGTTAGGATGGTCATTGGTCTGGGGACTCTATTGCAGGAGAATCCAGAGCCAGACAGGGCCAGCATCTACCACTCTGTCATCATCAACACCTCCAAGGAGATGATGTGTTTCAGTGACTTTCCCATCCCTGCACACTACCCCAACTACATGCACAACTCCCTCATCATGGACTACTTTCGGATGTTTGCTGACCACTTCCAGCTCACCAAGCACATACGCTTCAATGTGAGGATGCTTACTGAAAAAGATGTTACTCTGTCCATGAAATGATGCCTTGTGTTTCACCCAGATCTCAAAAGTGTTGCATAATAAGATGATAGACAGCTGAATGTATTGTGAGCAGCTGGTTGTGCGTCTCTGTCGTTCAGACCAAAGTCTTGCAGGTGAAGCAGAGATCGGATTTTTCTCGTTCGGGCCAGTGGGACGTTGAGACGGAGAACAAGGACGGCGAAAAGGAGAAACACATCTTTGACGCTGTGATGATCTGTATCGGACATCACTGCCACCCCAACCTGCCGCTGCACGACTTCCCAGGTACCATTTACAGGGTAAACCTGTCCACGTCCTGCTGTTTTATCGTGTGACCCCTTGAAATGAAGCCATACTTGTAACCCCTTTGCTTAGGAATGTAGATGTTGTGTTACCCAAACAGTGACTGTCCACTCTTGACTCCTATAGTTTCATTATGAATAAGTGTTAGAGGTCTGAAATATTCATTATTTTAAACAAAACTGAGTAAGTAAGTAAGTTTTCTTCTTACCATCCCATTATCGCTGAAGGAGAAGTTGTCCAATGTAACTATTTACATAGTGTCTGAAACAACCTATTTTAGGTTTCTGGTGTTGTTGAATGTCTTTTTTAAATGTTTAAATTTAAAAAGTGTTTCATAATATGTTTGAAACTAGACCAATAGATTGCACAGAGGCATTTATTCATCTATTAAAAGACTTTGGACAAAAAGAAAGTCTACCAATGAAAAAACATGTAATGCATTTGATCTGATTGTGACAAATCAAAGGAATCGACACTTTCAAGGGAAAGCTCTTCCACAGCCGAGACTACAAGACTCCAGAGGAGTGGAGGAACAAAAAGGTGGTCGTGATTGGAATAGGAAACTCCGGAGGAGACATCGCGGTGGAACTGAGCAGAGTCACCAAGCAGGTTGGGTCGTTGTGGATCGTCAGACACACACACACCATGAGACTTTGATGTCTTCCCTTTGACACAGTGCTGGCATGATGACTTACTTCATGCATCTTATATTTACAGCTGTATCTAAGCACTCGGAGGGGAGCCTGGATCTTTAATCGAGTTTCAGTTAACGGTCTTCCCTCTGATATGCTCAACACAAGGATGAGTAATTTTGTGCGCCAAATCCTTCCCTTTGGATTAAAGTGCAGCGTGGCAGAGAAGAAACTCACCCAAAGATTTGATCACAGTCTGTACAACTTGAAGCCAAAGCACAGGTATGGCAGCAACAGCGTAGCTCAGTGAAATACTTCCGTACCATGTGCTGCAGTATTGCTTATCATTGTGAATATGAATCTCAGGTTGTTCAGCCAACATCCCACAGCGAACGATGAGCTTCCCAACCGCATCCTGTCTGGAACGGTTCAGGTGAAACCCAACATCCGCAGGTTTCACGAGTCCAGTGTGGAGTTTGATGATGGAAGTGTTGTTGAAGATGTCGACCTGGTGGTAGGTTTAAATATTTAAAGTGTGTGTACACACACACACACACACGGCAGTATAGTTGGCCTGTAGTGTGTGTGACTGAGAGGAGTCCAACTGTCTTGCAGGTGTTTGCCACAGGTTACAGCTTTTCCTTTCCATTCCTGGCCTCACAAGTGGCCTCAGTGTCCCAGAACAAAGCCTCTCTGTACAAGTACGTGTTTCCTCCTGAGTTGGACCGCCCCACGCTGGCTATCATCGGTCTAGTGCAGCCACTGGGAGCCATTATGCCCATCTCTGAGATGCAGGCCAGGTGGGCCACACGTGTCTTTAAAGGTACTCTTTAAAAACAAAACAAAAAGTACTCTATACTAACTTCCTTGACAGAAATACATTAAATATGAGAATTCACTCACCATAGCTCTCGTTATGAACAGGCTGCATCAAGCTTCCCTCAGTGGCTTCCATGCTAAAAGATGTCCAGTGCAAGCAGGAGACAATGGCTAAAAGGTAGGATTGTGGATTTTCTTGACTTCACGTTTGTCTATTTCGGATCTAAAAAGCCCCCAAATCTTGTAATCTTGCATTGCTCAACATGGTCTGTTCTCCAGGTATGTCTCCAGTCAGAGACACACCATCCAGGTTGACTACATCACCTACATGGATGAGATAGCAGAGCTGGTGGGAGTTCGACCCAGCTTGCTGAGGCTGCTGCTGACCGATCCCAGGCTGGGACTGAATCTGGTGCTCGGCCCCTGCACGCCGTACCAGTACCGTCTCAGAGGACCAGGGAAGTGGGCTGGAGCCCGTCAGGCCATCTTCACTCAGTGGGAGAGAGTGGCTCAACCCATGCAGACCAGGCCCTGTGATGATCCCAAACCCCAGAGATCGTTGAAGTGGCCTCTCATTCTGGCAGCTGCTGCTGTGGGCTCGGCGGCCTACGTCAACAGGAACAGCCTTCCAGCTTTCCTCCAGGATCCCACTGCACTGTTTGACAAGATAAAAGGTTACTTGCCTGCACAGTGATGTACAACTAAATATAATCAATTTAATCAATTCATAATAATGTTCTAAAAAATCTGGATAGATAATGCTCAGCTGGCTGTCTTAATGTAAACACACTCCTTTTAACTTAACGCAACTCACATTAAAACTGCATTCATTACAAAATGCTACAATAGACAACATTTTAAACTGTTAGTTATCGTCACCATAGCCCTACTAACCATTTGTGAAAGTATTTTCTCAATGAAACTTCGTTGATTGTACATGCACAGATGCTATGTATGTGTGTAATCCCCAGCTGAAGATGATTATATTCTGTTTGAATGAACAAAGGCATATTACTCAAGTAAAAGTACTTTAAAATTGTCCCCAAGCACAGTATAAGCAAAACGTTGCACAGTTTCTATTCCATTGTGACTCCATTGCCAAGCCGTCCTTGAACTAGGATAATGTATATTAGTGAATGATGCCACCCGATGGCAGCTTCAGAATCCATAGAAAAGTCTGTATGAAGCGATGTAGTCCTGTGTCTCTGCATCATATCATGGTATTAAGGACCGCCCTCTCTCTTTGAATCTCATGTTGTCAAAGTCTGCAATATTTTGTAATATGTATTATTTTAAACAATGACATGGGTAAATTGTGTGGTAGAATCAAGACATTAAATTCTAAATCAAAAATGATTATATGGAGCAGGAAAAATTGTATGATTTTTTTGTTGCATTGTGAATTGTTATTTATTTAACTGAAATTAGGAAAGGTGAGCAGAGAAGCGGAGACACTGACACAAGATGTCCATTTCAGCACATTTACATCATCATCAATAAGTTCATTCATGGCGTTTTGGATGTAAATATATAGAACGTTTCTTGGTTTTGAGGTAGATAGATAGGTCAAAGAAATAACCTGCATCGATCAATAATCAATGATGATTGTGGACTAATTTTAAAATGGACCTATCAGTCTTCAAACGAACCGCCTCTCGTCAACCACCGACGGACCCCGGAAGAAGAATCGTCCACGCGTGAATCGTCAGCATTTGGGTTGCCAGGTTTGGGGTTACCTATGAAATGAACGTTATCCGAGGGATGAGAAAGATTTTACATTTGAGGATGTATTTATTTCATCATTTTTTTAAATTCAGCTGCGTTTGTGTGGCTGCACACTTCAACACCTCAGTTACCAAACTGTAACCTGTGAATGTAACCGCTTTATAGACATATAAATGTACACTTTAGGTACCACTCGTACAATAATAGCTATTATAGACAACAATTGACCTCATTTAGGACAACCTCGTTTAAATTAATCCAATCACTCTATTACCCAAACGATACTATAAACAGTTGTGATTATTACTCCAGCCAACATAACAGTATTTATTAACAAATTAATATAACATTGCAATATAAAATGTCTACAGAAGTGTATTCACACAGTGATTGTGACTTTATGAACAGTTTTATTGCTGTGTGTTTTAATTGCCTCTTATTCTCTACTATATAATACAGCTGCATATGCTTACTATATTTTATTTATTATAATGTTTAGCCACCAACCTTAACAGAATGTATCTTAACAAGAAATTGTTTTCTTTTTTGGGCTTTATTAAATACATGCTTATCTATACAGTAGATCTACAAATAATTTAAATCACAATAAGATTTACTGCCAAGTAGGTTATTCAAGGAATTTGCCATAACATAAATACAAGACAGAATGTTTACAATATAAATACGGAAAAAGATACCATAACCAATTTGTACAATATAATTAATTTGTACAATGAACTTTTTGTTAGAATGAAAGATTTGTAGACTGTACAGTTTTTGTGCAGGATGCCATCGTAAGAATGTAGGTGGCGGTCTCTTCTCTGAATGACATATAGGGGGTTTCGGGTTTGAGAGGGGGGGATGAGACAATACATCTGGCAACAAACGGTCTGCCATCTTTGATTGTGCGACAGGCCGCGGCGCGAGCGGGGCCTCACACACAACTAAGGAAAAAACGGTGTGACACGAGATAACGGGCGTGGATAGATACGGAACCACGAGACCACCGCGCACCGGCTCCCACAGGAGCGGCCGAACACACGAGTACAGACCGGCGGCTTGAAACGGCGCCGAAGACACAGAAAAACTAGTCGCCGTGCATGTGGTGGAGCGGTTTGTTGGCAGTAGCTAACCATCGTTAGCAGGCTAGCCAGTTTTTGTAATCTGCCGGCCAGACACACACGTTCGTCCACCTCAAACCAGGCCGACATCGGGATTCAAGTCGGGCCACACATCAGCCGAGAGGACAAAGAAGGCACCGGCGGTGGCAGGTGGGTCTGCATATCGTGCGAGGTTAAAACAAATACAATGATGGAAGTTTAGTCCCCACAGTAGCTGATGTGTTGGTGTTCACACCGCGCTAAGCTAGTGTTAGCATGCTTTTGGCCACTCAAGGAAAAGGGGGGCTGAATGTGGATGTGATGGCGACCAGCGAGAAACGAAGCTGTGCTAAACGATGCAATGCTCTGCGGCCTGCTCTCGTAACTGTTTCTCATTCTACATTTAAAAGAAAATTATGTTCACATATTTTTGTGTGTGTGCACATTTAAAGTGTTCTCGGAGACCGGTGTGGTGGAGTTCCGGGCGAAGTGGGCCTCTGCTCCCTGCCGGTATAGTTTGATTCATGGAGAAGGATGGCCTGCAGACTCCTCAATCAGGGATTTACAGAAACATCACAATAGTGATGTTTCTGTACAATAGTGTACATTAGGCTGGCATAACATTAAGGTTTTTGTTTTCTTCTCGGGCGTTGAACTGAGACGTATTCCTCATTTTCATGATGTGCGTTCAGACTAGCACCGTGCTTTCCTTTTTCAGTTTCGATGTGTTGCAGAGCCAACAGATGTGGTCTTAAAGGAGCACATTTGTACTGTGTGAGTCTGTACGTTTAGGAGCTGGGCGGGATTGGGAAGGGCTCTAAATTATTAATAAACTCTATTAGCAGATGTGGAAACCACCTGGTGGCTTACTAATTGGCATATATATATATATATATAGATATATATATATATATCTATATATATATATATATATCTATATATACACATGGTTCAGGATCTGAATAGTTATAGGGAGGCTATTTGCATATATTGGCCAGTCAGTCACATGATCTGATTAATATATCTAGTATCTTTTGGGGGCTTTAGCAATGAGTTAAAGAAAACTGATGCTAATCATTTCTGTATTACGATTCTCTTCTCAATAAGCCCGACTTTGACAAGATGGATATCAAACGTAGTTACACACTGCATCAGTTAGTCCCCTAAAGTGTTCCCATGTGTCTAACTCAAATTGGCATTTCCAGCAACATGTCTTTTGTCCCTTGAACCCAAGCATTTAAGCATCCAATGGAGTGGTCTCGCTGACGTCACGATCTCCTTAGATACGAGGTCTGTCCGCCATGTTGGAGTACATACAGATCCTACATGGCGGCGAGTAAACAAGGAAGTGCGGCGAAAATACCATACTTTGAATCACTGGATAGTGCATCAAAGGTTCGCTACCTGTCCAAATTGAAGGTTATTGGTAATTTGGATCCCTATACGATGAGTGCAGATCGTTTCAGTGCCGATCCTACTTATCTTCCATCGGTAAACTACGCCAACATCTACACGTATCTCGTGAACACCCCCAGTCCTTACACAAAAGACGAGCTGGAGTGCTACAAAGGGCTCGACGCTTATAATCAGTTTGTCAGTGGATGGGTCCGAGACGTCAAAGCAACGGTCGTCGAGAATTCTCATCTCGTCATTGGGAGGGTAAATATATACAGATCTGGTCAGATATTTAGCAATATTCAATGTTTACTCAGTGCAAACAGACACGTGTGTTTGTGTACATTGTACATGCATGTCATTGTGTGCGTGTGTGTAGGAATTAACTTTAAACTAACTCCTAACTTCATCATATGCATGTATGTATGTATGTATATATCAACTCATATCAAGCAATGCTGAGGCTGCATCTCTGTGTTTCGCCTGTTGTACACGCTCGACACGTCTCTGGTACCGACTGCTGTCACGGGCCGATGAAGCTTCGGTAACCTTCTCATGTCCAAGTTTTAGAGACTGAGACCAGTCTGGATTATCGGCATCTTGGAGAGTAGAGTGTTTACCTGAAACAGTTTGTAATAAACATTGAAATACAATTTTACTGAAGTAGTCTTATCGGATTAATTTATATTTCCTTTATTAAATACTGTTCACAAACAAATTTGTAAATAAAATCACTTACCACTTATAAAGTGATCCGCACACACTCTAGTGTACGCCAAATTCCATTCCTTTATATCTCGAGAGATGCGTGACAGCCATTTCTCGCGACGTCGCTTGGATAGCTCCTTCGTGTCATTTCCTTGATGTGTGATGACCGCTGGCAAACGAAAGAATGATTTCTTGTCTGTCAGCTCTGCTGCCACAACCAAAGACGGCACAAAAGTTCACCATGATCACCATGCCAGTGGCTTTGTGTGTACTCCAACATGGCCGACAGCTAAAACTGTGACGTCACACGAGATCGCTCTATAGGGAGGAAAAAACACACACAGCCACCCTTCAGTTTGTGGTGTGCTTATTGAAATTACTGACATCTCCCAAGGGAGACTATCTCAGTGGTATCGATTGCCTGCTGTTTGAGAACCACAATAATCTTAAGTGGCTTCCGATCCTCATCATCTTCCATGCTTTTTGTCAGTAGAAGTTGTGTGCAATGAGCCTGATCAAAGTGAATATGACTTGGTAGATGTTTAATGTGTGCTGTGCAGTTCAATTAATGGATATAGCGATGCATTTATCTACAGACCAGTAATCCAGTATCTTTTTATATTTACGTCCACTGCCCACTTAGTATACTTATTTAATATGCAGACTGTAGTCTTATTGCTGTAACTTTGGCTAGTATAACTGAACTGCTAGAGCAGCAACAACAATGTTTACATAAGATTTGTATAAATACTACTTCTCTTATCAAACTCAATTTAAATGTACTTGTATTTTAAATACAACTCAACTGCTAGAGCAGTAAAGGTAATGTTTACAGACGCAAAGTCACTTTACAAACTGTAATATTTCACTGGAAACGAATCTTAAAATGCCGAAAGATTAAATAATATTCTTGAGTGAAGTTCATGAAGAGCACGGTCAGTCATTTCTCCCGTCGTCCTCGCTCCGCTGATGTGATTTACTGCCTGCAGGTACCGGCTGCTTTGTCTCAGCCACCAGATACGTTCACAAGAATAACCCAAGCTAAGCCGTTAAGACTACACCCAGACGACTTTTGTTTTAATTCTGCTTTTGCAATTTGCTATTAGCAGATCTTGTGCGCTGTGGTTGTATAAACTGTCTGAGAGACTGCGGACAGAGCAGTTTGAAACATCCCCTTGGCTACATGTTGATGCTCGTTGAACAGGTGTATTAATAAAGTATTGCATTGTAGCATTACAATAGAAAACCAAAAGGGACAATGAAATACAAGACTGCTCTTTCAGCAGCCATCATTGAGGCCATCAACATGACTTCTCATTATGTGACTTAACTGTTGCATTAGACGGGTCAGAGCCGTGGCCCACTTTAAACAACAGATTTAGGTGCATTAGAACTCTACACACAAGCCATCTGAGCCGACCCGCTGGTTGAGTCTGGAATTAGGCTGGATCCTGCAGTGCAGAAGAGTCGTAATGGGCTATTAGGGCATAAGACTGTATAATCAGCACTCACTCACAGGCGTGCTACAGAGAAGAATAGTTTGATTGTAATGGTATCCTGTATTAATAGTGAACTGCAGTCAATGATCCAAGACCTGAACATAATGGCCCTTCACTCAGACTGGCCGGTCATAGCGTAGCATCCGCCAGCTCGGACCAGGGTCTGAAAACTATCCGGCTCCGCTCCATAGACTGTGATGCAGACGTTTCAGATTTTCTTAAATTTCGGGCATGCTTTTGAGCTGGTCATACTTCAACGTTTTGCCTGGGATGCGTGTCATAGTGATGCGTAAATGCCTGTGGAGCTAACATTAGCAGAGTACGTTAGCACATCATTAACCACCGTTGGCCCGTCTGCGCTGCGCTAGCTACTGAAGGTATATTGAATGTCACACGTGCCGCTTTAGCTTTCTATTAATTGGAACCGTGAAGAAAGACCTACCCGGCTTTACAGGAACAGTGTTCCTTAATTTCATCGTCTTCTGTCTGGATCTCCAGGTGATGTGCTGGTTCACTTTTAACACTAACACTATTTTTATCTTCTTGACCTGTGTACACCGCTGAATCAGTCTGACATCCTGGAGATGTATCCTTCGGACGCATATCGCAGACCCTTCTGTCTACTTCCCTCTGAAATCACCTTTCCCCAAAAAATTTGATAATTTTTATTCATTTTGGCCATGGTCACTTAGCTCTGACAGCTTGATGGAGTAGCTGTGGGGAGCGGACCTTAGCGAATGATCAATTTGGGGGGTTTTGCATAGAGGATTTAAAGGTCCAGTCTTTACACAATCGGGCATTCTTAAAAACCCAGATGTTTATCAGTCATGTTTAATATAATCTGTGTGTTTTGTGGTGAGTGAGAGTCCCAGACAAACACCCTCAATCACCAAGAGTCTACTACTCTACTACTTTGCTAGACTCTGCAGTGATGGGAGTTTCGAGTACTTTAAAGTCAAAGTGTTCCTCCACACCTCCTGTCAAGCATCACTGATTCGCATGACAATTCTGTACTAGAACCATTGATTTATAATGATGATGAATGAGTCTGTTTCACTTGTCAATTTTTTTATTGTTTGTAATCAGTCTCCTCTGCCAAATACAGAAGCGCCACACAGCTTGGTTTTCAACTACAGTTTCATCCATTTTATTTTGTCGCTGTACATGGTGAGGGCACACAAACATGTGTCCAGTGTACTCTGAAGTGGGCAGGCTTGTCATAGCACTTAGGTCGACGGGTACTACTTTGTCCGTGTTTTGGCCGAACAGACTGAGACCGGTGAAAATGCTAAAACATGTTTTCTCCTCTTCAGATTTCAAAGTGCCCGGCTTCAGTGTCTGTTCAGACCGCTGGAGAGTGTATGTGCAGATTTTAAAGCCTCTGATGCATCAAAGTCGCCATTCCTCGTCTCGGCTTTCAGTGATCAGCAACCACTACCGCAACTGGAAAAATGTTGGAGAAGAAACTAAGTTAGAGTGTCTGTATAAGACCTGCACTGTCCCTTTTGCTTTGTTACTCATTTGAAGGGGCGCACATAAGCTACAACACGGAGCTCTACGTACTGTTAATGGACACTTAGGATGCCTGCTGCAGAGGCACAAAAGCTATTTGATGCACAAGTTAACACCAGTGTAAAGACGATGATGATGCCCTCACAGTACCACATATGTATTAAGTGGAGCCACCAAAATATGATCATTTTAGACCATACCTTATTTTAAGTAAGTTTTCCTTATGGCATAATACCACAGAACATAATCAAGTATCAGTTGAACTGGACAAATTAACTACTGAGGAAGTGTATTGGCTAGCATCACTACTCCTCTTTAAAGACATTTCTTATGATTTGGGCTCTCATTGGTAGGGCTGCACCCTCTTAGTCCTCGTTCGTTTGTTAGTTGACTAAGAGTATTTTTCAATTCATGCAGAATTAATTATTTCAAAACTCTGGTAAACACAAGATTTAAAGTGGTGCTTTTGAGTGTTTTCTTTGTGGAGAAACCCAGTTTTAGATTAAATCAACTCATCGATTAGTCGACAATATTGTATGAGTGTTGGTCGACTAAGAACTACTTCGGTCAAGGACTGACCTAATCATTGCACTTCACAGTATTTTACAAAATACGAGCCAGGTTGTTTAAAGGGCTTTTCCTTTAAGTGGATGTTCCAAGGCCAAGTTGCAGATACTCTGAGCTCATCAGAGCTGTCACACACACACACTGCTCCGTTAATAATAAATTACCTCTGTGTGACTTAGGAAAGACGCTGCAGCCCTGAACATGCTGTGTCTCTGTCCATGGTGCTGCTCACTCTCATTCACTTTCTGCCTGCCTTGTGCCGCCCCCATACCACAATGCAATTGGTGGACCAGATCAGATGGGGTTCAGTCTAGACTTATTCGACTTGTGTGCAGGCCTCAAATCTGTAGTTTCGCAAAGAAATTTAGGGGTTCTCCGATCCACCAAATCTGTATTGAAACAAATACTGACCGTATTAATTGAATCAGGTAGCGGCCAGACATGGTCGATCCACAGTTCATAAAACTTAATAAAATTCGGTGTCTCCTGTCAGTTACATTCATGAAGTCACTGCAGGTCGGTGACTCACTGTGCTCGACTTACCGTCAATACAAATAATTCTAATGATTAATGCACTCTGCCCAAACTCCACGTTAGAGAGAGATGTTGCACAAAAGCATAGTTAGGGTTTTTTTCCTAAACCATTTGTCTCCAGAGGAGCAGATGTACGACAGCTTTGTAAACCAGCACCAGACTCTAAAGAGGTTCAGAGAGATTTGTTATAGTTTAGTGTCCTGGGCCAATAACCTCCTCACCCGTTCTGTTCTTGTTTTTCCTCTCACCCTGGGTCTGTAGGAGGCTGGTTCTGGGGGCGAGGCCAGAGGACCAGACTCAATGAGTTTCAAGCGAAATGTCCGAGAAGTCAGGGCAAAGCACCAAGGCAAAGGATGGCAAAACAAAGTATGCAACCCTTAGCCTCTTCAACACCTACAAGGGCAAATCTCTGGAAACCCAGAAAACTGCAGGTAAGCCCCCACTATTGTCCCCTGTTAGTATCGCATGCAATGAATGGAGTGTTGTTGCAGTAAATGTTTGCCTTCATTGAGTTCAGTTGAATGATGTCATATAATATAATCTTTAAGGATAATAAAGTGCTTTCCCTGGCCCTCTTAAAAACCACGATATCGTGCTGTTCTCCTGCGTGTGAAGTGGCTGCTAGACATGGGCTCCAAAGTTTGGGCAAAGTTGCTGCCAGCCGGCGCATGCCCCCTCCGGCCAACCTGCCCAGTCTGAAGGCAGAGAACAAGGGAAACGACCCCAACGTCAACATCGTCCCCAAAGACGGTAGTGGCTGGGCATCTCGACCTGAGGGAGCGGAGGAGAGGTAAATTCAACAGCTCGTGTGTGGGAACGTTTAGTGCATGAACAGACTGAAACTTTTATTATAGCTCTTCTCTAAATTAATGTGTGTGTGTGTGTGTGTGTTCAGCACAAAAGAGTAACTGGAAGCGTCTCAGGCCGCGGCTACACGTGTCTTTTTAATGACACTTTTGTCATCCGATCACGTCGGGACGCATTAACGGTAAAGTTTGTACGCGTCGAGATCGGATGTGGCTCGCATTGAAATCTGATCATCCAGACCACACGCAGAGGTGGCCCGGCTCGCATCGAGTTCGGATATCAGTGAGGTGTGGACGAAGGAGGACAATCTATTGTCTTTTCAGTGAAGATACTCAGTATATTTCATTCGTCAAGTATTTAATTCACACAAGAGTATACAAAACCCTATAAAATGACCTGTATCACGATACGATTTGTATCCATATGGTCCTAGTGTGGACAGCGCGTGGGCACAATCCGGACAATTTACAATCTCATTTTATAATCGACCGTTTCCTGATTTTGCTGTGTGTAACCACATCCTCAGATGGAAGAGTCTGTAAACCATGTTTCATGAGTGTTGTTGGAAACTATCCTGTTTTTATGCGCCACAGGCAATCGGAAACACCGCCACCCCCGATCAAACCACCAGTGATCCCGCCACAAGAGCCTTCTGTTGCGGCCAGCCGCTCCTGGGCCAACAGCAAGCCGACGCAGCCAGAGGGTAAATGTGCTCTTCACCCGCTCCCTTAAACATGACCCCGACTCATGAAACGCAGATACGCTGTGGTCCTTCTTGGCATTTTATTTTTTGAAGTTGGGAACACTATCCTGTACGTTTCCTTCTTGTGTCCAAACAAACAGAGGAACTATCCACTGTATGTTTACAACAGTCAAACATTACAGTCTGCATGGACCATCCGGTCTCTACTGAATGTGGTGATGGGCTGGTAAGGGGTGCCCTCCACCAGCTATTCTCAACCACTGGTGGGCCTCATAACGCCATCTAGTGGGCCACAGAGGTACTGCCAAATGGTTATATTGAAATATAATGACAATTTGGGGTAATTTACAAAGAATTCATAAAGAACATGGTACGTTAAACAAAGTTACAAAATGACGACACATCAGGTCGAGAGGAACGTGTTTTTCCACTTGGCTTGTTAACGTTTCTGCCGATGCAGTGACACAAAATAGATTGTTTTGTTTTTTTTACCAAAAAGTGACGTGGGAGACCCCTGCGGCAGTAAAAGCACCAAAGCCTGTGGGGAGAAATATGACCCTGAATACATTGAAGCTGTATTCATAATGGCAGGCCGTGGTGGCTGGGCGTCGCCTCTATTATAGTCATTTCAGCTGACGACGCACATTTGCAGCCCAGTTAAATTTTTTGTCATGCTGTTTTTTCTAATTCATTTTGAAAAGGTGATCCTTGGAAGTTGTGTTTTTGACAATCAAAAGTGGGCTTTAAGTTCAAAGTGCTTGAGAACCTGAGCTGTACACCAACTGAGGATTAGACCTCTCAATGCTTCTCTGAGTCGCTGTGTTACATTCAATCCTGGGATTTCTGTGCATTCCTAATGATGCGCTCGTATCGTACAGGTGCCCCTCGTGTGAGCAGCCATTTTCAACAGGAGTTTCCCAGCTTGCAGGCGGCTGGTGAGGCGGAGAAAGGGGACGAGCATCAAGAGGAGCCTTATGGACCAGGCCCCAGCCTCAGACCTCAAAGTAAGGCCACACTCGTGCACGTAAACGTCCACTGGGCTCTGCCTGATGTTCGGGAACCACAGGCGCTGTAAGTCGAGTCAAATTACAACTTTCTTCTCCTGTCGCGTTAGATGTTGGCAGTTGGCGTGAGGGTGGAGGCAGGAATTTGATCACCGCACCCAGCCCCCCTGAGATGGACAACAAGGCTCCGGAGGAGGGTGGTACGGGCCTTGGTACCGCTACACCACCGGGGGAAGCCGAGGAGCCTGGACGAACCGTAACCACTGACGTTCAGAGGGACGGCCGGGAGAAGTTGCCCCCCTCTGCCCCCCCTCCTCAGCCTAAACTTAACGGGGGGCAGCAGCCTCCCGCTGGGGTGCCAACTCACTTCGACCCTGCTTTCAGGAGCATGATGCCACCCTACGTAAGTCTTAGTTTTATGCTCTGGACAGACCACATCACAGTTAGTCTGTATGTTTATCTCGTCTTGAGTCTGCGTGATGATTCCCGTCTTTGTCTTGTAGATGTTCCACGCTTATCCTCAGATGACTTTTGCTCCAGGGCAAGCAAACTTCAGATTCCCTGTTCCACAAGACGGAGCGAAGTGAGTTCCCGTCTTCATGGTTAACCGTGTATAGAATTGAGTAAAAGGCAGTTGTTAGTTTTCCAGACCAGGTGCCATAATGTGCTTTCCTCTCTTTTTTTCCCCGTGTTGGATGGTGAGGGGTCCTCGTCCAGTACGGCCCCAGCAGGGCCACCCTCAGTCCTGGCACCAGGACCCAGACAGACCCTCTATCATCAGCGCAACGGAACTTAAAGAGCTGGACAACTTAGACACCGATACTGATGAGGGCTGGGCAGGTTAGTAGCCATACCTTTGAACTTCAGTGTTGAACTACAATCGGTAGGGAAACAATATAAGTATCCATCAACCCTGTCCCTTCTGCTCTCCAGGAGCTCAGATGGAGGTGGACTACACCGAGAAACTAAACTTCAGCGACGATGAGGAAAACCATGCTTCTAAGGAGAAAAGAGAAAACTGGTAAGTCGTCCTTTTCAACACTTTGATTGTCTTGAATTCATTATTGAGCGTCTGTGGACATTTAGATCATTTAGACATCATTTAATGGAAAGAATTATTCATTCAACGTTCGATATGTTTACACAAAAAGCACTACATGCGTGGTTCGAGTTACACTTTGCATTAAATATCTACATCCCGATGGTATGACTTGATAGATGGCTGACAGTAATGCAAAATGATTTGAAGTAAATGTACTAAATCTTGGAAAAACAAATAAATTTGACATGTTTAGTAAATGCATTGTGAAGCTGACTCAAGAACAGGACAAAATATAATGGACATCCATAAATTGCAGATGGAGCACACTGTATAATGGATGATTTTATGTGACAAATGGTTATTGTATATCAGCCGATATAAATAGCTGCTGCAAAGTAAAAGGATTGAGAAATGACAGAAGTCGTCAAAGCCAATTTTATTTTTAGTGAGAGGTGTGCAACCTGAGGTGAAGAGAGATGGTGAACTGGGGATATTGTCAGTTGGAATAACCTGTGACATTATTTTCAGGGAGTGGATGGGTAAAGTGGAGCGTATGCGATCCCGGCCCCCAGACGGTCAGGAGGGCTGGAAGGAAGGTACTGAGGACCGTGGGGCCAGTAAAACCTCATGGGCCGATGGTGATCCCAGAGCGCCGTCACCTGGCAGCATGGGGCAGTACAATAAGTCAGCTGCCCCTCAGGACTACCAGGTAAAGCTGGATATGCGATACACAATCCTCTCTTCATGTGTGCATTGTTTATTTACCAGCAAGGTGATGAGTCTGTACCTGTGCTCATTTCTCGATCCTCTAGGGCGCCAGTCGTTCTGTCGGTGGCGGAGCCCAACGTGTGACCAAACCACAGGCTGCAGCGGCACCCGGTGCCGACGAGGACCCTGAAGCCTGGCGACAGAAGCGCAAGAAGCCTCAAGAAGTTTCTGAAGCCGTAGAGCGAGCGAGGCGGCGGAGGGACGAAGAGGAACGGCGGATGGAAGAACAGCGGCTCGCCGCTTGCGCTGAAAAACTTAAACGTCTCAATGAAAAACACCGCCCGGCGAATGAGAGCAAATCTCCTCTTCCTCCGACCACCAATGATGAAGAGGAAGCTGTCCAAGAGGAAGAGTCCTCATCAGCTCCCGCTCGCGTATCCAGTCCAGAACCTTCGAGCCCAGTTTCACAATCGCAGGCCCCGATCGTGGAAGCTCCTGTAGCCGAGATAGTGGACCAAGACGAGGAGAGGGTGGAGCGAGAACTAGAGAGCGTAGAACCAACTGTGGAGGAAGAGGAGGAAGAGGAGGAGGAGGAGGAGGAGGAGGAGGAGGTGCTCTTGCCTCGCCAGCCCAGCCCCCCCGTCCAGAGACCTGTGGCCGTAGCTCTGGAGCCCGTGAGCGAGGAAGAGAGCTCCTCGGCTGAGGTCGTCCCGCTGATGGAGGAGAACCAGGTAGACGGGACAACAGTGCCTATCCGAGACTATTTCAACATGGAGGACAACAGAGGTGAGCTAGCTGGCGTGTAAATGACCGTCGTACAGTTACGACCGACTGCCATTCTTTCAGTCATTGATGCCCATTGGTTTTGTCGTGCTGCAGTGGATGAGCCCCGCCTGTCTCTGCCTCACATGGACACCCCCGGCGGTGAGGAAGTCCCTGTGGCACCACCACAGCTGGAAGGAGAAGCAGCAGCTGCTATGCGTCCCTCTCTTACCTCAGGCTATTCCAAACAGTTTCAGAAGTCTTTACCGCCTCGTTTCCTCCGACAGCAGGTAAGGACTTCCACATCTGGCTTCTTCAGTCAGTAACTGCTCGCTGAATCGTGATGTGT
Organism: Melanostigma gelatinosum; assembly: GCF_949748355.1. Lineage (NCBI taxonomy): Eukaryota > Metazoa > Chordata > Actinopteri > Perciformes > Zoarcidae > Melanostigma > Melanostigma gelatinosum. Next base: position 28,075,292 of record NC_136637.1, read on the forward strand.
AAGTGTGTCAGCGACTAGAGGTCTAGTAGGGGACTTGATAACGAACATTAGTGTTTTTTTACACTTTAAAATGAACATAAGAAAAGAACATTAAAGGTTGCCACAGCGGACATGTTGACTTTATACAAGTACAGGTGTACATCAGTGTATTACTGTCAAATATTCAAAAAACTAGGCAACGGTGCTGTCACATAGGTGGCAAATTTCAAAGCAGCGTGTTGTCCGATCAACCAGATATAACCTTTATGAGAAGACCTCTTTCTTTTGATGCAGTGGATACCATTAAAAGCAAATTATCTTTATTGATCATAACTTTCCTTTGTTACTGTTTCCTGTTGGTCTTGTAGGAGCAGATGAAGCAGCAACAATGGCAACAGCAGCAGCACCAGAGTGGGGGCTCCGTGTCTCCATCAGGTGGTGCTGGTGGTGGCGGCGGCATTCCAGCTCCGCAGCAGCAGCAACACCGCTCCATGTATCAACCCATCGGCCCCCACCACCAGCACCTGGCCTCCATGGGGTTTGACCCCCGCTGGCTCATGATGCAGTCCTACATGGACCCCCGCATAATGTCGGGACATCCTCCCATGGACATGCCAACTAACATTCACCCCGGTAAGATGTTTTGTGGATAAGAATTACAAGAGTGTACGAGTATCTTTGTTGGTGATTAATGTGCTGACAGATGTGCCAGACGACCCGTTTATGGCCGGCAGCTCGTCTGCAGATTTTTTTTTTCCGCTTGTCGCTCACGATTCACAGCACAAATAAAAAGGGGAAATTATATTTTGACAGTATATTAACATACCAGCAGCATTACAACAGTTTCAATGCGTATATCTGTATCACGTGTCAGACGTGAAAAAAGTTATTTTATTTTTCACACCTCCTGTTTCAAAATAAGAGCCATCTAACATGCAAGATGCTTTCAACAGTACTAAAGTTGTCTTCTATGAACATCATAACATGTCACTAGCTTCTAAGCTAATTTTAACATTACGGCCAATGGGGAAATGCTAACCGCGATTAGCATTAGCGAATATATAATATATCTTTGTACATCTTTTCATGCAGACATACTTGCATTACAGACTAAGGTCTCTCACGGCTACCAAACGAAAAGCAATGAGGCAATAACTGTTGTTGCTCATAGCTCTGAATAGATAGCTGTTGTGCTAGCAGCAACTGGCCAAGCCAGTTAGCCGTAAATGCTATTCAGAGCTATGAGCGAGTCGGACATGTACTGTTAAAAGCATCTTGCCGTTCAACCTTTTTTGTTAACAGTCCTAGTGAGAGGTAGGTCAAAGGTACTTCATCCATATTGTAGCGACCCTGTCAGTAACAGCTGGTAGCAGAGGGGTTGCTGGTAGCAACTGTTCTGTGTCGGGAGCGAGTAAATGTTGTTAGACCGGAAAACCGGAAGTTGCGGTTGTTGTGGCGGAGAAAAGCTACGGAAAAATATAAGCCGACGCCTCAAAGCGTGGGGTAAAAAGTAGCGGCTTATAGTCCGAAAAGTACGGTAAATAGCATTTATAATGTAATGAAAAACATTTTGGCCATTATGAAAGGGAACCCTGACCGTTAACGTTGGTCTGTTTGGCGTCTCCAGGGAGAATGCCTCCTAAGCAGATTGTGCGCAGAGAGCCTGGTGACAACTCCAGCTCTGACTCCTTCGACCATTTGACCCGACCGATCTGTGACCACGGCCTGCCGTCAGACTCGCGCATGGTTTGGGGATCGGACCCGTACCCACAGTCGGAGACGCTACCGTCTGTAACTCCCCCAAAAGCACGGGATGATAACAAGGAGCCGAGGTAAATAGAATTACATGACATCATAAGAAAAATCTTTTATTTTCTGCAAATGCCTATACCTAATGACAATTGTGTCTCTACAGGATGGACTCTGCTTTGGATCTGGACCGGGGTCTCCCAGCGATGTATCCCCAGGACCACAGTGCATTGGACTCTAATACAAGTAACTTCTTCCAGGACCCTACAGAGTCCCTGTCAGCATTTACCCAGGACCCAGAGGACCCGCCAGAGCCTCTAGACGGCGGCCCCGTAGGCTCAGCCTTTGATGCTGAGGAGCCGGGCCTACCCAGTGGGGAAGAGGTAGAAGCTCTTGGTCAGGCTATGCTCCAGAGGAGTGTCTCCCAGGGCTCCAGCCACTCCCTCAAGCTGGATGAGCCCAGGTTTGATGGGCTATCCCTGGGAACAAAGTCTCTAGAGCTACAGGACACGGGAGAACAGGCTGATGATAAGCCCCAGAATGAACTCTACCCCCAAGCTGCGGTGACTAGCAACAGGGCTACACCTCCTGCTGATGGATTACACAAACAAGAGAAGCTGCCTCTGCCAGCTTCTAGCAAGCAGAAAGCTGAGCTGCGCTGGGCTGCTAGAGCCAGTGCCGGACGCAGAGAAGGACCAGGGGGAGAGAGACCCGTCCGCAGGTCTGGGCCAATAAAGAAGCCTGTCCTAAGGGACATGAAAGAAGAGCGAGAACAAAGAGAAGAGAGAGAGAAGCGTCACGAGAGAGGGGAGAGACTGGAAAGAGGGGAGAGAGGGGAAAGAGGGGACCGGTCCAAAAAGGATCAACCATCCAAACCTCCTTCTGCAGCTGCTGCTGTGTCTGAGGGCTCCAGACCTCAGGTTGAGGGCAAGAGAGAAGCGGCTGAGGCAGAGGAAACACCGACTGGCCATCAGAGAGTCAGAGACTCCCAGCCTTCAACTGGGCCTCCCACCTCTTCCTCTCAGGAAGAGAAATTAGACAAACCGCCCAGCAATGACAAACACCCAGAACCCAAACTGCCCTCCAGGAAAGAGTCCAATCTTCCTCCACGTTCCTACCGGCGAGAGGAGAGGGAGCGGGAACGTGAGAAGGAAATGGACAAAGACAGAGACCGAGATAGAGAGTGGCCTGCCGACTCAAGTTTCAAAGCACGCGGTCGAGGGGAGTATTACGCCAGAGGACGGAGCTACCGGGGAACTTACGGCGGCCGAAGCAGGGGGGGTCGAAGCCGAGCAGAGTTAAATTACAGAGAGCCCCGTTCACGCTCTGATTTACATTCTGTTGGAGGCGCTGCTGCCTTTCGCAACAGGGAAGAAAGCGAAACGCGCAGCGAGAGCTCAGACTTTGAGGTTATACCAAAACGTAGACGGCGCCGTGGTTCAGACACAGATTCTGAAAGTGAAGGTGGGAGAGAGTCTGCCAGTGATACTGGACCGTCTGACCGTGAGCCGAGCACCAAACCTAGCCATCCATTGAGACGAGAGCTCCCTGGAGAGCCCCGGCCTGGGCCCCACAAGCCAGGCTTTGGACCTCCTCACATGGGGGAAAGAGTTGGACCCAGAGGGGATGATGACGGCAGACCCAAGCCAGGATTCCTCCTGAAAGGAGAGCCTTCTCGTCGAGGAAGAGGAGGATTATACAGTAGACGAGGTGGAGCAAGGGAGCACGGCGGCCCTCGCTCAGGCCCTCTCAGGCGGCCAGGAGCCAGAGAGTCCTCTTCTCAGTGGCCCTCTAGACCCATGGAGACATTCAGGCCTGAGGACACCGAGTCCACCTCAAGATATGACAATCCTGCAGCTGACCGGCGACACCCACGGTCTGATGGCAAGAGATTTGGAGACATGGCTCCCCAGAGTAGTAGAGAAAGGCCTCGTCGGTCCAGACCAGCGCGGCCCCCGAGGCAAGATAAACCTCCCCGCTTCAGACGCTTGAAGGAGCGGGAGGCTGCAGTGTTTGCTAATGGAGAAACAGCCCCAAGTCCCTTCCCTCTACTCCCAGTGCCTGCTCTCTCTAGCTCTGCCCCCGCCCCCATCTCTTTCTCCCCGGCCCGGTCTAGAGCTTCAGGAACCCCGGTCACTGTGCCTGCTGAAGCGGCAGCCGCTACGTCAGCAACAGACTTGTCCTCTCCGACGGATGCACCCTTGCCTGAGACCAGCAGCCCCACCATCGCTGCAGCCGGCACCAAGTCCCCTGACTTGTCCAACCAGAACTCTTCGGATCAAGCCAATGAGGAATGGGAAACCGCGTCTGAGAGCAGCGACTTCAACGAAAGGAGAGAGCGAGAAGGAAGGAAAGGAGCACTGGAGGCCGCTAATGAAGCAGCCGCTGCCTCGGCCCCGGCTCCTGCACCCCCTCAAGGCTCTTTGACCCCCAATAGAAGCCCTCCCGATGGAGGAGTGACCCCAAGACGCGAGGGGGCTCCCACAGCAAAGGGGAGTTTCTCAAGTCAGAGGCCTACAGAGAGGCAGAATCGCAGAGGCAACAGCGGAGCCAAACCGAGCCGGAGCTACGCAGGGGGCAAGGGGGAGAGGAGGGGAGGGGCCAAAACCGGCCGCAAAGGGTGAGTTTGAACAATCGCGCTTTTGTGTGTTGTTGAGCATTTACTGTGTCTGCTTACATTAACACAATGAAGCTGCCTCAATGAACAGTGTGCAGTAGAATAATACTGGAGCTTTATTCACCCACAATAAACCTTTTGTGTGGTGTTCTTCTCATTAAGTGCATTTCACTCGTGCAGAAACTACGTGCATCAGGAAGCTCTTGCCGATATTGCCTGTCCAAGTTGACTTTGGCTGTTAAAAGGATTCTCCGCTTGGTTGGGTTACTTTATTCAAGTGTTAAAAATAGCTAAATGTATGGAAGTATTTTTAGACTCCAATTGTACCTCGACAGAAGCATTTCAACATTTTCTCTCCATCTATCTGGTGCATCAACACTCGAGCCGTTCATCTTCTACGTCACTCAAAGGACGGTTAAAAAAAGAGGCCTCTTTTTTATTTTTGCACAGTTCTCGCATCATTACAGAATTAATTTACATTTTCAGTGTTTCAGGCTCGTTCACCACTTCACTGTTCTCACCGACATTAAAATGTGTCTCGTAGTCTCTCTTTTGGGCCTTTTTATTTTCCTCTCTGTCCCTCAACGTGCGCCTCTGATCCAAACAGCCCTGCGGCCCAGCAGAACTCAGAAGGTGGAGCACAAACAGCTGGAGGAGCGTCCCAGAGGCCGACAAAAGACCAGTCCGGCCGGTGCAAAGAGGAGGCCAAACAGGCTGCTAAGAAGCCCAAAGAGAATGCTCTCTCTCAGTTTGATCTCAACAATTACGCCAGTAAGTAAACGCAGTTATACTCTGACACTCTTTCTTGCTGATAAGCCAGGAACCTACACTCGGCTCTAGCCGATCATACCATTGAATGTAAATGTCTCGATCTGCTTTTGTCCCGTCACTGTAGGTGTTGTGATCATTGATGACCACCCTGAGGTCACCACCACAGAGGACCCACAGTCCAACACCAACGATGACGGCTTCACTGAGGTGGTGTCCCGCAAGCAACAGAAACGCCTGCAGGATGAAGAGAAACGGAAAAAGGAGGAGCAGACTCCTCAGGTACGAGGGGGGGCTTTCACCACGTAGTTAAAAACAGCAATGCAATACTTTGACACAGTATAATGTACATATTCTGTTCCGACAGAACTGGAGTAAAAAAGGCTCTGGTGAGAAGGGCAGAGGGGGCGGAGGAAAGCTGCCTCCAAGATTTGCTAAAAAGCAGTCATCGCAACAGCAACAACAACAACAACAACAACAGCAACAACAGTCCTCTCAGCCTCCTGTAGTCGCTACACCTCAGGCCCCACCACAGCCCCTCATTTCTGCTCCCCAGCATCCTCACCTCGCCCCCTCCCAGCCCGCCACATCCCCCCAGACTCTGGAAGGAACACTGGCTCCACTGCCCTCCATCCCCGCTGCCACTGTGGACTTTACCTCAAAGAGTTTACCTCCCGCGCAGACGCACAGCACCCTGGGTACAGAACTGTGGGAGAACAAGGTGGCGGGCTCCACTGTCCTTCCTGATGTCAAGAAGCGTGAGTGGATAAGTCGATTCTTGTTAAAGAAATGTCATAAATTTGTCTCCATTCCTGAATGTTGTGATGCAGGAGGGGATTTATCAGCCAGCTCTGGTGTGACACATGTAATGTGTTTATTCCAGTTGGTCCAATCAGCCCTCCCCAGCCACCTTCTGTGAGTGCCTGGAACAAACCTCTTACCTCCTTTACTGGCGCCGTCACTGAGGTATGTTGAACACGTCTCCTTTTGTCCCGCGTACGATCCTTTGGCTAAATGATAAACCTTCACATGTGTCGTTTCAGGGAGTGAAGCCTGGATCAGAGGGCGGTGTGGAAATGGCAATAGACTGTATTCAGTTTGGAGCGCCGTCGTCTGCAGGCAGCACCGACAGTGATGGAGTTCCAGCGTTGCTAGAAACGGTCTCTGAAAACAAACTACCTGCTCCCAAAGAACAGAGACAGAAACAACCTCGAGCTGGCCCGATCAAAACACAGAAGGTAACTCGGCCGTGGAGGAAACTCGCTGTTTGAACAACACTCGTTCCTATGAATTAATTTAAATATTGAATCTCTCCTTCGCTCCAGCTTCCTGAAATGGAACCGGTGGAAACCAAGGAGTACAAGCCGGGTCCCATCGGTAAAGAGCGCTCTTTAAAGAACCGCAAGGCCAAAGACGCACGTGGAGGAGAAGGGGAGGGGATGGAGGGCGGAGTCCCTGGAGGAGTTGTCAGTAGAGCCACAGACTCCAGTCCTCCCACCAGTGACACCACAGTAGCAGAGCTGGGAGGAGACTTCGAGGGCATGATCACAGTCCCCTCAGCGGAGTACAACAGTAACTCTAAGGTACGTCAGTGTCACATGAGCACACAGCCAGGCTTTGAATACAGAAGAAATATTCACATTTTTGCCCACTTTTGACAGCCCTACATTGTTCCTTTTAGTATTTCTGCAGTATAACACGTGTGCTGAATTTATGTCTTTCCGTCTCAGGAGTCCGTCACTGACTACACCACTCCCTCCTCCTCACTGGCTGACAGCGTTCCTACAGGAGTGAACAAAATAGAAGAGAGTTTGGTGGCAAGTGTGAGTACACAGCCTTGTTTTGGACAGCTTCTTTTAAATATTTGAAGAGATCACACGTGCCATAATACCGATGCGTTAATCCTAAACACTGGGGGTGACTTTGGTGTGTTTCAGGTGGCGCTACCGCACTCATTGCCGCTTCCTCGACGAGAGACCCTGCAGCAGAGCTCCAGCCTCAGCACCGTCTCGCCCGCTACCGTTGACCTAACACTAAAGGTACGCAGAGAAAGTTAACGTTGTTTTGAGTGGGATGTCCCGCTACAAAACATTACAGTGAAACACAACCTGAGCGTTTGTTTCTTTCTGTCTCCTCCTCAGATGGAATCGGCTCGTAAGGCGTGGGAGAACTCGCCGAGTCTGGAGAAGAACTCTCCTGCCACTTCCTCTTCCTCCCCCATCACCTCCTGTGCGTCCTCGTACTCCACCTTCTCCTCCACCTCCATGCCGCAGATCCCCGTGGCTTCTGTCACCCCCAGCACCTCACTGTCAGGTAACATGACTCCAAATTAGAAGGGGGGGGGGGGTTGTATGAGGTAATCCATCGTCGGATGTGGATGTATTTTAGACACCTAAATATGTTTAGAATGTTTCCTCTAACAGTGCTGGTTGACGCCTTGTTTAGCGCTGACGTTCTGCAGTACACTGACTTTGTTTTGGGATTTCCCCTTGTGTGAGGCCTCCTTTGTGATCTCTTGTGTTCATCTCCACCCCTGCAGGTGCTGGCACCTATACGACGTCATCGCTCGGCACCAAGACCACCACGGCCTCTGACCCCCCCAACATCTGCAAGGTGAAGCCCCAGCAGCTGCAGGGTGGAAGTCTGTCCTCCAGTAGCAGCAGCAGCAGCAGCAGCTTCTCTCAGCTGGGCTGCGTGCCGACCCTCCTGGCCCAGCAGCAGCAGACCCCACAGGTGTACGTCTCCCAGTCTGCAGCAGGTGAGAGACGCATGGCACCGACTCAACATATTCATCCACCTATCTATTTTTATTTGTAGATATTTAGTTTTGTATTTTAAAGACTAAATAGCTAATATTGAAGCCCATGTCTGTCGAGGTTCTGCAGCTCAGATTCCAGCCTTCTACATGGACACTAGCCACCTCTTCAGTACCCCCCACCCTCGCTTGGCGCCTCCCTCCCTGGCGCAGCAGCAGGGCTTCCAGCCCGGCATCTCACAGGTACGGTTTTCTGTTTCAGCAACATGCTGCAGGAATGTTTGTTTTTTAATGTTGGAGGTAAAACTACCTGTGTTTCTTCTCCACCTTTTTATAGGCGACAGCAGTGCAGCAGATTCCCATCCCCATCTACGCTCCACTGCAAGGCCAGCCGCAGCACCAACATCAGCCGCAGCACCAACATCAACATCAGCCGCAGCACCAACATCAGCCGCAGCACCAACATCAGCCGCAGCACCAACACCAACATCAGCCGCAGCACCAACACCAACATCAGCATCAGCACCAACATCAGCACCAACACCAACACACACATCAGGCTCAGCTCGGACTCAGTGCTGGTCCCCCAGTCTCCCAGCAACAGGACCTGTTCAGCTCCTCACTGCAGCCTTACAGGTAACTCACAACACTGCACTCGTATTCTGTCCTCTGCTCCAACACGCTCGGTACTGCTGGGCCGCCGTTGTTCGCTCATCCGATCCCACGTCCCGATCCGTCCTCAGGTCTCAGCAGGCGTTCATGCAGAGCAGCCTGTCGCAGCCCTCCATGATGCTGTCGGGGCCGTCGCTGCACAGCTATGCCGGCGTCCAGGCGTCTGAGCTCGGCAAGCCTCAGTCTAGTCTGGCCTATCAGCAGGCCTCCTCCACCCAGCACATTCCCATTATGTTTGAGCCGCAGCTCAACCAGCCCTCCGGCATGGGAGGCTCCCAGCTCATTGACACGCACCTGCTGCAGGTAACCAGTCTGCACAAAGGATCTGTCCCACTCAGCCTCATGGTATTGACCAACGCCGTACTGACCTCTACATTTATTCGTCAACATGTTTGTGTGTTCCACCTGACATATGTGTGTCTGTGCTTCAGGCCCGACAGGGGATGAGTCAGCATTCTAACATGTACTCGGGGCAGGTGCAACAACACGGCCAGAGTAGCTACTACAGCAACACCCAGTCGCCCAGCTCTGCAATGCAACAGGTAACCTGCATGCAAACACGAGTTTATAAACCTCTTCTATGGCTTGTGTTGTGTTAGTGGTTAAACAAAGACCTTAATCCAGTGGTTTAAATCAGCACAACTTCCTTTTGGTTGGTGAATGATTTGATCGTTTGCGTGTCTTAATCTCTCTCCAGATGACGGTCTCAATGCCCAGCTCCCAGCTGTCCCTGTCTAACTTTGGCTCGGGTGGAGGCCAGCCCCTCCTGGCGCTGCCTCCCACTCCTCCCCAGGCCCAGCCCCCCAACATCAACCGGCAGCCCCCGGTCTCCCAGCCATACCGAGGCATCATGGGCCCCAACCACAGCATGATGCAGCCTCCGACCAGCAAGGTACTGTCGTGCTGCTATTCTCAACCGCTGGGAGTCGTTTAAATCGAGCTGTTCTTATGTCTAGATCGTTCGACACGAGCATGAATACAAAATGTCATTAAAATGCATCATTTCAGAGACTTTTGCACATCATCACAATACATCAAGTAGAGTTGTTGCTAGCTTCTCTTCCCTCGTATGAAGTGAGACAAAATGTTTTTTAACCAGAGTGTGATTTGGGAGACGACACGACTAGTAAAAGCTCCAAAGCATGTAGTGATTAAATATGAATACATTAAATATGAATTTATAATGGCAGGGGTGATGGTAAGCTGAATGTTTATCCAGGTCATTACAGCGTGCCGTAGCATAAGACATAATCCTTTTTAAAGACGTAAGATAAGAGGTTGAGAACGCTCCTGTAGTGTGACTCTCTTGCTGATTTAGATTTCTAAAGCTGGAGTTGGAACAGTTTTTGTGTGTGGACGCTTTGCAGATGGACATGGATCTGAAGCTCTTTGGCAGTGGGATGGATGTGAAGCCCGGAACCCCTCCTATCGGCGCCCGGAGCACCACGCCCACCTCCAGCCATTACAGGTACCTGTAGATTCACATCGGACACAAGCAACACGTGTACAACAAATATAAATGTGTTCACAAGCAGCATCAAAAAGGCTGTCATTTATTTTATTCATAAGATGTTTGTCGCCAAGTCAGCACTGCATCTAGTTCGGTTCATGTGTTTATGATGATCGTTTCCTCCTCCGCCTGCAGAGCGAGCTCCACGTCTCCCAGCAGCCAGTCCAGTAAGATCAACAGCATGCTGTACCAGAAGCAGTTCCAGGCTAGCTCTGCCGGCATGAGGATGGCGCAGCACTTCCCTGGCCAGTTCAACCCACAGGTAGATTAATCTCACCTGTATTTAGATGGATTTGTATCAGCATGAAGGTTAAATGTCAAGCATCCATTTATTTCCGGTTTCTTCCTCTTCATTTCAGATTCTGTCTCAGCCAAACATCGTGTCTCCTCTGGTTCGACCTCCTCACGTTAACTCGTTTGCTGGAGGCCTCCAGCGCTCTCCCATGGGCCCCCCGATGTCGCCCAATATGGGAGGTGGTCTCATGCCCCATCCCCGCCCTCTGCACCCTCAGCACCCACAGCACAGCCAGCACCCTCCCAGAGGACCTCCCGGTCCCTCGCTTGCTCCCAGAGGCACGCAGGCGTCTATGAAGGCTGAGCAGGACCTCAAGGTCTGGTTCCCGTTTTATCAGACGATGACGTAATCTTTCAGTGATTGGTGGCTTTGGCTTATTGTGATCGTGTCTTCGTCACTCTGCAGGCAAAGCAGCGGGCCGAGGTGCTCCAGGCCACTCATAAGTTCTTCTCGGAGCAGCAGCAGCTCAAGGCCGCCCCGCAAGTCAGCAAAGTGTCGCGGCTCGATCAGGGGGGGAAACCCCCGCTCGATGCCTCCGCCCCAATCCACCAGGCCATGGGCCCGGATCCCGACAAACCCCCCATCTCCTCGGCCAAGCCCGTCCGGACTGGCCCCATAAAACCGCAGGCCATCAAACCAGAAGAGGGCAAGTAAAGAGCGGCGGAACCCTCTTCAGATGACAATATGAATGGATGGGAGAGAGGATCGAGCCCCTTTCACTCAGTCACCGCCTCATATCAGCCCGGGGGGGGGGGGGGGGGGGGGGAGCTGATGCTAGAGGAGGCACTGTCCCGCCTACACATAATCGCCTCTTTCTTCCCCTAGCTTGTCCCACTGTAGGTGGCGGCGTTTTGAGTTCATCATATTTAGAAACCGATTTGAAATGGCTGCACAAGTTGTTCCATAGAAATCTACTCAGACGGTAGATCAGAGGAGAGTTGGAAAGAGAAAATTCGAAAATGAGACTTGCTGCTGAGTTTGCCATGTTCGTTTTTTTTTTTATTTTGTTTTTTTTATATATGGCTCTTGATTTCTGTTGCTCTTTTTCTTGCTAGGATCAGATAGGATGTGCGTGTTATAGGAGAACGCTGTTTTTGTTAAATGAAATAATCCGTTTGTTTTTTTTGTGTAGTCGAAACGATCTTGTTAAGGAGATGTCATTTTAGCGAAGAACACTTTGTGTTGATCTCCCGTCATAACTAGTCACGTGGAAATGTGCCTCGATTACCACACACTCACATTTCATCCACGGTCACCGCACACAGACGTGAAACCAGAAGCTTCTCGTCTTTTTTTGTGTTTTTACCAGAACGGAAATGTGAAAAATTAAAGCAGTTGATTGAAATGAATGATTTTTGATTTATCGATAAGTCTGCCTGTGAGCATATGCTCCTGCCTTCTGCTCTCATCTCCTTGCCTGAGAATCACTGACGTGTTGGGATGCGTGTGTGTGTTTGTGGCATCGTAGCTGGACTCTCCTGTTTATCTGGCCAAAGGTTAAAGCAACGCAGAGAAGACGTTGCCGCCTTTTTGGGGGGGGGGGGATTTTAAGGAGTTCTGATTGGACTTTACAGGATCGCTACATAAATCTACTCTCACACACTCGTTTCACTGCTTCCTTGCTGTCACTCAAACACACACCTATACACACACTTCACTGTAAAGCGCCCAGGCCTGCTGCTGTTGACTGATTCCAGTGCCCTTAGCTAGAGAATAGCTGCAGGATAGGGCTATTTTACAGGAATAGAAACGGGGAGGAGTTAATGGGTGAAACGGTAGAAAACTCAAGTGTGTGTGTGTGTGTCAACCCTCACGAGAACGGAGAACAAGGAGAGAAAAAAAAAAAGATGAAATGAAAAGCCTCAAGTTCAGGAGCGTTGAAGCAGAAGGACACTTATTGATTAGTTGTCTTTCCTGATGAGAGCGATCAGCGCTGTGTTCTGTCTCCGCTGGCTGTCCGACCCACAATGCTTTCATCTCGGGGTTGTGGCGACGAGGGCCCTTCAGAAATGTACAGTAGTATGCACCCTGGGGTGGGGGGGGGCGTCCTCACCTCTACCCGAGCCGGGGGGAGAAAGAGTCCTTTCTTTGAAGGATGGATGAGGGAGGGAGGGTAATGATTTTGTTTTTGTTGAATTTGTACAGGGGTTTCATCGCTGTATTAAAATGTGTACGGTCTTATTTACATTCTCTTGGTTTGGTTACAGAAACTAATAAAATAATATACTGTTGAGATGTTTGTCAGTGATGCCAGGTTTGTACTTTCAACACTTTAATTTACGTCAGAATTAATATTCGGCACAGATCACATCTCACCACTAGATGTCACTACAACACTTATCAACATGGAGGAAAATCGAGTTCCTACTTCTCTTAAAGCAGGGGCTTCATGCATAGATGCATGCATGTACAGCACTGCAAACTTCAACGTCAATAATACGCACATAGTTGAATCAACACCTGTGTTTTTTGTTTTTTACAAAAACTAAACATTCATATCTGAGCTGTTGTATTCGATTATATAGTACCGAACAAAGTGACCAAGGAGTTTAAACTAACAGTAAAATGACTGAGTTGCTTATTTTACTGGTGGACATCTGTAAAACATCTGTAAAACAATGTGCGCCATTCAGTGAAATGGCTTCTGTCAAAAGCAAAATGACACTGTTTACAGTGTGGATTATATGCAAAATGGCAACATTTATAATGTTTTTGCCACTTTGGTGACGCACCACTGTCAGATTGATGTAGGCTACATGTAAAACGCAAAAAGAAAACTAAGTTACAGCAATAAATATTGCATAGCTTTATGCTTTTATGACAATCACATGGTCTAAAGGGATCATCATAACAAATATAATTTAATAATGTTCTATACATCAGTTTTTAACCATAAACGATGTTTGCGTTGCCGGGCTTCAGCTGGTGTTGATCCTCCAGCAGTACGCCGTCTTTGTCTTGTTAGTACTGCATGAAAGGGATTTGCAAGAGCAGTGGGATTATTAATTCATTCATTAATAATTAGCTATTTGTGTGTTGTGTTCATTCGGTCTTAACCATTAATATTAAAGTTATCAGAGCTTACGAAGCCTTCATATGAAGAGGTACAGATGCAGCTCTAAGGTTCATAATAACTACCGGTACACAAACTGTTGTCATTTAGGCCGTTTATTTCATGATGATTTTTAACATTACATCATTCTGTTGGCGACAGTGTACAAGTACATGCAATATTCAACACATGCCGAGTGAGAGAGCACTTTATCGAATACATGTTGACTGGTGAAACACGAGCAGTTTGTTTTCATTGTATGCTTTGATTATCCCACTTAGCTTGTACAATTCATTCATCTTTCAGTCCTCAAATATATATATATATATATGTCTATATACATATATATATATAGCTTATCAAGAAAACTACAAAATCATACATCTGAATTGAAGGCGGTACAAAAATAATTCCTCTAAAAACATGTTTGTGGGCCGTGCCACAACAAAAGCCTGAAGAAAAAGATTTTTTAAAAAGCACACCTGCAAGAAACGCAGTTCCTCAAACGTCTTCACTTTGGAGTTTGGTAGCTCTTCTGCGCTGATGGTGTTGGCTTTATGACCACGACTACCACGCGCCTCGTGCTCTAAAGCTCTGAGTCTTTGAAGCGGGAACAGCTGAGCTTTTCGACAGTCAACGACGGCGGCCTCAGTTGGGCTGCTGGCGGCCCAGCCTGAGGTCGTAGGTCACCATGTGGAAGTTGTCCCAGGCGAACAGCTTCCTCTGAGCCAGGTTATAGTCGATCATGCTGTTGTAGCGGTACTTGTTCCTGAAGGGGACGGCCATGGGCTTCCCCTGGCTGGTTTTGGTGTCGTACACGTAGTTGATGATGGTGTCCGGCGCCGTGTAGCTGGCCACGGTGTACAGCTTGCCGCAGATGATGAAGGTGTTGGCCACGGAGTTCTTCCTGATGTTGGTCTCCCAGCTCCTCTTCACGTCCAGGCTGTGCGGGTCCAGCTGCGAGATCACGATGGCCCCCTTGGCCTTGCTGGTGGAGTAGACGGCCCACAGCCCTTGCTCGTCCACGGACAGGTCGATGTCCGTGTAGCCGCCCCAGGAGTAAGGGAACTGGCCGTGGAAGCCGGCGTGGGGGAGGTCGCGACGCGCTGCGGTGCTCTCGGAGGCGAGATCGAAGCGGATGAGGGAGCGGCTGCGTCGTCTCTGGTAATACAGAGAGCCTCGGTACAGAGTGGCACCGGTGCTCTCCACCAGCTCTGGCAACATCAGGACCTGTCAGGGGAAAACACTGTGAGCTTCTTTGGGGGCTTATTCCAAATGAGGGAGTATCGTCCATGTGACACCGACCTTGGATGGAAAGCCTTTAGAGAGTTGCTCCATGTCGTCGTACCCGAACAGCTGCCTGACGTCAGAGCCTATGGTGTCGATGCGCCAGACCATCTCCGGTCCGTAAGGGGAGACGGCCTCGGGGTCCTGCATCCAAACGCCATATTTACCCGCTATGTTGTCCGCCTTCCTGTGAGTCACCGGCTCAGCAACTGAGACCAACTCCCCGCAACCTGCACGCAGGAAGAAGAGGAAGAAGATGAAGAGATGAAGAGGTGAGACGCATTTAAGAAAGATACAATATAATTATGTTCAAGATGTGAAAATCTAGGCAAAGAGCATTGGATCAAAAAACGTTTTTATCAAACAAATACAGGACTTTCAACCAGGAGACCAATGTTCGTGTCCCAACGGGTTGTTGGGTTGTTTAGAATTGACCGTCACAATGTTCGTGACATGTTTTCTGTACTAGTGTTTCCATTTGACTTCGTTCAAGTACGATTTTAAGCCCAATCATGATGCTTCACCGAAACCTAACTTCAAATTGGATCACATATTTCCGTCTTCAGGAGACATTTTTCGCGGTCAGTGGCGCACATTAGAGGGGTCAGCAGCGTGTGTGACAAGCTCGTTAGGCGTGTTTCTCCATTTACATTTACGAGACAAAACGTGAAACTCGGGGAAAGGCCCTCATACCTGCGGATTGGCATGACGTTGGTATTCTCGTTCCGAATGTAATAATAGCAGTATTTGCTTTGAGGCTGCCAGCAGGGGGGCGAGTGTCATGTTTGCCCGGTCAGATGGAGGGGGAGGAGGGCGAAAGGGGTGAGTGAGAGGGGTATACGCTGCCAGGACTGGATTTAAAGGACTATACTGGTGTGTTTGCACGGTTTAACGTGTTCTTTACTGGGTCTGATGTGAATCTTCTGTCAAATCAATCACAATTCCTGAGGAATTCAAAGCAAACTTTTCCTTAGTAATTCTTAATATTTAATATGATTAATATTCTTAGCTTTCAGCTGTTAGCAGCGTGCAGCACAGTCCTGCTTGGCCACGTTCACGGAGGTGCATTAAGTTACATTAAGATGCGTTTAAGCTCTATTCAGTAAGAATGAGAATTGGCCGAAGGACAATTATGTCATCATGTTGTATTCAAGTAAAATCTTGTGAAATGTTGCTTTTGGCGAGAAATAGAGATTTTGTTTCTCAGGAACATAAAATAGATATTCGAGAGGGAATTATGACCTTTTTATAGTTTTTTGTATTGACGCGCTGGTATCGGATCGATACTCGATACTCGATATCGGCCGATGCGAACGTTCAGGTATCGGACTCGTGAAGGAAGAAATGGTATCAGCACATTGTAGTAAATCGGCTAAAACATCACACTGAGCCACTCGTATGGTTCTGTAAGGGAGGAACACATCAGAATATTTCAAACGGAGACCTGTGTTGTCCTCAGATCCATGAGGAGCCGGCACCTCCGTCACCTCGGCCTTCAGCTCCTGGAAACCCGGATGTCCGTACTCCCACGCCGAGTCTGCCGGGAAGAGACGAGGAGACACGTGGATTTAGTTGAACAATAAAACTGCGAGGATGGAGGTGATTCTGCAGAAAACGTGACCACACCTCTCAAACTGCTGCTGTCTCCTTGCCTGTTGGGCCTGGTCATCAGGTGAGACATGGGATTGGAACCTAAACACACACGCAGAGTTTAGTGATTTCGGTTGTACGTCTCACATTCAGCATACAACAGTTAGGAGAGTGTTTGTGTACCCAAACGTGGCTGTGGCGTGAAGCTGATGTTGATTCTCGGCGTCGATGAGGAGAGGGAGGTGGGCGATGAGGCAGACGATGAGCTTGCGGTGTTGAAGGTAAAGGTTGAGCCCATTTAAAGGGTTGTAAAGAAAAGAGGCTGGAAGTGTTTTGAGGGTTACAAGACGCAGCCATTCATCATCGTCATCACAGGTAAACAGCCACTTTGTCTTACTGTCTTTTCCCCTGAGTGTGTGGGTGTTTACTGTGAGCCATATGTGCACTCACAGACAGAGGAGGCAGCGGCCGAATCAACCCCAGCTTACAGAGTTCAGCAGAGCTGTTGGATGTAACTCAGCCAGAACTTATTTCCCCCCAGTATTCATAATTCAGGGTGCTGTGTATCATCAACAGTCAGAGGACTTTTAAACATTTTGAATGTCCTTTAGTCCCTCTACATACCGCATGATATGTGTTGATAAAATTAGCATATATACAGTTTTAATCAGCAATTAGCTCATATACAGCTTAATCAGCAGCTAGTTTATATGCAGCTTTAAGTAGCAACTAGCTTATATACAGTTTATTCAACAGCTAGCTTATATACAGCTTAATCAGCAACTAGCTTATATATACAGTTTAATTAATCACTAGTATATTTGTAGTTTTAATAACCATTATCTTATGCAGCACTATTAACCACTTATACAGTGCTCACAACACAGCAAGGCCAGAGAGAAGCAGGTGAGAGGTTACTTATTTAACTGCGTCACAAAAGAACAGGCAGCCATCTTTCAGAAAGATAAGACAATGAGATTCAAGCGAGGGCCAACGCCCAGCTGAGCCCGGCTTTCTCCACACACACTTTCCCAGGTCCTCTCGCCTCAAAATCTCACTCACACTGACGGAAACCAACGCCTATTGGGAGGGGCCAAAGGTGAATGGACATTCACGGCTTCCAACCAAACGTAATACACGGCTTAAACGTGCTACGTTTGCATCTTTGACTTTGACTAATGTATCAAGGGGGCGGACCCCATATATTAAGGATGATGCTGATGTGTTGAAGCGTGTCTAATGGTGAATCTCTGCGAGTGAAGCTATTATTGACCCGTGCACGTATTACTGCAGGGCTGAATAACTTTGTTCGATAAATAAACCTATTGCTTTTGATTTAAATATACGCCTCTGAGAGCTTCTGTTTCATTCTTAAACCTGCTCTAAGTGTGAAAAACAGCTACAGCACATTTTTTCACAACAAAGTGGTGACCCCGACGTGATCTGATACGATACAGAGCTTCAGGTTAGAATGTTAACAGGCCTCTCCTTTTGATTCCAGATAACGGCGTAACTCTCCCTTCGAGGCTGGGAACCCGATAATTGCCATCGGAGCGAAATTGCAGCTTTGGGGAGTCTGAGACGCACCGGTGCACATCTCAAGGTGAGGCAGAGACCTATTTAACTGAATTCTGCAACATTGTATTCATAGAAATATTCTAAATTGTGCTCAGACTGTCCGAACTGTAAGTATTTGCTTAGAAATAGAGTAATTGTAAAGATTAAACACACAGCAACAGAGTTGTTATACAGCCATTTGGGGGGTTCTGTGAATATGTATGAATGAGCCCATCAGAAAACGTCAAATAAAAGGCGAGAAATTACGCACTTGTGATAGCGTCGATGTGAGGTGCTGTGAGCCGTGTAACGCATTTGCTCGCAGACACGCGCTCCACGCTGAGCACTCAAATTCATGTTGCAAAAGGCGTGATTTCTAACGTACTTATGGGATGTTTTGGGCTACGAAGAAATTGCATAACATGACGGGGATATATGTATATGTCATTGATGTCATTGATAAACTGTAAATTGTATTGAGAGAATTGACCGTGAAATATTCGTATCAAGTCATCGAGTGTGTTACGTGTGGTGTAAAAACCAAGTTAACTCTGCTTAGAGTAACTCTTATAAAGTTTCTGCATGGGAGCACAAGTTTTAAGTTAGCCGATGTATCATTGATAGCGGACCAAGAGAAAATTACCTTATTGAGATCATCAAATCTCCGGATCTAGATTTGTGTGCGGCGCTTAGTGGAAAACCATGATATCTCTGCTTAGAGAATCCTCGACGGAGTTTCTGGGCGAGAGCACAAAATTTACGTTAATTGATGTGTCGTTGATAATGGACGTTGTGTAATAAAGTAACTAGAGAAAAGGACCCGCAGAGTCCTATGTTACTTAAAGTGTTTTAAATTGTGTTGTTTGATGTATTGCGTTGGTGGTGTGGTTGGTAGCACCGCGGACTTCCACGCGGAAGGGCCGTGATCACGGCCCAGCCAAAGCAGATATTGTGATGCATTAAAATAGCGCTGTTTTCTTTGATATGTGTACGATAGGGACAGAATTGATTATAATTTGACTGATTGTTTGCTGAAAAAGCATTTGTTTTTCATTTGTATCGTGGTCGAGAGATCAGCGGTACACAGTCTGTTTGATGAGATCGAGATAAAAGACAAATTGCTGTTACAATGCGTTCCTGATAAATGTGTGTCTAAAAAAAAAAAAAAAAAGAGTCAGCTCATCCGAAGGCCGTGCTTCTGACTGATTTACATTTAAAGAGACAGCCGTGTATGTTCTAATGTGTGTTCATTGTTTCACTGCAAGTATTACTTACATGCTAGACCGGATTTGTGAATTGTGCGCATTTCAAATTTGGTTTTAATTGGTGTTTACTGTGTTTGTTTGCTGAGAAGCAGTTGTCATTTGCGCAGGCGTCCAAGAGGTGTCTGTTTGTTTAGTTTGATAAAGTGGATTAGCTGCCAAGGAATAGGGAAAGAATCTTTATAATCTGACTGTTTTTTGGTTGCTAAAAAGCTGTTTGTCATTTGCGTTGTGATCGAACGATCAGTAGCGCTCCAGTCTGTTTGATGAGGTTGAGAGAAAAAGAAGCTTGCTGATGGAATGTGATGAGTGTGTAAAAGAGCTGTACATCTCCTCTACAACTCCGTGTTTGTGACTGATTTATGCTTAAAGAGACGGCAGCGTGTGTTTTGATTATCTAGTATGAATGCGGGTGACTCCGTGCTTGTGACTGATTTATGCTTAAAGAGACGGCAGCGTGTGTTTTGATTATCTAGTAGGAATGCGGGTGACTCCGTGCTTGTGACTGATTTATGCTTATAGACACGGCAGCGTGTGTTTTGATTATCTAGTATGAATGCGGGTGACTATTTGCTGAGCTGTACGTTTTAACTTTTGTTTATTTGTTTGACTGTGTTTCTAAAGATATTCCTTTACCGCATTGGTGATCTCTGCGCATTTAAAAATGGCAGTGTGTTGCAATTTTGTTTGAATGAAAGTGCATGTTTGCAGCGTACATAACCACGGCTGTGTATGGATTCGATTTCGTTTAAATGAGTGCGATTCTTTGGAGCATATATGTGAGCGCTGAGACCTGGTTCAGAGTTTATGCTGTTTCTGAGTTTCTTTGTGCGTTAGAGACAGCCAGCTGAGGCCGTGCTTGGTGTTTGAAAATGTTGGTGTGTTGTTTCAAAGGTTGGTGTCCAGAATAGGAAAAACACACATTATACACGACTGTTACATTCACACACACACATAAATCACTAGAATATGCTGAGAGACAGCTGAGGGTTAATATAAGTGTCAGTTTTACTGGCGTAGTTAAATTTATTGGAAAATTGTGTTCCTTAGGGATCGTTAGCAAAGTGTAATGCGGAAACACAGCAGTCACTCATGCAAACCAGAGAGAGAGAAAAAAAAAAGTTTTAAAGCCGATACACAGCTTCTATTGTTCCAGCCAGACAGTCGCTAAAATTATGAATGTACAAGGTTAACAGCTGCTACAAATCTTCTATTCATTTAGTCAAGACTGGCGGTGGGAATATTAGGGAGGATTTGACTACTCCTGATAAAAAACACAGATGCGGCCTTGCTTTGTGTCCACTTACAAAGACAGTTAGCGGAAGATATTTGAAAAGGTGGGGGCAAGGTTGTCTCACTCTGCCTTATAAAATATTTAGTTACAAGCCATTGCTTGAGTAATCAAAACATAGCATTTCACACCTAGCAGGGATATATAGGCAGATTTGTAAATAATATATATTCATACACTGTTAAATAATATGCTTTATACTTGTAATGCTTATATTGCGGAGTTGTGAGGTCACTGTATGAAGGTTTAAAACGCCGAGAGAAGCACTCCGTCATTCTCTCGTACAACAGAATAAAGATCAGTGACCTCTGCACAGTAATGCTTGCTTAAACCATAAGATTAGGGCTGAAAATTGCCAAATTAGTATAATGGACGAGCTTTTGTGTCCATGCACACAGAGACTTCGAAATAACTCTATAACTGTACTGTTTTCGTCCTCTTCACCATAAAGTGTTAATAATAAAATAGATCATCATTTCACACACACACATATTACAGAGAAAAGCAGGTTTTAAGACATGCAGCAGTGTGAATGACATTGATTTGAGTTCAACCAGACACCAGGAAACTTGGGAGGAGCGTTGGCTCCCTCTGCTGGTGCTTTTGATTTAAAAAAAAAAAAAAAAACATTTGTCCTGCATGTTGGCTTTTCTGTGGCCTATTCAAGAACTGCAACAGGAACAATGGACAGGAGTTTTGGCTCCATCGTGTGGACATTTGGGAATACTGATTTCAGACTCTCATTGCATGTTACAGAAACCCATCATGGCTGAGAAATTCTCCTCTTATCTGTGCATCTTGGAGAATGCAGTCCAGGAACAGAGCAGGATTAATGGACGAAGCAAACTTTGGCCAGTGGAACAACACGCCTACCAAAGATTGATAAAAAGATGGAAAGATAAAGCCATTTGGGATGGAGAACGGCTGAATTGTTCCCCTTCCGAAGAGATGGTACAACAGATGAACAGGGAAGTGATGAGACACTGTGAAGAGAAGAAGAACGCATGGCAGGACAGAAATCCAAGATATCTAAACATGGGAAAAAGAACAGCAAGAAACAACGCAGCTGCAGAAAAAGGCGTCTGGCCTTATCTTAAACGGTGCTTCGATTTTGATAACAACAGGATGGGCAGCAAGCTGATTCTCACTGGAATCGAGAAGAGATGGATGGAGCGGGCTGGCAAAGAGCCATGGAACGCAATGGAGCTGGATGCTGAAGCAGCACGTTCACCACTAGAGGCCGCCAAACACAGCGGAGGCATGTTCCCGGCCCTAACACCCTCATCCACTGCCCCTCCCTCATATGCCGACAACCCATTCACCCCTATCGACAATGACAAGCCCAAGCATGAACAAAGCAACCTGTATCCTGACCTGCCACCGCAACACAAAGACATGCATGAACATGAACAAAGCCAACTGCACCCGGATCTCCCACCTCCCCCTCCAGATTATGTGCCCACAAATAACCCTTTCATTCAGGCTCCAGTAAGACCAGTATCAAAGGGGTTCCTGAAAGGCATCTTCGCAGTAGATGAAGGAGAGCTGCAGATACCTGTCTCAGTAGAGGAAAAGGAGAGAAGAAAAAGAGCGAAGCAAGTTGAGAAGACTGTGGGATACCTGATGACTCAACTGAGCGCCCTAGGGCTGTCAAACACACCCGGACCTGAAACTACACCTACACTAATTGTCGACGCACACAATGAGCCACGCTTCGATGCTTTCGCATTGACAGCCCCACTCGAAACTCGGCACAGAGTGAGCAACTCAATCAGAGACCGTTACCAACACAGACAAAAAGACGACACACAAGAGGATATTCAAACCCTGGAACAACAACTGGAGGAGCTCGAACAGCTGGAAAAAGACCATGCAGCAGCAACAGGCTATACGCCTTACATGGAGGCTAGTGGATATGCTATACCACAAGCGGACCTGTGGGTTCCTGGTACAGAGGAAGAGAAGGAGCTGATCGAACTAGCTGCACAGCCAGCCAACGAACACAAATGGCCACAAACACATGAAGTACAGAGGCTAACGCTAAATGGAAATTTCACAGGATATGCCACAGCCCCATCAACAACGCGCAGTGGACAACAATATGGGCCTAACTCATGTCAGATGCCACTCAGACCAGCTCCAACAGCTGCAGCCCCTCACCAGATGGCATTTATTCCCTTCTCCTTCATGGACATGTCAACACTGCTGACTGCCCTTCCTTCACTGTCTTCAGGAGCAGAGCCATGGCTAGAAGAGCTAGATAAATATACAAAGTCCCACAAACTGGCACTTGGTGACTACAGAGGCCTGCTGGCCAGAGCATCTGACCCACACACACTGAAAAAGCTTGAAGCCGCAGCAGGAACCACAAACGCGCCTGACCCCACGCCCATAGGCGGTGTCAGGATGGTACTACATCAGGCCTTAAGAAGAGAGTACCCCACCCCAACAGACCACAGCCAAATGTCAACCTTCATGGCCAAGCCTGGGGAGCCTGCTGCAGATCTCCTAGCTCGCGCTGAGCAAGTATGGAGAACAACATTTAGAGAATCCCCAGATGCATCTCAGACATCATTGGCACTCTGGAGAAGCATGGTGACCAAAGGATTGCCTGCAAAGGTAAGAGAGGCGATTGAAAACACTGTGGCCATCGCCTCCTTCACTCAATCTGCATGGAGAGAACATGTACTGCATCACTATGATAAACACAGAACAGCTGCAGAAGCATCAGATGTGGAGCTCAAGGCACTGCAAGTGGCACTGATGAAGAGACAGCTGTCTGACCTGGACACGGCCCAAAAGATTGCAAAGGACAAAAAGAAGCAGATGGCTCAACTGGAACCACTAGCAGCACAAGTGGTCCCTGTAATGGTGCAGCAACCATGGCAACAAAACCAAAGAGGAGGACAAAGAGGAGGTGCCCAAGGGGGTGATCAAGGAGGCACTTTCTACTGCTACACCTGTGGAAAACCAGGCCACTACTCACGTAACTGTCACACACGTGACCTGTCACATCAACAAGGCCCAACACGTGGAAGAGGAAGAGGACCCAGAGGAAGAGGAAATTATCAGAGAGGAAGAGGAGGCTTTCAGGATCCACGAAACCAGAATCAAGCTGGACAGCCATACCAGGCGCCACTAGGAGGCACTGAGCAATGGACGCAAAATGATCCTAGCTCCGGAGAAAATGTCAACCAGGCACTACAAGCTCAGTGGGCGAATAACTATTATCCCTACTAGGACACCCCACAACCACCTGGCACCGGCATCATGAAATTTGGACTAACAAGTGAGCCAACTCTCACTTGCACAATAAACGGACAGGCACACACATTTTTGGTGGACACAGGGGCAACATATTCCAGCCTCACGTCTCCACAGGTCCTGTCATCTAAATATGTGTCAGTGGTTGGGGTCTCAGGCGCGCCAGAACGCCAGTGGTGCACTAAACCTTTAAATGTCCAAATTGGAAGTCAACAATGGTCACACAGCTTCCTATCAGCGCCAAACTGCCCAGTAAACCTACTGGGCCGCGATCTGATGACTAAATTCGGTCTAACAATATGGCTAAACAACGAAGGGGTCCAGGTCTCACTGGACCCTCCCCCTGCAAGCACACTATCAATGCCTGTGCGAATACTATCTATGCCACAAACGTCCATTAATGTGGAATCATTGGATGAAGAAGTGTACTGGCTGAGATGTCTAGCCACAGGACCAAGCACACCAACAATTCAATTCTGGTTCAACATACACAGAGAACAGATCCAAAGACTGCATCCATATAAAACTCCTCTACCATATGTGCACTGCACTATGAATGTCACGGACGATCCAGACTGCCCATATGCTGAAGATTGGGACATCAATATGGCACACCTAACTCCACAAATAATATGTCATGATGTGTATTGTGGAAAAGAAGGCGTGGCAGCAGCAGTGCTATTGGATGATTATCAGACCAAGTGGTATGGTCTCAGCAAAGAATCTGCTCCACACGTCACCCTAGCGGTTGGATTTGGACAAGAGGCCAGAGGACTCGGCCCCATGATAAAAAGAGCACATACTCTGTCATGGACACACACAGATACAGCAGGACTGCTGAAGGCAACAGAAGAAGATATGTGGCGATGGATCATCTCTACCAAAGAACACACACTACCTGAACATTTACCACTGCCACGCCATCATGGTAAACCATGCACTGACCATCCTGCAACTCAAGCTCTATTGGACGGCGTGCCTGCGAAACTATGGACGACTGGCCCTTATGATGTGGGAAAATTGGCAACGGTCAAACCTGTGAAGGTGACGCTGTTGGATCCATTTGCACCTCCTATCTGGCATCCACAGTACAAACTAAAGCCAGAACAAATCGCAGGCATCGCCCCGACCATTGCAGGTCTGCTACAAGCTGGAGTGTTGGTGAAAACTCGATCACCATACAATACAGCGATACTGCCAGTGCAGAAGGCCGGAAACAACACAGGCTGGCGGATGGTACAAGATTTTCGACCAATCAATGATGCCACACAACCGGCGTCATATCCAGTTCCAGATCCACATATTGCCTTAACAAATCTCAGCCCACAGCACTCATATTTCACAGTAATTGACCTCGCTAACGCCTTCTTCAGCATCCCTCTGGACAAAGACTCACAGACACTGTTTGCTTTCACATTCAACGACCAGCAATACACCTATTCTCGCCTGCCACAAGGTTTTCGTTGTTCTCCAGGTTTGTTCAACCATCATCTCAGACTACACTTGTCTGATATAGAGGTGCCGGATGGTGTCGTCCTCATACAATATGTGGATGACCTCCTGATTGCTGCCCCATCTTCTGCCACCTGCCTGGAGGCCACTGAGACTCTGCTGCTGCTGTTAGCCTCAAAAGGCTACAAAGTTAAGAAGACCAAGGTCCAAACATGTAGGAGACAAGTCACATTCCTGGGTCGCACTCTCTCATCTAGCGGCCTGGCTGTAAGCACAGCCCACAGAGACAGCATTCTCCATCATGACAGACCTATCACCGTGGGACATATGCTGTCATTCCTGGGTCTAACAGGCTACTCTCGTAGTCACATTCCAGACTACACTGACCTCACCACCTGTCTCAGAAGCCTGCTCAAGGAACCAGGAACTAGAAACACCTCTGCCCCACTGGTGTGGACACAAGACGCTGAAGACGCGTTCACCAAACTCAAACAGACTTTGTCACATGCCTCGGCTCTTCAAGCTCCAGACTATTTACTCCCTTTTCACCTAGATGTTTCTGAACAAAAAGGAGGGATGGTAAATGCAGTTTTGTATCAGAAAAAAGGGGGAGAAAGAGTGGTACTCATGTATCACTCATCAAAACTGGACCCAGTTGAAGTTGGCCAATCCACCTGTACAAGACACATGGCGGCAATTGCAAAGGCGATCGAGAAAACATCCCACATTGTCATGTGCCACCCTCTGAAAATCCACACACATCATGGTGTGGCTGCATTCCTCCTCAGCAAAGAATTCACATTCGGAGCTGCAAGAAAATCGAAAATTCAAAGAGAATGCACAAGACCACATATTGTCTATGAAACAGGAGGAATCAATATGGCGTCATCACTACAACAAGGGCAAGGAGATCAACCACACAGCTGCGAAGCAAGAGCAATCATTGAAAACAAACTAAGGCCAGACCTGGGAAATACACCAATCCCAGGAGCAGAAATGTGGTTATACACGGATGGATGTTGCTACAAAGGAGATGACGGAAACACAGCATCCTATGCTGTGGTGAGACAATTCGAAGACATGGAACACACAATAGTAGCATCAGGTATCCTACCTCAACCAGCATCAGCACAACTGGCAGAAGTCGAAGCGCTCATACAAGCCTTGAAAATAGCAGAAGGAAAATCTGTAAACATCTTCACAGATTCTGCTTACGCACATGGAGCAGCTCACGTTGATGGGCCCATGTGGCGAAGAAGAGGATACACAACATCAATGGACGCACCCATCAAACACAAGAAGGAAATCATGGCACTGGTGGAAGCTATGAAGCTACCAAAAAGAGTGGCAATCATGAAATGCAAAGGACATGATGGCAAGGCAAAGACCAGAATAAGTGTGGGAAACGACAAGGCAGATGAAGCTGCTAAAGAAGTAGGAGGATACAGACCAAAACAGATGATTCTGAAAATAGCCATACAAGAACCCGAAATCACTGAAGAAACACTGATTGAGATACAGAAGAAGGCTGGACCATACGAATGGTCTGAATGGCAAAGGAAAGGAGCAACAAAAGGAGAAAGTGGACTTTGGAGATCCCATGATGGCAGAGTGGTATCACCAGCAGAATTATGTGTCTCACTGATACCAGAGGCACATGGACCAACGCACGAAGGAAAGAAAGGAACATTACAAAGGGTGGAAGCACTGTGGTGGCACCCACGCATGGAAAGTATGGTGTCCCTCTTCTGCGACGAATGCACCACCTGTGGGGATCACAATGTGAAGAAACCGTACAAGACACCTATGGGCTCTTATCCTGTACCATCAGCCTGCTTCCAAGACATCAGCATAGACTTTACTGACATGGGACATGATAACAGAGTACAAGGAAAAAGATACATTTTGGTAATGGTTGACAGATTCTCAAAGTGGGTAGAGGCAATCCCAACTAAAAAAGAAGACGCACAGACAGTAATAAAGTGGCTGCAAACTGAACTAATACCTCGCTATGGTGTTCCTAGATGCATAAGGTCCGATAATGGTTCACATTTCAGTAATAAGCATTTGCAGGAAGTGGAAGCCAGACTAGGAATCAGACATAGATATGGATCAGTGTATCATCCACAGTCACAAGGACTGGTAGAGAGGGCAAATCAGACGCTAAAATCAAAAATAGCAAAGACATGTGCGGCATCAAAGCTGACATGGGTTGAAGCCTTACCATTAGCTCTAATGGCAATGAGGAGCGCACAAGGAAATGAGACGCATCTTTCACCACATGAGTTAATGACAGGGAGGCAAATGCCTGGTCCTCCAAGAGACAGTAGTCATATTCCTGCTTTAGATGTGCAGCAAGTTGAAATGAAGGCATATATGACTGCGTTAATCACTCTCACGGAGGCTCTCTCCAAACAGGTCCTGCGGACCAGTGCAGCTGACCAGGAGGAAGTAAAAAATCTCATCCGAGTGGGTGACTGGGTCAGGGTCAAAGTTCACAAGAGAAAGTGGACTGACCCCAGGTGGACAGGGCCGTACGAAGTGAAGGAGGTTACTTCACACTCGGTCCAGGTCATAGGTAAATCAGGAGCACCTTGGCACCACCTGTCACATTGTGCCCCAGCATCTGAGCGTTCCAGACCCTTAGCAGAGGTCCGAGGTGATCTGGCGCAAAATGGAGTGTGAGTGTAATCTGTTGGGGGGAACAGACATCCAGCCACAGGGGATTCATCCCACTCCAGGTACCTGGAAAGACATGGGGATAGGTAAAAGAACTGGGTGGGTCCTATTGGGTTTGGGTGTGGCATTTGTGATATTCTTGACTTTGGGATTGAAAATGGGGGACAAAACAGTGAACAAACCAACTAGCGGAAACTATGACTGTCTGCCAGAGGCAATGCCAAATCTGACAGGGTTTGAGAGTCATCCAAGCTGCAATCTGACAACAAGTGGCAAGGATGTGAAAATGCCAAATCTGACAAGGTTTGAGAGTCATCCAAGCTTCAATCTGACAACAAGCGGCGAGGATGTGAACAAAACTCAAAACGACCTCGAGAGAGGGAAGGTTAGGCAAAAAAGAGATGCCTCAGAACCGGCATACAAGCCACCACCAAAAGCATGTCGTGCATATCTGACCTTAAACTACACCCAGGGGAGCAAAACCGTTTTTACTTTTGATTTGTGTGATGTGATTAACTGTGGAAGAAGACCAAGAGCATGGAGAGGTCGTGCTGTGTATTTGTGTGCTGACAATGCCATAGTCAACAGATGTGAGAATTACGTGAACGTCCCGTCCATAGCGTTTTGTCATTCCTGGGGGGCGGTAACTAAGTACACAGGGCGGTGGAAGCCAACAATGCGAGGGGAAAGTCCGAGAAGGACCTTATGGGACAAAATAGACTTCCAACGAGACTTTTCAGCAACAGCCAATCCCTTATCTCTGTCCCTAAACAACGTCACCAAAAGCAGCACAGGAAAAAACATAATATGGTTCGCCCTATTAGTGGACGTCCCAGGCAAAGACCCGAGAGTAGGAATTCAAATAAACATAATTCCGCACAGACAACCGCTACCACCAGACCCACCTACTGTCTTATCAGAAGACTTTTCTAAATGGACTCCCCAACAGGTGATCCAATTAGCTACAGGACAAGGAAGCGACAATGTATGGTTAAATTGGATTGTTGATAATGCTATAAAAAACAAAATGAGTGGCTGTGTAGCTTGTGCTGCAGCTAGACCAGCTATGTTCACCGAACCAGCACCACTATATCCTGAATCTGACCCAACAGGATACGCGTGCATGACAAAAATGACTAAAATGGCTACTCCACCACATTGCACTACTCTGGCATCCATATTCCCACCGATTGACAACCAAACTGCAGTAGGTTATTTCAAAGCTTACAAAGGACTAGGATCCAGATATGTCTGTTACCATTTCACCAACGATAGAGCTCAAATCCACCTAGGTAGTGTGCCAGAAGACTGGTGCAACATGACACGACCAGGCTCAGAGATAGGTTCTTGGGCTAGGGGAGGGCTATTCTACTACTGTGGGGGTCTGCGCTTATTCACTAACATACCACCATCTACAATAGGAGTCTGTGCTATGGTGAGGCTGGCAATGCCACTTACCTTAGTGGGAGACAAAATAATACAGGACCAAAACAAAGTACAAAGCCTGACCCAACGCAGACGCAGACATATCTTAGCTAAAAGAGCAGCTGAAGCTGAGTTCAGCCTGGACAGAGGTCCAACTTACATAGATGCTATCGGAGTGCCCAGAGGAGTGCCTAATGAATACAAATTGGTAGACCAAATTGCAGCAGGTTTTGAGAGTGTCGCAAGTATTATTCCATGGATAACTGTGAATAAAAATGTTGATCGTATCAATTATGTGCATTACAATGTTCTTCGTTTGGCTAATCATACTAGGGATGCAATAGAGGGTCTGGCTGAGCAGCTGGCCCCTACTTCTTTGATTACTGTACAAAACAGAATGGCTTTGGACATGTTGCTTGCTGAAAAAGGAGGTGTTTGCTCAATGTTTGGAGACCTGTGTTGCACTGTCATCCCCAACAATACTGCGCCGGACGGTTCAGTCACAAAAGCACTGAATAGTCTGAGGGCACTGTCAAACGAAATGCAGGAAGCATCAGGTGTGAACAATCCATTTGGAGATTGGATGGAAAACATGTTTGGAAAATGGAAGCACCTGATCTTGTCAATAGCAGTGTCAGTGGGTGTGTTCATTGCAATATTGGTCTCATGTGGATGTTGTATAATACCCTGTATTCGTTCTTTGGTTGGCCGTCTCATCACCACTGCCCTCTCCAAGGAACCATTACCACCCCCTCCTTATGGAGCTTACCCAGTATGGGAAGAGCAGAACAGCCTGGTAGGGTCAGGAGAGGCAGAGGAAGACACCAGCGTGTGAACAGGGTAGGAAAGTAAAGAAAGTGACGTCCTTCAGACGTCAAGAGAGGGATTTGTTGATAAAATTAGCATATATACAGTTTTAATCAGCAATTAGCTCATATACAGCTTAATCAGCAGCTAGTTTATATGCAGCTTTAAGTAGCAACTAGCTTATATACAGTTTATTCAACAGCTAGCTTATATACAGCTTAATCAGCAACTAGCTTATATATACAGTTTAATTAATCACTAGTATATTTGTAGTTTTAATAACCATTATCTTATGCAGCACTATTAACCACTTATACAGTGCTCACAACACAGCAAGGCCAGAGAGAAGCAGGTGAGAGGTTACTTATTTAACTGCGTCACAAAAGAACAGGCAGCCATCTTTCAGAAAGATAAGACAATGAGATTCAAGCGAGGGCCAACGCCCAGCTGAGCCCGGCTTTCTCCACACACACTTTCCCAGGTCCTCTCGCCTCAAAATCTCACTCACACTGACGGAAACCAACGCCTATTGGGAGGGGCCAAAGGTGAATGGACATTCACGGCTTCCAACCAAACGTAATACACGGCTTAAACGTGCTACGTTTGCATCTTTGACTTTGACTAATGTATCAAGGGGGCGGACCCCATATATTAAGGATGATGCTGATGTGTTGAAGCGTGTCTAATGGTGAATCTCTGCGAGTGAAGCTATTATTGACCCGTGCACGTATTACTGCAGGGCTGAATAACTTTGTTCGATAAATAAACCTATTGCTTTTGATTTAAATATACGCCTCTGAGAGCTTCTGTTTCATTCTTAAACCTGCTCTAAGTGTGAAAAACAGCTACAGCACATTTTTTCACAACATATGCACATTGATAGAAAGATCTTAGAAGTTCATTAAACATTATTTATGACTGCTTATCCTCCTGGCTGCACACACACACACACACACACACACACTGGTAACATGCTGTGGCTGTTTACCTGTGATGGTGATGAAGAATGGCTGCAGGAAGCATGTGGGCTCGACCTGAGTAAAGGGCACACGCGTGCTCTTATGACCTGATAGTAAACTTTGTTTCGGCATGTATTGGATGGATTAGCTCTGCCTCGAGCACATGCCATTTTTATCGACATGAAATAATTGCAATATTTCAGCTCGTATATTTTGAGAGGAAAATGTTACTGCAGGTCATAACCACCGCTTGAGTTGTCAAAAAAGAAATTCCTGTCAGAGTTGCCAAAGCGCTGTGACGTTGACCTCCTCTCTGCGTTCTGCGTGTCGTCCTCTCGCATGTGATCTGTTCCACACCCGCCCTGACCCACCAGGCCTGATCAAAAGCCCAGCCCGAGCGTGCACTTCCAGAGCGTGCATCGCATTTCAGCCGCCTCTCCCCTTCCACATAACCTGGCTATTCGCGCCCTGCTCGTCATGCGGAGGGAAACGCCGGTCATAAAAGAAGCCGGATCTGCTCATGAAATACTGAGCCGACCCTCTCTGGCTCGTCACCGTCACCCTAAATGCAGGAGCAGAAACCTGAGCCGAGTGGTCTAATGTGCAGACTAATGGGGCAACCAAAACATTAACCGCACAAGTACGCACAAGTTCAGAGCATGCACACACTTTGCCCCGCTGCTGTCTTTAAGGGGATTTATGCAGGAAGATGTCGGGAGGAATACACTTTGTGTGCGTGTGCATTGAGAGCAATGGAAACCAGAGTCAAATTCCTTCACGTAACTGGCCGATGAAGCTCATTATTTATCAGCCTTTTCTCTGTTGCTGCAGACAGTGAACAGAAACAAACGCACACACACTCGGTGCAAAACTCTGGAATTGTGTGTGGCTCTGTACCTGCATGGTATTCCACACATGGACGACATTTATGCTTCAATGTTTCTCTGCTTCAATTCATCCATTTTACTTCAATCAGTCTCCAAATAGCAGAAAGACAACCTGTCTGCAGGCTAAGTAATCTAGTTGTGCATCTTAATTGCATTAGAATATAAAATAAAAACGTGTGCACTGTTATCCAAAAACTGGGAATTCATAAAACATGTATATTTACGAGTTTAAACCGTTTCTATTCATAAGCGTCGATAAGCTTCACACATTTTTTGAGTGGCTCATAAAGTGTGTGGTGGTTCAGAGTGTATCTCTTACCCCCAGCAGGTCTAGTCAGCCCACTGTCCTGCAGAGGGGGGCTTGGTGGCACCATGGGGGTCTGTGGAGGACACGGTCTGCTCCTCAGCCTCTCCGTCTCTCTCCTCATCTCCTCCATCCTGCGCTGAAGCCCCTGCAGCTCCTGCTCCAGACGCTCCTTCTCCCCCCGCAGCAGGTTCCTCTCCCCCGTGGCCCGGTCCAGCGCCTCCTGAAGCCCAGGCCGAGCTGCGGCCCCGGCCCCTTGGGGACCCCCGGTGTCCCCTCCGGTCAGCCGGGACACCAGCACCTCCAGCAGGCTGAGTCTAGCCTTCAGGCCCTCCACCTCGGGGCCCCCCGTCTGCGGGCAGCTGGCCTCGACGGGGCTGGGCACGGTGAAGGTGTACTGGCATCGTCCACTCCGGTCGTTCCCCCTCCACAGAGCGGCTCGGTCCTGAGCGTCTCCTTGCAGCAGAAGACCACACATACACAACGAGAGAAGGAGAAACATCGTGGGCACCGTCCTTCCACACAGATCTGATGGTTCCTTTAACCAATCTTCTTTTATTTGTCACCTCTAAACTTGAACTCTCCTTTAATCAATTAATAATTCCCAATTTCCTGGTGATTCTTGTTTTAGTCTTATTTTGTCTCACTCTTTTCTCATTTATCTCTCCTTCTTCCGTCCTCCCCTCTCGCTTCTTCTTCTGTCTCTCCTCAGTGGACAGGTCTGTAGCACTGAGCTCTCCCCAACAGCTCACAGATATTTATACGATCTGGAGGGGAGGGAAGGAGGGGAAGAGAGGAGAGGTGAAAGGAAAGGAGGGGAGTGGAAGGATATAAACTTGGGGGGAGGGGTCAGAGGACGAGGAGGGAGGGAAGGAGAAAGGAGAAAGTAATTGGATGATGGTTGTTTTGGGGACAAAAACACAACTTCTTTGACACAATTTTGAGCGTCTGTCATTCTGCAAAAGCTGTTTTTTATTCAAGGGTCCAACATGACAGCGTCTGTCTTTTAAATGTGTGTAATTCAGCCCCTCCAGTGTCTTTTACTCATATCTTATCTGTAGAAACGTCTCGTGATACGCGTGATGTGTCGAAGGGGATTTGGCCCCAGCATGGCAGGGTGAGCAATTACCTCCTGAGGAGCACGGTGTCCCCTTTCATATTGGCAGGGGAGTCATAACGTGATGCTAGCAGCCGATGAGGGCTGCCATTAGGATGCGGTCGAGGTTACAGGTCAATCGATGAGCGCTGACCCCCGACATAGAACCGGGTTCCTTTTCGGCTGAGCTTGGGTCTGATGTGGACAGTGTATGTGTGTTTTCTTGCTGCAGACTTCACTCAAATGTTCATTTAATACAACCCGAGTGAGCTGCCGGGGACCATTCCTCCAAAAGAAGCTCACTTCCTGTCACTTGCTGCCCGGGGTGGATTTGTTGCAGTCTGCCTCCCATCCCCTCGTCTCTTTGCTTTAACACAACATCACGGACACACTGAACCTCTGCCTGCGAGCCTCACTTCTACAGGCATGTGAATGATCTCTTGTTCATTTCCACAGAGGCAGGATGAAAAGATTTGGAAGTGAGTCACTTGCTCAGAGATGCACGCAATGAGACAGGTGTGCAGACGCACGCACACCTTCTGGTCCTCGCTGTGCAAGTCTCAGCTTACCCTCATATCCTGCCTCTTTGTTTTGGTTCCTAGAATATGTCCTGGCTCCTCGCCTACGCTTCTTCTCCTCATGTCTCCTACACTGTCTCAAAGTCCTACGGTGTTTGTTCTTAGAAATAAAGGTGCTAACTAGAACCATATTGGGTTCTTTGGCTTGTCCTCGTGGGAGAAGCCTTTCGGTTTCTGGTAGAACCTTTTACAAAGTTGCACCTTGAACCCTTTCCGAGGGTTCTACCTACCAACATAAAGATTTATACCTAGAAGCATCTAAGGTTCCACCCAAAACCCCATAGCAGAGGTCCTACAGAAAATCCTTCTATAATGTAAAGGTTCCACCTAGATCCCTCTCTGGAGGTTCTATCTATATATTGCAATGGTTTCATCTACCGAGAACCCTTTTATATTTCAAGGATTTAATATAGAACCCACCCAGTGGGTTGTTACCAGAAACCTTTCACATTACATGTGTTTCATCTAAAACCCACCCAGGGGGTTCTTCAAAACCACAGTCAACAAACCAATGGGTGATGTCACGGTGACTACGTCCACTTCTTATATTCAGTCTGTGGTTCTTCAGAAGCAAACGGTGCTGGGTAGAACCTCAGCCCTTTACGAGAAACCCTTTCGAGCCCTTATTTCTAAAAGTGATCCATCTCGACTGACCCCCCCCCCCCCCCCCCCACCCCCCCTGAACCCTAAAACACCACCTGACCCAGATTCTTCACTCCAGGGAGGCTTGAGGGCAAAGGCTGCACACTTCAGAAAAACACTTCCTCTTGCCGATTGATGCCAGCCTCATCTGCTTCTGGCAGAGCTCGTTTACAGACAGCTGGTGGTATACCTGAGACAGTTGCCTTTGATTGATGAGGCAAGTCTATGATCGGTCGGACAGATGGGCGAGTGGATGAATGAGGTATATGGTTTAGTCTGCCTTTGAAAAACACATCCTCTTACAGGAAATATCTTAAGAATGAGAAACTTAAGAGAGGGTGGACGGTGGGCCACTCCTTTATTTCACAAAGGAGTGAAATAAATCATCAAAGGAGGAAAAGATGAGAGTAAAACCATGTGTACAAAAAAAATAGGTGAGAACGAGTGAAGACATGCTCCTGGGAAAGTAGTAGGAGTGTTTAAACATATGAACAATGTTTCATTCACTAGAATGAGTGTAAGTATCATTAGGAAATGTATTCTCCACTTCTTCCAGCTCGTGATGTTCTCCCTTGTTTCTCCACTGGACAGGGTGTGTGTGCGACTGACTAATGCTTGTTGGCACATCGTCTACTCCTCTCTGTCTCTCTCTGTGGGGTGAAAATCACTGTTTCATGACTCAAATAACTGCTGCTATGCCTGGAATCTGAAGTCATCCAGCATGAGTCCTACAATGAAGGACCAAAACATGTTCTGCTGCCAGTGTGGGTGTGTCTCCAGCAGTAAGAGAGCATAGAAATGTTCTCTCACGAACAAATAAACAGTCTCGTGGAACACTGAATTATTTTACCCTTTGCTGGACAAAGTCCTGACCAGAGGCTGAATCAAACCTCCAGACAGCCACTTTCCAGTTAAAGCAAGTTGTAAATGTCACATTGCAATAACATAATAAACCTTTCCTCTCTTTTCTGTGGACTTGACATTAAGCTGTCAGCGCATGACAAATGCTGGTGAATCTGTGCTAATGACTGATAGCAATGTGCTTTGCTACATTGCTACTAAGAGCGTGGGGATGAGGCATTCATTTGTTATATTTTACTCATTTAGCAGCAGGCTAGTTAGCTAGCTAGCTTGCTTATTGCTTATTAGCTTGCGTTAAAACTATCGTTCATGATAGTCGTTAACATTTCAGTTAGCTTACGCTCATCGCTGGCGCTAAAGCTAATTGCTAGCATGAAGGCTATTGTTGTGATTATTGTGAGGTAGGTTGCTGTAAAGGGTCATTGTCACAAAATACAGTTCAAACCAATACACATTTGTGAATTTAAGTTTACATGCGGGGCCGGGATATATTTGTATGCTATATTAGCATCAGCGCCAGCTACGTGTATGCTATCAGTTAGCATAAGCAATTCACAGGTTCATTGAGAGAGGACCGGCCACTCTTCACTAATACTCCTCTCTCAATAGTCTGCAGACTCCATTCATTGCTTTTATAGGAGGAATCTGTAGAAATGAAATACTTGTAAAGATTTGGACCTGAATCCATCAATAACACTATTAAATACCCATATAAGTGGTTTAGGATTAAGTACCGGTACTCTTTGAGAAGGAGTTAGCTTCCCCTTTAAAATGTCTTTGTGGGTAATTTTTCCTGCTGTAATGTTTGTCAGTTCCGAGGAAGGAAATGTTCACTTGTTTATCAACTTCACCAACAATATGTACGCTTTGATTATGCCTCTTGAGAGCGTGCATTTGATTCATATCTTTGGTCAAAGTGCATTTGACGACCAATTATAGCTCCAAATGAGGGGAGATTGATGCCACCTGGGTTTCAGTTGCACTGATTCCAGAGATCGTCTCTGATTGTACGCAGACAGCAGGTGACGGGTTACAAAAGGACATGGAAACTGATTGGTCTGTCCTTTTTGTTTTCTCATTAATTGTACACAGAGGACCCAAAGTGATAAACCTATATGGTTTGTTTCTCTGGTCTGAATGCATTTTGTTTGAAAATCAACACCTGCGTCCCACTTCCAACTCTCATCATACCAACCATCCATAAGTACACTGCAACTAGCGCGAGCTGGAATACCATCTGCCGTAGATCAGTGAAGTAAAAGACCCCTCTGGTCCAATTTAATGTCTGCTCCCAGAGAAGGGTTGGGCAGCGCTGGCTGAGCAAAGAGCAGAGCTGTCAGTGTGCGTTTGTGTCTACTGTCCGTAGAGGACAGGAGCAGCCGGTCTGTCGGAACAATAGCGCTTCACGGCGTCCAGTCACTTCAAACTTTCGTGCCATCTTGGGACTCCACACTGCCAGTAAAGTCAGACCGATAAAAAAGAAAGTTTGCTAATGAGATAAAAATAGAGCTCAGGATTTAGAAAGTGGTTAAGAGTGAAGGGATGGCATTTTCATCTTCTTTCTTTCCATCAACCAAACTTTCCCTACGATGGCTCCCCCCATCCTCACTTTTCTGATGTCATCCTCGCAGGAAGACCAGTTGAAACCAGTTGAAACCACACCGGTGCCCTTTAAAATCACTTTATTCCAGAGCAAAAAGGATCAGTATATCACAGTCTTCCAATGCAATGCAGAGTATTGTACATCATTACAGAATCAATATTTACAGCTAAAATAAATTACATCAACAAAAAAAAAATGTAGAGCTGACAATGTGTTATACAGTTAATTAATCCAGAACACAATGACACCTAAGTTTGTTTCACAGCGAGACGTTTAACTTGCATATCTTAAGTTACCCCTGCTTCAAAGTAATGTAACAGTTCTGTGGGAATACCAGTGTTCAGACAAACATCGCATTGAGCGACCGGCATAAATAAGGAAAAACAGCGAAGTAAAGACAGAAGAAGCGTTAAAACCAAACAGAGCCAACGGGCCCCAGAGCCCGGCTCAACCCGGGAGGGAGGCGAGCGGTCCGGAGAGGCCGAGGAGACATTCGTGACCTGGATGTTTTGGTTCGACGCCGTCCTGCCGTACAGTTTAACAAGCTACCAAGGGGCAGACGGAAAGCGGTGATTTATGGAGGAGAATCGATGACCTTCCTTTCCCCGATCATCTGCACTGATGAGGAAACATACCTGATAAGTGAAATCACTTTCCTGCCAGAATGAGTAAAAGAAGCCGCACTTTTGACGACGCAGATGAGCCTCAGATGTTTTCTGGTGAACATGTGAACGGTGAAATGTGCTCGTGTTCACAAAGGGTCCCCTATAAACGCTCTCACACAAGGAATCGTGACGTCTGAGGTTCATTTGCTGAATGTTAAAAGCGCCTTCATGGCCTTTATACGAGGCTGCTGCAGCAGATTCAGACCAGCTACACTAAGAGAGACTGTTGGCATAGATCCCCTTTACAGTAAACTATCTATGTAATATGCAGGAGTTTTCCTGTTGTCAGGGCAAAGACCCTACACGTGATATGTGTCATGGCATGGAGCACTCCTTCACTTAGACTAGAGGGGCTGAGAGTCGGCGGTTTCTCCCAAACCGCCTTAAAATATCTCCGGCGTTCCCTTATCTGTAGCTTCACTTTCAAACCAGGGATCAAACCGGGAGCCTCAGTGCCGATCTCACAGCAGATTCATGTGGAAATACAAATGATGAGATCTGTACTGAGGGGCGAGTTGAAGCCAGATCCCTTGAGGATTATACGCAGGCTGACAATGGGGAGGGTGTGGGAGGCTGGCTGGCGCCCCCTAGCTGGTGTGAAGGACTGTGTGCAAAGAAGAGAGCGAGAGAAAGAGAGAGAGAGGGGAGGAGGGGGGAGGAAGAGGACAGTTCTCCCTCATCCTCCTCGTCAGACACTAGCGATGTCGCATGATCACTGGAACTGAAAGAGAGAGAGAGAAGGAATATTTAATGACAAGTTCTGCACATTATGTCCGTTTGAGTGTGTCGGGTCTAATACTCACTGATGATAATGAGCAGGAGGGCAACGACTACCGAGGCGATAATTATCTTCATCTGTGGAAGAAACAACACATTCCTCACAACACTGGAAACCTGCGAGTGCAAGCGAGTAAAGAGACACAATGAAGGTGTGTCTCTCACACACACACACACACACACACACACACACACACACATATAAAACAGACAGCCCACCTTCGTGTCTGTCCACCACATCCTCCTGTGCAGCTGTTTGGCTCGGCTACTGAAGGCCGACGCGTTGTCCGATAGGCTCTCTGGGACACGACAGGACCGCAGCACGGACGAGGAAAAATGAATTAGAGAAGAGGGGAGAAAAAAAAGAAACCTGTTAATCACCACGTAAACAAAGACCTGGCTATTGTTCGGCCTTCGATGTTGGACGAGGTGACTCAGAACTGCCTGGCTCCGATGTTGTGCATGTTATGCAACACCGTAGCTCTGCTGGTGAGATCACTCCCATCAACAGTTTGGCATTTAACGGTGAACAACAACTCGCCGAGTTTAAACACCACGGAGTGAAAACACATTTCCTCCCGTCTGTCCGCGTCGTGATGGCCCTCTCCTAAAGGCTCGCCCACGCTGCCGCTCTGTTCCTTGGATACCGTCGTCCACTGGATTGTTTACGCGAGTTAACAGGAAGGTCTCGGCTCCGCTCTCGTCCGAGCCCCTGGACCCTCTGTGGAGCGTTTGTCTCCGTCATGTGTCGGGCCGTTCCCGCGGCCATGTGCCTGTTAACGACCGGTCGACCGCTACGAAGAGAAGCGCTCAGACGGGAGGCTTCTGAGAAGACGCTTGTTAATCTTCAGGAGTTTTAACGACAGGTTCGCCTGCACATGGATCGGAGAGCAAACCGCTCGTGAGAATCGCATAGAGGTCAACACACACACACACACACACACACACACACACACCAACAAATACAGCGAAACTCGCGTATACACAAAGGCTCACGCAAACAGATGTGTTCCAGATGTGCGTCATTGTCTTGGTGGGCTGGTCGACCTGACAGAGAGAAGCAGTTATACAACATCTGTGTGGAGCTCATGATGAGACTGAGATGAGACACTTCAGCCTCATCTTTTTATCTTATGAAGAAGAAGAAGAAGAAGAAGAAGAAGTGTCTTGTTGATTTCACACACACACACAAGAGTGTGAGTGAGTGTGAGACCTGTTCAAAGCTCAGACACACACCTGGTAAAACACTGAACCTGGACATATCATTAGCACCTTTGAAGTCTACTTCAAACTGTATTTACACGCAAGCAGCACTACTACTCACAAAGGTGAAGTTTTGATGATTTCTTTTCAACTAAAACATGTGACATACATTACGTATCTCTGCAGGGTTTAATATAGAGCTGCAACGATTAGTCAATTAATTGATGAGTCTACTCATAAAAGAATAATCTGCCTCTATTGTTGAAAGTGTGCCATGACCCTGATGAGCTCTGGGAGGAGCCACAGGTGAGCCACAGGTGAGCCCAATCAGCGCTCTCATAACGAGGAGGAGGATCTTTACTCTGTTTGCTCGGAGTAAAGATTAACTGACCAGACCTGCGCTCCCTCGTGTGTGTAACGTGAGTTATTCCTCAAGCTTCATCGGTTCCCTAATGTCATGTTTGTTTCCTTCGTATTGTGACGAATTCCATTGTTTAAAGGTGCGATATGTGGGATTCAGCGCATTAATAAAGCAGCAAACAACTTTGGTTTGTGTAAAGATGTTGAGTAACCTGAGCAGAGGATGACATCACTCTCACTCTGTGTTTCTTTGTTGACATAACTGGCCATCAGTGCATGTGTTTAGTGCATGTTGGTACATGGTGCCGCATTTTTGGACATGGCCTCCAAATAATGAAGTGTATTACTACTAAAACATCTGGTATGCAGGTCTGAGATCTCACTAGAAGCTGAGGGCGTTACCCAAACCTTCATTGCATGACTTTAAAATACATTGAAGATGATTGGGCCTCATCACGCCTACATACAGTGAGGCTCAATCCTCAGAGGCATGTGCAAACAACCTGTGGAAAGTACCCGTTAAAATAAAAGACGTTCCCTGTGGAGTTTGTGTCAACATGTGGCCGAGCACAAACGAACCCGCTGTGACTCACCCGACTTGTCCTGCAGGTCGTCGAGTCGCTCGCCCCTCTCTATCACCTTGGAGATGTTCTCCTGCATCACATCGATCACCTCGTCAACCTGCGACTGCACCCTGAGGACACAAGTTGGTGCGAGATGGTCATAAAGGATATAAATCAACCGTGAATGATAAAAGGTAAGATTTGTTAAGGACTGATCTTCTCTTTTGGGGTAACCCACCACAGCACAAAGCACCTGTCTTCCCAACAGTTTCATCCTCTCTCGCTCTAGCTCTAGCTCTCGCTCTCGCTCTAGCTCTAGCTCTAGCTCTAGCTAGCCTGGTCCAGCTGGCAGGCAATACAAAGCCTCAATGATCTGCCTGCACCCGTTTAGTATCTGCAGAATAATGCTCAGCTCCTTGCTTTATTCCCGGTACTCGTACCTGAGCATGGCATGACAAGCGCAGATTACCCTTCAGTCACTCTTATTGCAAAGTCATTCTTAGCATTACCTCTTTGAAGGATGCGGGGTCGGTTGGAGGGAGGACATTAGCAGAGAAATCATAAATTAATATAAGCAGAGGCTCATACGGGAGTTACAAGACGAAGGAATTTGTTTTGTCTAACACTGATTGTCTCAGACGAGGAGCTGCAGGTAATAATAAACATGCAAAACCACAACAAATCAGGAGCAGGGGGGCACGGCGAAGCATGGACACATAAACACACGAAGGCACTTATAAACACCCTGAGAGAGAGACGCACGGCGATGGGGAGCCTGGGTAATGTGCAAACATTCCTGGGGCCGTATACTCGTAAAGCTTCTCAGG
The DNA here is from genome assembly GCF_949748355.1 of Melanostigma gelatinosum. Lineage (NCBI taxonomy): Eukaryota > Metazoa > Chordata > Actinopteri > Perciformes > Zoarcidae > Melanostigma > Melanostigma gelatinosum. The sequence goes on from NC_136637.1 coordinate 28,116,628, forward strand.
AACCAAACTCTTCAGCCCATAAACCATTTGGGTGATGCACATGTGCGACTCGCAAAAGAAGTGAGATGGCTCACTCTTAAGCTACTTCCATCATCGGCTCCGCAAAAAAAAAAAAAGTGTTAAATTCTTTATTACCGGAATCTGGCAAGTGAGCTGGTGGCAACACCACTCTGACCTCTGACCTCTGGCTTTCAGTTGTTTTGGAGGAATGTGTTCATACTTACTGCTTGAATTTGTCATTCTGAGGTCCAAATCTGGGTCCCGTGGGTCCTCGCCTGGAAAACGGGTATTAATGAAGCCAGAGTGACCAATTTAATGTGAACTTTCAGCTGTAACGACTTATTTCGCTGTTTATTATGTGTCAAAACATTTCACAATATGTATGACTGCTCTCGTCTTCTAGATGAATTGGACGGAAATATATTTGATTAATTTATTGTATGCTGTGTCTTAATAGAAATTAAACAAACTCACAGAAAGAAGTCTTCCTCCTCATCGGAGTCGTCCTCCAGCAGGTTCCTCTGTACAAGAGGAAAAGGTCAGAGGTCAGATAAGAGAACGTTCTAGATACTGAACTATGACTCTCATGAATTCAGATGTATTTCAGGAACACGCTGCCGTAAGAGCATCTCAGCCAAGCGGAGTACTTTCCTGGCACTCGCAACCGATGATACAGAGAAATGAAACTGACCTCCAGATGAATGCTGATCGATAGAATCTTTTTCTGTCCATCCTCAGAGGGCAGATATACCCGAAAGCATTTACACTATTATAGTGCACTTACGTTGTGATGACGTACTAAAACAATCAGACTGCTGCTGCTCTGCTTTCCAAACCTCAATTAAAACTCCCGTAAAACTCCGGCTACCGGGGAAGAATGATTTCTAAGGAAAGCGGGAGTTGTGCCTCCGTTCAGTGCGTTGATCCATTAGTTCAGGAGCAGCATAAACGACATAGTTTAGAAGCAGTTTCGGTTAAATTATTCAATCATGACCTCATGCCACTATGCAGAGCTAAGAGATGAACACAGATGCTCTATGTTGGCAGCTGCAAGCCGATATTGTGCCAGTAAATATGTAATGCACTGTCATCTGCAAAACAGCCGAGGGAATGGTGACCATATGATGAAGAACTTTACAAGTCGAGGCACCGACACTCGCTGTCTATTGTTGGAGACGTGAGGGAGGACTAGTTGTTATTACCAGAGGCCAGGAGGTGAGGCACCAAAGAGAGCCACTTGTTATGCAAGTCTCCCAGTAAGCTTAGCTTTGATCCCAGTTCAACACGATAGAAAGAGGATTTCACAGAGAAACAGGACCGAGGGGGGGGGGGGGGGGGGGGTGTGTGATCACTTTGATGAGAACCAGACATTTGGCTACAGGAGTTTCTTCACTTAACCTCCTTCTAAAAGGTCCACTCTGCATCTCCTGTCAACATCTGCTTTTGACTGTTTCTGCAGCCAACATGGATGCTTTGGTGGTTTCATATTTGTTCCATAACCCTATGGACTCCTTTTAGATTTTGCGGTTGTGTTCGCATGCCACGCCACATGGTGGCAGTTAACATGTCGGTGATGGGTCACGTCACACAATCAAGCAATAAGTAGACACAGGTGTGTAGCCGCAGTGTGTTTGAACCGCGGGAGGTGAAGGGTTCTCCACGCAAAATGGCGTAATACAAACGATATGCCCCTCCCTCCTCCTGTGTGTCTCACCCTCTCGCTGCGAACGGATCCCGTGACCTCGTCGTCATTAAGGTGTCGTTTAAACTTGGGGGGCATGTTGTCTTCAGGCTGCTCCTCCCGATCCGGCTCCCTCTGTGGGACAGGGGGGGGGGGGGGGGGGGGGATAGAAGATCATGACGTGGACAGTCAACAACAATGGTCCTGCTGCTCATGAGTGTTACATGTGACATGGCGGCCTGCTAGATGAGAGTACTCTAATATTGGTGGTCAGAAGTGAGTGATTTGACTTGCAGGTTCACAACTATCTTAGCATTGAGTGTATGAACAAAGACCCAAAATCTAAACTCGCTCAGCAACAATTGCAATCAGGAGAATTATTGGTCGAGCAATCTGAGGAGAGCTGATTTCATTCATTTCCTTTGCAATCTAATATTTACCTCCTGGAACATGTTAAGAAAGCAGTTCATCTGTTACGCCAGCTGTGTAAGAAATAATAATCCTCTCCTCTCCTTTTCATTTTCGGTAAAGAAAGACGTCCTCTTTAGAAGTCTTAATTCCTCATATTCCTGGCGGGAGCAGACATTGAGTCTCACTAGCTATGAAAGGAAATGTCATCATTGCTCTGTGTGTCTTTGGGTGAAAAGAACTCGACCATATCGGATGTGGAAAACATGCTGTTCTTCCAATTGCACTCCCTTGAGTGTGTGTTTGGGTGCTACTTGTTCCAAACATCGTTTGGAACGGTGCACCAAAACAAAACGGCGCCTCAATAAAGTGCCTCTGTGACACTGAACTAAACAACATGTGATCCTCAGGCCCGTCTGTAACCAGGGGGAGGAAACACACACACACACACACACACACACACACACACCTCTCTCAATACAACTTATACCATTGAATCCAGTTCAGTCTGACTGTGGCTTTCTCAGCAGCGTTCTTGTCTGGCACTGCGATATGGAAAAAAAGGCCGTTGGGTAGCCAGAAGAGGAGAGGAGCTTTCCAGTAAACAGAGGTGGAGAGGAGCAGGGGGCAGCGCTCGCTCTGAAGCAGCGACAGCGAGAAGAAGGGACACAGAAAGAGAAGCCAACTCCATCATGTTAGGGTTTCAAAAGGAGTTTTAAAAGCTAGAATCCATTTAAAAAAAAGCTGAATTGGTTCGTATTAAAGTTACAATTACAGACAGCATGATGTCAGGTTCGGACAAAAGAACTGACATCTGCAGATCTGTAGATCATTAATGATAACAATCAATATATGGATTGCAATGAGTCATCCTCCTGGAGAAGAAGAGATGCTGCTTTCATTGAGCAAAGTACAGCTATTTTTAGTACTGCTGTAATGGTATCAACGTCCAAACAAGACTCTTTAAAGGAGCCAGTGCTGAAAATATCAAATCTCAGGAGCTCAGCTGCTCTCAGGAATAGAAGGGTCCTGTGTTCCTCAGCTCAAGACAATATCCTCTTAATATGAGAAATGATGGCGACCTTTTCAAGAGTTTTATGTTCTAAGCAATGTTTTTTCCCTCCATCAAATGTTTCTTGTACGTTTCCCTGGGTCAATATGTGGAAATCACCAACAGTTTTATCAACTGGCGTCTCAATACGCCGTCAAATGTGCGTGATAATAATAGTTAATATCAAGAGACACATGTCCACGGAACATAGGACCCTGGGATGATCCCAATTAGCTAACGTTAGCTAAATCACAGCTGTTAGCTGCTTTAGCTGTTTGTTAGCATACATTTAAATACGTCAGAGTATCGCTGTCTACTACACTTTAACTATTACACTACTACACCAGCATATTTAAGTGAAAGTGGACCGATATCAACGCCAACACAGCTAACCTAATTGCCAATGTAGCTAGCTCAGGTCACATTTAGCTACCCAGCTAAGCTATGGAAGCTAATGATGCTAACGTGGCTACCTGATGTTTCCCCACGAGATCCGATGTTCGATGCTGGTAGACACAGACACACAGGGACTCGGGTATTAATCCAGGTGTTTTAAACGCTGTCCGGACGAAGAGACAGGATATCATGGAAGCTTAGCGGTCCGCTTGTCTTTCCTCCGTCTGAATCAGCTGACCAGGAAATGAACACAAACATCTGGAGGATGAGGAGAGGAGCCGCTGCAGATGTTTCTCAGCGTCAACCTTCATCTTTTTTACTTTACGTGAGTATTTAGATGTTATGCTGCTCTTTACTTCTATTCTAATTCATGGCAAAAGGAATTATTTTGTATTTTTTACACCAACAAATGCACTTGATAGCTATCATAACCGCATATTCAAATTTGACTTATGAAACGTTTGTAAATTATAATTCATAGTTATTTATATAACAATTAGAACATGAAAGATAAAAGAAAGTATTGCAAAAATCAAGAAACGTAGATCTATAGAATAGAAGAAAAACAAATAAGTATTATGAGATATATTGATATACCACTCAAAGAGCCATTGTTCTGTTTAAGTATGCTTACTTTTGAAACTTTTACCATTATATTGTCACTTTATATACTTGGTCTTTTAATATCATTATGCATGTACTACATTCCTGTTTACATGCAGTTCATTAATTTGCAATTACTGTAATTTATAATTTATTCATGCTATATTTTATTCCTTATTTCAACTTGAACAATTTCATTTATTTCTTTATTTATACAGTTTTTAGCAAATTTATAGAAATTTCTGTAAATTCATCCATCTTTGCAAATTTTCAGCTGCAGTCCCTGGGCATTTTGTTGCTTGTATTCTCAGTTAGTTTTTACTGTAATCTCTTTGTATACAACTGTATATACAGTGTGTGTGTGTGTGTGTGTGTATATATATATATATATATATATATATATATATATATATATATATATATATATATATATATATATATATATATATATATATATATATATATATATATATATACACACACACACACATTTTTTTCTTTTTTAAGGTGTATGTAGTATGTCTGCCTCACCTGTAGATGGCAGCAGTGCGCATGCTCGAGCGTGCCTCTACTGATAATGTAGAAGAAGAATACAACTTTCACCGGAAGAGAGTTCCGACTTAGTTGGTAAGCTAACTCTGTATATCACGCTTCATTTACATATGTATTATTATGTTTTCCTGAATCATTGTTATCTTTTTAAACAGAGAGAGTGTGTTTCTGTAACTACAGACAGTTAAAAACAGACTCCGTGTTTGTTGCTGTTCCTCCGGAGCTCGTACCCGGGTCTTCTCGGAGAGATGCAGCGTGCTGGAGGCAGCGTCGCTGGGTCTCATCCTCTGTTCGGTGGAGCGCTGTCGGCCGTCTTCCCCCACAGCGCCAGAGACACTAGTGAGCTGAGGGAGATCCCGGACAACCAGGAGGTGTTCGCCCACGAGCACACCGACCAGAGCCTGATCGTGGAGCTGGTGGAGTACCAGCGGCAGGTGGAGGACCGAGACGCCGCCAGGTATCACTTTGAGGACATCGCGGGCAGCAACAAAGCTCTGGAGCCGGGTGCTTTTGAGGTCACAAGTGTTGTGCACATGTCCAAGTCTGAGCTGTCCCTCTCAGACTGCAGCTCCGCCTGGATGCTGACTGGGACGCAGTATGTATCCAAATTCAAAGAAGAGGCGAGGAACAAAGTGACCCTCCACCTGGGTCTGTTCCGCCTGCCACAGTTCTCCACGGACGTCCTGATCACCTTCAACGACCCGCAGAGGATCAGCCCTGACAGCAGCAGTGCTGCTTCGGCTGCGACGCACAGAGAGCCGTGGACGGTGCAGGACTTCCAGCGCTTGTTGCAGACTCTGACTCTGCACAACCCTGGACTGTTTGGGTAGAGCAACTGCTTCTTTCTCTGCGTGGGGCCCTGATTTAGTCCCCGGCACATTTGAACTGATCCCTGTAAGAAGCAGGCCTCCAGCAGGCTTTGGATCTCAACCTGAAAGTTCCTTCGTCTGGTGGTTCCCTGTCGCTCCCATGACACATGTGTACTGTTCTGCCCTTGATGTTGATGTTTTTCTGACATCTAAAAAATGATCACGGTTTTGTCGTAATAAAAGTGTCGGATGAAAACTGTTTGACCATTTCATTATTTATGGATCACCTGATGAACATATTTGTAGGTTAAATATGCTCTAAAAGTGGACTGTGGAGACTTGCAGCAACTCTCACAGATCACATTGATGGCATTTCTGTTTTATGTGATCGTCTGAACCTGAGAGAAATATGAGAGTTTCTGTCATAATGTCATCGACATGCACATTTTCCGCTCCTGTTTCCCTCCACGTTCCAGTTCTCCTCCTCAAGCATTTCCTCCTTCCTCACACATGCCTCTCCTCCACCATCCCAAAGTATGTTTTTATTCTTGGATACAAACATCTCGAGAGAAGAGTCTTGACAGTATCTGTAAAGCACAAACCCGGAACCTTAAATATTCACCCACAGCCAGCCAGCTCGTGCTACTCCACTTTAACCTCCATGTATTTTTTACAGTACGAAAGTAATAAAAACACACAAGTGATGGCCAATTCAAGTCAGAAGGTTAAAGGTGAGCTGAGTTTCCACTTATAAACTCCCTCAGGAACAGTTCATATTCAGAGAGTCCTCGGTGTCGGATGGACCTGAGTTTGGTCATAAACAGTGAGAATTGAGAAGGACAGTCCCAGCAGGAATATGTATTCGGTCAACTGTTTCCATCCTTTATTGGTCTCATGGTGGAATAATTCATTAGCCTGAACCGTGAATAACTTTTTGGAATGGCTTCATTCAGCTGGATGAGTTTGGTGAAGTTTATGGATTGGAAATAAAACCTCATTAACTTCTGCTTTGAAGACTTTTCCTGAGTTATGTGTGCTGTTAGTCGAGGAAACTTGAGTCTGCTGTTGCATAAAACTCATCACAGCGAGGTAGTTCAGGTAAAACTTGAATAACAAATACGAGAGTCTGCCCCCCCCCCTCCCCTCCCTCCCAAAAAGCCACATCAATCCCTTCTCATCCTCAGGATTAGGGTCTCATAAAGTCAGGCATCCTTTCCTGTCGGTGATCCCGGATGGAGCACATTCCTTTAACCACAACATCCACAGCAACACAACAGCAAAGCCCCCTCCTGACTCCCTCGGATAAACATGCTGCTGTTGGTTCCTGTAGAGCCTGAAAAGATTCCCGTCTCTCAGACCCGAGGGGTTTTAGAAACAGGCACCTGACATGAAGGTCACGTCAGGAGACGATTATTGAGGCTTTAAGGACTTGAAGCGTTTTCCAGGTCCTGAAAACAGTCCATTACAGCCTGGCTACTGGGCTACAACGTCATATGGTGTCTGAGTATATGTATCATATTAAAATATATATTTATGTTCATTTCACCAAGTTTTTATAGTCATGTGGTACCAGAGCTGTTCCAGCCATCACATGATAAAATGAAATACTATTTATATCGCACTTTTCTTCATGCATCACAGAGGAAAAGAAACCAAAAAAGGCAGATACATTAGAATAAAGCCAAATAACATGAGCACAGCGGAAGTAAAGAAAATAAATCTGATGAATAAAAATAAATAGAAATAAAAATGTATATCAAAGATTTCCCAAACTTTTCACGATCAGAAAAGTTTTAAGACGAGATTTAAAAGAAGCTATAGACTTGATGTGTCTTAGTTCAGTTGGTAGAGTTAAATATAGTGTGAGAGCTCTGCAACAGATGACCTGTGAGTAACCAACAGGGCTCCATGGTGTTAATGAAGAGGGCACATAGGTCAATAAGTCAGATGCATTTAGACAAAGGCCTTAGAAGTGAGCAATACAAGAGCTGCAAGAATAGAGAGAAATTAAATGGTTTTTTTCAACAATTCAAAGGCCTTCTTAGCTGACAATTAAAGCCTTTAACAGGATCTGAAATACATACTGTACAGGCAGTAGCTCCACTGAATGCTACAGCGCTGACAGTTAACTGTTGACTTTCAGTCACAGAGGAAAAAAGGAGGGATGCCTCCATGGCGATGTCTTTGACCTATGACCTGAAGTCTGGGACCCGTCTCGGCAGACAGGGGAACTGAAGTCTCCCTGATGAAGACAGAATACTTCTCACAACTAATTGCTACTTTCTGGCAAGCCCCAAAAAATGATAGGTCTCAGCCAACAGGGCGGATCAGTCATTTCACGACCTGCAGCACCTCTCTTCTCAAGAAGCATCACTTTTACTTGCAGAGTATCATTATCCATCAGCAGGTGAAAATGTTTTCTTGTACACAATAAGAAAAGCTTCATGTGCCATGAATCTGTGTTGAAAGCAGAGGGAATATTTGATAAAACACACAAGTGGTACTGCCATTAACATGAGTAGTTTCTACTGTCTTCTGGTCTCATTCGGTATGCGTGTGTGAAGAGATTTTCAGTACATCTGGGAGACATCAGTCACAGGTGTACGCATAGTTCCTGCTGAGAGACTTCCAGCTCCAGGGTCATTTATTACCCAGGCTCCCCTGCTATCACTGTTGTGTTTGTACTGAACCCCCCCCCCAAGCTCTCTCTCTCTGGACTCCAGCCTGAACATCCTTCCCTGTCTGCTGCTCTCATCATGACCCCGGAGCTCCCTCCTTTGTGTGATTTATGCTCCTCTCAGTCTTACCTTTGACAGTCTCTGGAAGCCAAAACTCAAGCGGTTGCCTTTAAAGTATCCACTGTGGAACAATGAAACCAGGCTTGCAACAATTTGCCGGCGCCTTCCCGAATTATCTGGAAGATTTTTAACATGCTTCTTAAACATTTCTAACCACCGACAAATGGAAATGTTAAACAAGGTCGAGCCACAATGAACTCAAACATAACATCCATATACATGCACAAACAAACAGGACCAATAGAAAAATATTGTAGCATAATGATTCTTTTGAATATTCTGTGTACCGGTATTTACTTTTTTTTTTTTCTTCAACTTGCGGTCTGATTGTTATCACTGCTGCCGTAAATGCCTCATTACTTTTATGCCCGAACCGACTTCACACAGCTGCTTCCTTGCAGTGATTATTCAGCCCTCATCTTCCTCCTCATGCACATCTGTCTATTCAGGATTCTATACATCGATAACCTGTATCCTCCCGGACCTTCCTATCTGTACCTCAGTCATTTATCTGTGATGTTGCAAATAAATAAAAAAGGAAATCTTCAGGAACACATAACAAGGAGTTTGTTTAAAAATAGGTTTATTAAAAATAAGAAAAATATATCATGCAGCACATTTTCAACCGCAGATTATAGAAGTAGTCATTGTGATCACAAATCTGTCATACGTTTCTGACCCAACCATAATACATTTCTTCATAATCCTCTGCATTGTTAAATTCTTAGGTTTGATACATTTCGCTCCAGATTCGGAAGCTAAAATGACTCTTTAATCCTCCTGCTTCTTCATCTTCTTCTTGCCCTGAGGTGAGGTGGTGTTGGTTTGGGAGAAGTGCTCAGACATGGCAGCAAGCGCCCGGTAGCGGTGAGAGATGGTATTCTTCACCTCTTTGGGCAGTTCAGCGTAGCTGCAGATCAGAGGGAAGTAGTTCAAGTCAGTATGGATGTGTCCTTATTCTCGGCACAGTAGTTATAAATAAGGGTGAAAAGGATTGTCACAATGATGTAATTCGTTGTAAGAACTGATCTGCAATGCTCAACTCATTTCTAAACTGAAAGTGTGTTGATCTCTGGCTCTACCTTGTGGTATGAACAGGCCATTTCATGCAGTCTTTGCTTACGTTTTGTCATATCCATCTGGCTGGAAACAGGGATCCCATCCAAAGTCTCGAGGTCCCCTGGGTTCCACAATGTGTCCCTTAAAATAACAAGAGGAACGAGTGAATGGATTATCATAAAAAAGAAATAAAAACATACACATGCAGGCAAACACTGAGGCAGTTTGAGAGAGACTGACCTCCGTTTTCCCTCTGAACAGCTGTACTGGTTCATCTTTCCCAGCAGAGAAAGCAAAAGTGCAGAGAGCCCACGCTGATTTATCTTCAAACCCAGCTAGGAGTTTGTACAAGCCTGCAACAGAACATTTCACTAAATTAAAGAGGCTGTATTTGCTTTAAATGTCTCCGTTCAAACATCTCGGCTGTGTTTTACAACATTACCTTCTGGCTTGAGTTTATCCAGGAACCATTTTCTACAAAAACAAATTTAAGTTAGATGTATGAATATTCATTCCCACTGTTAAAGATACAACTGCTCGGCTGACGTGGATGTTATTATACTAACATGTAAGGACCAGGCAGGCCTCCCAGAGCCTTGAAACACAGACAGGTGTCCTCCACGATGACTGGCCCATCAATCTGAGGGTGAAAAACAAACAATACATCAGTTTCAGTCGTGCACACACAGAACATTCACTTGTACGATAGTGTAGTTATTGTACCTCCCGTGCAGCCTCCTTACACTTCTGTATGGAAATCTCATCTGGCTCCCCTTGGTATTCAGGCACTGGATGAAGAAATATTTGGGTGAGCGATGATGACAGGCATTGAATCTACTGGTGGTCTCTGTTTCGATACTTACAGTCAATCTTTTTTGACACTAGTTTATAGGGAAACCTGTCTCCCAGGATCTGAACGACCTGATGGAAGTGATTCAAAAAATGAGATTTAATCTAGCAGGAGAAATGAAACGAGGGATTTATTCTGTATTCATTTACAGCTCATGCTCACTGTCTATATTTAGCTGGCATTGTCTGGAACAGCACAAATACATAATTATTCAAGTATATCCGGCCTGAAATGGTTAAAACAGGACAGCACAACCTCTGTCTCAGATATAAAATGTTTCATTCTCACCTCTTCGAGTTTCTTCGCGTTTCCAGTCACGAAGACCACAGAACTCCCAGCAGGCACCGCCATGTTGAATGACACCCGGCGGACTAACAACATCGGACCAACTACTTCCGGCTCAGCAACGGCCAATAAAATTAGCTCCGAGAGCCTCAGCGAATCACCGGGCAGGGATTAGCCCCGCCCTTTGGGTAAATCCACCAATCACCGACAAGTGCTGCCAGCTATGTTGTCCGACCCGAAAAATGAGTGCCATGTGGACAAGTGGCTGTCAACAGACTGTGACGGTGAACTGAAGCGGTTTTGGAGAACTGTCAACCACCCTGCAGCTGACAATGAGTCTTTTACCTCGCACAGCCGAGGAGTTCAGCTCCGCGGAATACTGGGAGAGGTTTTTTAAGAAGCGCGGGGAGAAGGCTTTTGAATGGTACGGAGACTACAACAAACTGTGCGGCGTGCTGCACAAATACATCAAGGTCCAAGATAAGGTGAGACATAATAATGTCTTATATAGACAGTTAGTGATGGCAAAATCAACTTTTAAAGGTAAAATGTAATTCATGAAGGAAGTTTCATAGTAATACACACCTAGTTATATAATTTAGCATAAAATGGAAAAACTTTAAATGAAGCACAAGTCCCCTCAAAACTTAAGTAATTGTGGTTACTTACTTTACACCACTGCAAACGACAATAACTGATGAATTAACAGTGTTTTGTATTTGCGTCCTTCAGGTGTTGGTGGTCGGCTGCGGCAACTCTGAGCTGAGTGAACAGATGTATGATGTTGGCTACAAACATCTCACTAATATTGACATCAGCGAGACGGTGGTGACCCATATGAACCAGAGAAACGCAGAGCGCCGTCCGGGCCTAACCTTCCAGCAGGTGGACGCCACTCAAACTCCCTATGAGGAGGCCAGCTACCAGGCTGCTCTGGACAAGGGCACGCTGGATGCCATGGCATCAGAAGAAGAGGGAGCACTGGCCAGGGGCATGCTCACCGAGGTGAGAGACCAGTGGGTCAGGGTCTTTGTAGACTCCTCAACGTGCCTCTTTGCACTCCCGTCACATTGGTGTTCTTGTTTCTGCAGGTGGGCCGCGTGCTAAGCGTCGGCGGGCGGTACGTCTGCGTGACGCTGGCTCAGGAGAGCGTGATCAAGTTGGCCGTGGAGCACTTTGTCCAGCTGGGGTGGGCCGTGAGGCTCCACTGCCTGCAGGAGGAAAGCGGGAAAGAAGAGGACTCCTTCGCTCTGCCCGTCTTTGTCCTGGTCTGCACCAAGTTTCGCCAGCCGATGCCCACGCCCATTCTGGAGATGTGTCTCGGGGAAGATGGAGCCCCGACGCGTCTCGCACGGGTAGCAGAGTTGCTGTTGGCCGTGCGGGAGCATCAGGCTTACTCTGTGTTGAAAAAGAGGCTCCGCACGAGCACAGACGCCAGCTCCAACCTCTCTCTCACCCTCTGCCACGCCAAGACTGGCCTCCCCAGATACACTCTCACGGTGCAGGATTGTCCCCCAGGGGCCAAGGTGCCCAGATCAAACCAGTTTGCCATTTTTATCGGTGAGCTCTCCTGTCCTTGTGTCACGTTTATTCCCTCTTTTGTGAATCACACTGTTTGTATTTAGTTCTTCCCCTGTGCTCATCCTGTCAGTGCCTCAAGGCAGTGAGACGGCCTGGCTCTACAGCTCCGGTGAGGGGCGACGGCAGCTGGCGGCCAGCGCTAACTTTCGCCGCCTGGTCATTGCGGCAATGCACCGGAACCAGGAGTACACAGACATGCAGGCTGTCCAGTCAGAGCTCTCTCCGATGGTGATGGACCTGGCTCCACCGGGCATGCCAGCCAACCAGCAGGTAAACACACACAGGCAATCCTTTTGGGTTCAAATGTGCGTGAGCGTGTTCATTTGAGCTGCTCCGTCCCTTATTCAGGTGCCGTTTCTGTCACTTGGAGGGAACCTGGGTTGGCGGGAGGAGGTCAGCAGAGGTGTGAGCGAGCTGAGCGGGGAGTACTGTGTGGAGAACGTCAAAGGAGAAGACGGGGAGCTGTATAGGAGGCTCGTTTTCCTCTCTAATGCTGCTCTCGTCCAATCAGAGAGCCGCCTCGTCTCCTCAAATACCAGTCAGTTCTTTTTCCTTGTTCACTGTGATTTGTTATGCTCTCTTTTTCTTTGTGATAAACAATATAATAAACAATTCAGCAATACCAACAATGCATATACATGTTTAGTTGTGGCAAAAGGAGATAGGGAACGTATTAACCCTGGAGAAAATCAGGTACATTTCGTCAAGAAAGTTTGGCAACCTTTGATTAATTTAATGAATTAAAGTTAACTGTAAACTATCGTTGAGCCTCTGCCAGGACATCTACAATATCCTTTTGGATAATCACCAACTGTTTGTGTTTTATGTATGTATTATTTTATTCGGAAAACAATGAAAAAGATAAAAACAAGACACTAAGAAGCCGACAAACAACAAATGTTAACAAATAATTAGAATAAAACAATAAAAAGGAAAAATATATAACATTATAATATCTTAATAGTTTATTATGCCTGCCTGAGGATCTGAGAGCGGCTGGAAGAGTTGAAATCTTTAAACATAAAAACTACCTATTTTATAATTTAATTAAATTATCTATATTCTCCTTTTTACATTATTTTATTCACTTATTTTATTGTATTTATGTTGTATATTTGTATTTATGTTATTAATCTACTTTTTATTTCAAGATGTTCTGTTGTTATAATAGCTTTTACTTCTGTTTTATTACATTTTTATCATTTTATTGTCTCACGTGCATTGGTTTCAAATTGTCAAATTGCTTTTGTCTTTTCTGTCGTTTTCACGGTCCACTTTTGTTCCATCTTGTTTTCGGCTTGTCGGTCATCCGTGAAGCACTTTGAACTGCGTTCACCTGTATGAAAGATGTTGTACAATTAAAGTTTGATTGATCGATGAAAACGTAGATGTAGACTGATGAAAGGAATTCATATTTGTGTTTCCCGCAGCATCAAGTCACAAGAAGAAAAACAAAAAGAAGATCAAGCCAACGGCTGCTCCAACAACATCCTCCACCTCCCTGTCAGTGGACAGCGGCTTCCTCTGCTGCGCTCACCATGAAGTCATGGTGGCCGGCCTCACCGTGCTTGGGGTGGGCACGCCAGAGAACAAAGGTCAGTTCAAACCTGTTTCCTACAGTCTTGTTGAGTTCGTAAAAGATGGCAGGAGGAAATGCTGACATACGCAGCATCTTGATTTCACTTTCATCCCCTCCACCTCTTCCCTCTCAGACGTCCCAGTGTCAGTGCTCCTGGTGGGGCTCGGTGGAGGAGGCCTGCCTCAGTTCCTACGGGACTTTGTGCCCGACGTTACCGTCGAGGTGGTAGAACTCGACCCTGTTGTGATGCAGGTGGCAAATGAATGGTTCGGGTTCAGACCAGATGAGCGCTTGACCGTCACTCTCGGAGACGGCCTCGAACGCATCTGTGCCCTGGAGAAAGAAGGTGAGTGAAGGAGGAGAGGGCAGGTAAAAGTAAGGCTGCATTGATGAATAAGTTAACCAGGAAGTGACGGGCTATGTCTTTTCTCCGTAGGCGGTCGTTTGTTTGACGTCATCATGTTCGATGTCGACAATAAAGACAGTACTGTGGGTATGAGCTGTCCCCCTGCTGCCTTTGTAGAACCCTTGATCCTGCAGAAAGTCTGCAGACTGCTAACCCCAAGAGGTACGGTATTTTCTTTCCCTTTCTTTCATGTATTCTCTGCATTGTTTTGGTAATAAGGCCTTTATAATATGAAAAGATTGCACCCTTATTCGAATCATATTAGAAGGCAACAGAAATCTTCTCAATATTGGATCATCAAAGTCTGTTTTTATTTCTAATGTGTTCAAAATGATTGTGTAAAATCTGATTTTTCAAGACTATTCTTTTCTCAAGTCTTTTAATTGTCCCTTTTCTGTGAGGGAATAGAAAGTTGTTCTTCCTTTTTGAGATCCAAGATTTAAAATCTGTGATCTACAGAATCTTATTTGGCTTGAACCCAGGAGCCCTCCTTAAGAAACAATAGAAAAACAATGCCCTCTTGTAAAATAAGTATATAATTAACAACAAAAATACCTCCGTCTCCTCCTGCCATTGGACCAGGTGTGTTCATACTGAACCTCGTGTGTCGTGACTCGGTCTTGAGGAAAAGCGTGCGGGAGCGCGTTAGCGCCGCGTTTCCCACCATCCTCTCTCGAAAGGTGGAAGGGGAGGTCAATGAGGTCCTGCTGTGCTCTCGTGGAGCCGCTCGCATCCTCCCATCCCTCAACCAGGCGGCCAAGAGTCTGCAGAGCGCGCTGAGCTCCAACAGGACCGGAACCAGCAGCAGCCGCCCACATATAGACATCGCAGAGTTGTTAAAGGACCTGAAAGTGGAGTGAAGTTTGTTTGTGCGACCGGAGGGGATGGGATTCAAAGATGTGTCGAGACGGTTTGAGAGACTGAAATATGAGAGAGTGTGTGCTTTGACATTCAGTACAATGTAATGAAAAGTATTCTGATACAGTGTCATATACAACCACAAGTAAAGGACATTTTATCATAATGTGGTGCTTCTACAAAAAAAGAAATCCCCAGTGCTGTTAGATATTTGCATTATCTCACCATTAAAAGTACCCTTCACTTTCTCTTTCCCTTGCTTCCTCGCACCCCCCCCCCCCCCCCCCCCCCCATTGCCAGAGAATGCAGCAGTGTTATTTACAGTAGATGAATCTTTCCTCTGGCTCCAGTTGCAGCGTTGCAGCGTTGCAGCCCCACCCACACGCTGGATGCGTGGGATTTTAAATAGCTCGTCGGGTAGAAGGAGTGAACGCTTCGCCATGGTGTCACGATGAAATCGGTGCACTTTCATAATTGGCTATGAAGTTTGTCCCGCTTCTGCAAAAGGGGAATTGCTGAGTTAAAACTTGCTGATTACCGCGCATGCGCGAAAAAACTCGACCCTGCTAGCTGTCAAGAGGAGTAGAGCGGTTTCGCCTCTTTTCCTTGGACTGAAACTCAACGGATAGCTTCTCAAATGTACCAAACGTTTAACGGAAACGACACACTACGGACGTTCGGAGGTTTAAAATGTCTATAGCGAGCTGTTTTCGGAGGCTTGAAGAGGTCTGTGAGTACAAACTTGGACGCTACTGTCGTTACAAGACGCACCAACGGTTACCCACCGCGAGCTCCTAACTTTACGGAACTTTAAAAAAAAAAAACAAGTTGGCAAACGTTCCTCGAGAAGAGTATTGAAATAGTTTCTGTACATAACAGTATTGAAAATAACCCAATGTGAGTCACTAACTATGGCAGATACTCGCGTAGTCTAGAGCCGGAGTGAAACCGTTTTTAAAAGGACCCAGGTTAGGGAGCAGGGTAATGATGGGTAACCGCGGGATGGAGGATCTGATCCCGCTGGTCAACCGACTTCAAGATTCCCTGAGCGGCGTGCAGCAGAGCTGCAGCCTCCACCTGCCTCAGATAGCCGTGGTGGGCGGCCAGAGCGCAGGCAAGAGCTCCGTCCTGGAGAACTTCGTGGGCAGGTATGTGTGACACAACCGAAACACAACTGTGGCTATGTGGCTTAGGGGAACACCACCTAAATACAAACAACAAAACAATTCCAATGTGTTATTTCCATGGCCTAGAAAAGTTAAATCAACATGTAAGAGTCTCCGAGCCAGAAACCAAAGAAGTAAGTCTCAAACTTGTGATGTGAACTTGTCTGGAGCTGCTCTCATAGACAATGAATGGGATCTGAATGGGAGGCTAATTTGAATCACCTAAATCACGTTTGTTTTCTTTTTTTAATACCCAAGTTGCTAGCAGCAGAAAGTCAATGAAAAGGTCAATTGTAGTGTTATCAGTTATGAAACTGAAACATTTGGGTGCTCTCTGTGTCATCTACAACACTGAAATAACACCAATTCATTGTCGATGGAGCAGACTTTTTATTCGGTGGCATGAGAAACTCTAGTTTTTAGATTTGAGCTCATATGTTTGGACCGTCTTATACCACATGAATAACATGTATTGTTTTATAAATGGCTGTAGTTCCCCTTTAACTGTGTTACTCAACGAGGCTACTTTTCACAAAGTCATCCTAAAAACAGAATATAAGTTTAAAATGACAAAGTTATGCAATATTTACCCTTTACAAACCACGCAGAAACAATGAAAGAAGAGAGAATATTAATATAAGTTTAAACATCATTCAGGACACTCTTATACATACATTGTCAAGTACTATTAAGACATGCAACACAGAGGCTCATAAAACAACACAGACAGAGCAAATAAATGAGGAATGATTATGATGAATAGAAACATTACCTTTAGTAAAGGTCGTCAGAGTATTGAGACCCTTTACCAAGGCGGTGGCTTGATCCTCATCCGAAATTCGTTGAGTCTCAAAGTGCATTAAAGCAATGCGTGAGACTGGACGGTGAACGAGGAGAATATGTATTGATGTAGGCTTTGATGATGTTGCCATTCTCTCCCTAGGCTGGTCTTGAATGTGTTAACTGAGGAGACTGTTTCTTGACTCAGGCTGTTCCATATTGGTGTTGTTCTGCTTGCAAAGAGGTTTCCGTGGACCAGGCTGCTGCTGTACCTGTAGTTTCAGGTCGTGGACTAGAGACAAGATTATGTTGCATTGTTGGTCAATAAAAACATGCATGTCAGAGGCACAAAACATAAAAGCATGGAGAGTATGTAAAATATATAAGTCAGTCTGACACAGCAGAACAACAATGAAAGACAAGCAGGTAGATGAGGGTCGACTGGCAATTTCAAGACAGACAGACTGAGTACAGCAGACAGACAGGCTGAGGACAGCAGACAGACAGGAGACAGACTGAGGACAGCAGACAGACAGGAGACAGACTGAGGACAGCAGACAGACAGACAGGAGACAGACTGAGGACAGCAGACAGACAGACAGGAGACAGACTGAGGACAGCAGACAGACAGGAGACAGGCTGAGGACAGCAGACAGACAGACTGAGGACATCAGACAGACAGGAGACAGACTGAGGACAGCAGACAGACAGGAGACAGACTGAGGACAGCAGACAGACAGGAGACAGACTGAGGACAGCAGACAGACAGGAGACAGGCTGAGGACATCAGACAGACTGAGGACAGCAGACAGACAGCAGACAGACTGAGGACATCAGACAGACAGGGGACAGACTGAGGACAGCAGACAGACAGGGGACAGACTGAGGACAGCAGACAGACAGGAGACAGACTGAGGACAGTAAGGTACAGTTACGTTCTAGAAATGTTAACTGATTGAAAAGCAAGAAATCAGTTCACAGTTATAACTACATTATTACCTAATCCAAATAATAAACTTCTGCCAACTGTATTTTTCACAGACTGGAAATTAGTTTGTCCAAATTATTCACATTGATGAAGCCATTAGTTCCCACGAATAAACCCTTCCTTTTGAACAACCCCCATAAACCACTGCATGTAAAGCAATGATAAGTCACTTAAGTCATCCTGAATGACTTGAAAGTGTAACCATGTTATACGATCAGTGGAAATGTGATGCATGATCTCTTAAGTTTGATAAGTTATGACTCATTAAAACCAGAATTTGCTTGTAATGATAAAATGAACAGCCATGGGCAACTGTGATTAACGGCAATTCCTGTAACCAGTTACAATGCAGCGCTGAAATGACTGTTCATACGTCACCGGCTCCACCCGGGTGCTTGAGCTGTATGCCGGAGGTGGCGGTGTCTATATGACAGGAGCCAGGGCAGCACCTTATCTCACTGAGGCTGTGGAGGTGTCGATGAAGGGGGGGGGGGGGGGGGGGTGTAACATGGCTCCTGAAAAAGTAATGGAATCGGCATCATTTGAATTAACCTACAAGTCAAAGGCATTTAAATAATACAGACTAGTGGTGAATAACAGTGTTTTCTGGGTAAAGTTTAAAGGTTCCAATCCAATGCAGCTATTTCAAATTAAGGGAGTATCTCCTCACAGCTGTCCATTCTCTGTGTATGTGTTGCCCTGGATCTGTAAATAGGAAACATGCTAACGTTGTCAAGGAGCACTGACGTGAGGGGGTGTATTAGTTTGGGCGTTGAGTTAAAATATCAACTATCTTTAGCAGACCCCACCTTTTTTAAATTCAAGTGAGACAATTTGCTTTGTGAGGAGGAGACTTTAAGTATTTCCATCCTGTCAGTGAAGAATGCTGGTGAGTTATAGTGAGTTGTTTCCGAAAGGAGGCCGAAAGTATTGTCCACAGAAGTCAAATGTGTGGCCTTGCCAGAATCTATAGAAGCCATTAATGCTCGCTTTCCTGAGCGTGTTATGATATTTTATCGCACGCCTCGGTTCTTTGTCTCCGCTATGATTATGCTATGACACCCATTTTGTGCAGGACGGTGCCAGCTGCTTCATGGGACAGGATGCAGGAAAACAAACTTCCTGAATCTGATTTTGAAAGAGGAGGATATCTTCCTGTGCGTTCTGTTTCTTTACAGTCACTACGACATGTAGCTTTTAGTCTTTATATATCTGGTATATATAGCACGTGGCAAAGATTGTTCTTCGCCGTCCTGATCAAGTTACTGATGTTTTGGATGTTAAATACCAACTAAAATACAACTAATGTACGGCTGACTGTTAGTACTCACAATGCCAGTTACACATCGTTTTAGTGTATTAGTCTTATCTGTGCATGTACAAGATGTAGAGTAATTTAAATGGTGTGTGTCAAGCTTCTGATTTAGACTGACAACAAATGCAGTGTGTGTGTGTGCGTGTGTGCGTGTGTGTGTGTGTGTGCGCGCACAGCCGTCCCCAATTCAGTCTTTGCTTCCCAACAGAGACTTCCTTCCCCGGGGTTCAGGAATTGTCACTCGCAGACCTTTAATCCTCCAGCTGCTCAGCGCTGACACAGGTAGGTAAGACGCACATCGGTCAGTCGCTCATGCAGGCTGTGCAGTGTCATTCTGAAGCTGCCACCAGATGGCAGTATGATATTTTACAATGGCTGAGCCTGACCTGTGGGACAGTGATGGACTTACCATCCTAAAGTCAGAACTGTTTAATTATGAGGTTTTTTGGGAGAGAAGAAGTGTCCGGATGAATATAATTCTTATTATGTACAAACAATCCCAAATGGCTTTTCGAAACTTGCACGAAGAGTACAATTAAAACCAAATAAAGTGGAGTTAATTCAATAGCATTTATGTATCGTGCTGTATTAAACTGTGCCATTGTGACCTGACTCCCAAACACTGTTTTTAAGCTGGTGAGTGTTCCCCGGTCCGCTGTGTGTCTTTCCAGAGTACGGTGAGTTTTCCCACTGTAAAGGGAAGAAGTTCACAGACTTCGATGAGATCCGCATTGAGATCGAGGCAGAGACGCACAGACTCACAGGATCCAACAAAGGCATCTCTCCCGTCCCCATCAGCCTGAGGATTTACTCACCGCACGGTAACACAATGTCTGATGTGTGTTGTTCACTGCGACATGTCCATTCAAGTTTATGTATGACATAACAGGAAGGCAATCCAGGCACTCCAAGATCTATAACCTACGAGGAAGGAAATATTAAATGGCTTTTATTAGAGTGGCTAAATCATTGAAAGAGCCAACATGTTTCCACAACTGTGTGTCTTCGTCAATAAACAAGCAAAGCGGCTGTGGCCACACCTATATGCTATAAACAACCAATGGGAGGAAATCACATGACCCGGATAACTACATTACGTGAAACAAATTGGAAATAATGAAAACACAAAATATAATGAGAGAACGGTTTTTTTTACATTATAAATGAATGATAAGTACCCTGGTATCGTTTAACGCATCCAGTCGATTGATTTAAAAAGCTTGAAGTTGGGTCTTTGTATCCTGTTTCCTCTATTTGACCAAAGGTTTAATGTGTTCAATGCCCTCTATGCGCAGTAAGGAATCATTAGCATTGTGACACTCACTAAAGTGTCTAACCATGGGGTAATCGCCTCGATTCCTAGGTCCAATGGTGTATTTATGCTGAGCGTGGCGATCCCTCAGGCGTCTTTAAATGCGGCCAATATAGAAGAATCCCTCCTCCCATGGAGAAGACAGGCGGTTTATGACAGGAGTACTCTTGCAGTTGATGAAATGAACATATTAATTATGTTTATGTATGTATTTGTACTCTTCTGCACGCCTGCAGTGCTGAACCTGACTCTCGTGGACCTGCCTGGCATCACAAGGTGCCGATAGGCGACCAGCCGGCAGACATAGAGTACCAGATAAGAGACATGATCAATGCAGTTCATCTGTAAGGAGAACTGTCTCATCCTGGCTGTAACGCCAGCCAACACCGACCTGGCCAACTCTGATGCACTCAAACTGGCCAAAGATGTTGACCCACAGGGTAAGCCGTGTGTGTGTGTGTGTGTCTTCTGATGATGTATTCATGGGGGATTAATTATCCCTTCATTACAATGAGATTGTTGAAGGGGTTGTCATATATCAGTCATACTTCCACAGGTTATGATATCACATTTGGATCACATCTTCTTTTCAGGCCAGCGCACCATTGGTGTGATCACTAAGCTGGACCTGATGGACGAGGGAACAGATGCCCAGAACATTCTAGAGAACAGGCTGCTTCCCCTACGCAGAGGTGTGCTGCCTGTGTTTGTGAGCATGTTTGTGTTGTGTGTGTGTTGAGTCAACTTGCTGTAATGCTGTCACACACTGCGTCCAGTGGAGGCTTTGTGGAGAGGACTAACATTATGATTCAGCAGTTCGGTCTCAATCATCAGCTCTGTCTGTCTGACTGAGTAGTGATAGGTATGTATATATAATACATAACGGTACCTAAAAATAGGTATGTACATGTAATTAGAATGAAATAAATTACTATATACAAGCCAGATGTTTTCTAAGTTGAGAGAGAGAGAGAGAGAGAGGAGAGAGAGAGAGGAGAGAGAGAGAGAGAGAGAGAGAGAGAGAGGAGAGAGAGAGAGAGGAGAGAGAGAGAGAGAGAGAGAGAGAGAGAGAGAGAGAGAGAGAGAGAGAGAGAGAGAGAGAGAGAGAGAGAGAGAGAGAGGCGTGGAGCTCCTGTGGGAGTGAGCGGACTGAGTGAAGCACCACCAGGTGCTGGCTCCTTCATGCTTCTCTCCAGTGCTAATTGCATTAGCTATGGAAGCCACATGCTCTGCTTGAACAGACGTATTCATTTCCTGCTCGTATGCAACAGTCCGAATGGAACGAATGAGTTCCCAGGGACACGTCGGACAATGCAAGTTGAATCTGTCTCTCGTCAGAGCTCGGAGTGCTCCGTCCTCTTGTTGCACATTGTCCTCCTTACAATGATCACATGCTCTTGCTTGGCCTATCACAGTTTGCGTTCAGGGCTGGGCAGAAGAAGCTACAGCTAAACATCTCCAAGGAAGTAAAACACACGCCAGGCTGCTGTTTGTGGAGTCCTCATCTGCTTTTCGCAACACAACATTTTAATAAAATAGCTCATTAATAGTTTTGGTTTGGAGTTTAATAACGTCGGCTGAATCCTTGATTTATTAGCTATCAGATCTCAGATAGGGATTGTGAATGGATGCATGTCAGGGGAACTGTTAGTACAATAAACTCAGAATCAAAACTATCCTGGACAGTGAGAGTGAGCAGCAAGATCCTGGTTGTAGAGCAGAGTCTGCTATCTGACCTGTTTAACAGACGAGTAGAGAGGAAGGCTGAAGCCATCTTCTCCGGCACGCCCACCCACTATACTTTGCCTCCTCTTGGTTCAGATGTTAACACGTACAAGCACTCCTCTCATCTCCTCCTTCCTAGGTTACATCGGGGTGGTGAACCGCAGTCAGAAGGACATTGACGGGAAAAAGGATATTGATGCCGCCCTGCTCGCGGAGAAGAACTTCTTCCTGTCCCATCCGGCCTACAAACACATGGCTGAGAGCACGGGCACCCCGTATTTACAAAGAATACTAAACCAGGTTCAAAAACACACACACGCACATACAGGTCTGTCAGGAAAACTTATTTTCTCCTTATTTTCTCAGACGATATATTGTCCCAGAAATAATTGCTGTTTGTTTGCAGCAACTGACAAACCACATCCGGGACACTCTGCCAGCCTTCCGTAGTCACCTGCAGAGCCAGCTCATGGACTTGAACAAAGAGGCTGAGGAGTTCAGACAGTACCGTCCCGATGACCCTGCACGCAAGACCAAGACGCTGCTCCGGTCAGTCAGCCAATCACTCTGGATGCGCCTGTGTGTGCCCACTTGTTTGTCTTTTAGATTATTTTATACGTCAGTGTGTCTTCTGTCTCCCAGGTTGGTTCAGCGCTTGGCCGTCGACTTTGAGAAGCTAATCGAGGGCTCGGGCAGCAAAGTAGACACCGTGAACCTGTCGGGAGGGGCTCGGATCAACCGAATCTTCCATGAGCGCTTCCCCTATGAACTGGTCAAGGTGTGTGGGAGATTCTGAGAGCGAGTTTTGTTCGTCTTGGTGCATATATATATTCCATACTGTCTGTGCATTCATAACTGTGACACGTCACTGTTAGTCTATTAAAGGCAGGGGTTGGTAATCGTCTTCCAAAACATTTTTGATATGTTTGTTGAAATTCTCATTATATCCTGGGAGCAATCAACACGGGGCTGGGCTTTTCGGTTGGATGATTTTTAAAACCATCGTACTCTTTCTCAAGATTTCCATCCCCGCCTTTAACTTCAGCCAAGTGCTCAACTCTGACTGACAGTGTGCTGTGTTTGTCTTCAGCTCGAGTCCGATGAGAGGAAGCTGCGACGGGAGATCAACTATGCCATCAGAAACATCCACGGTGTCAGGTGCAGGTGTAGTGGCAATGCTTTCACATCATTTGTCCTTTTCTGTTCCCTGCAGCCAATCTCATTTGACTTCCTTCTCTCCGCCTGCCTCTCCTTCCCTGTAGGACAGGTCTGTTCACTTCCTGACATGGCCTTTGAAGCCATAGTGAAGAAACAGATATCAATGCTACAGGAACCGTGTGTTCAATTTGTCGACATGGTCAGCCAAGAACTCATCACCACTGTGTACCAGTGTATCAACGAGGTATAAACGTGTGTGTGTGTGTGTGTGTGTGTGTGTGTGTGTGTGTGTGTGTGTGCAACTGTCTTGTGTCTAACTGCTGGTCTGTTGTCCCTCTGTAGCTCAGCTCTTTTCCCAACTGAAAGATGAGACGGAGAGAATTGTAACCTCTGAAGTACGAGAGCAGGAGAGTAGATGCAGGGATCAGGTCATTCACACTCAGCTGGACATCACGTTCACTAATCTCTTTCAGATAACTCCACTGGAGTACTAACGTTTGTGTGTTCTGTCTGCGCTTCTTCAGGTCTTGTTGCTCATTGACACGTGAAGATTTCATCGGCTTCACTAAGTGAGTGAACTCATCGGTTTTAAACTATTAACTGTAAATCCTAACAAGCCAACAGAGTTAATGACAGGAGCTCCTCCTCTCTCTCTCTCAGTGCCCAGCAGACGTGCAAGCAAAGCAATAAGAAGACTGTTGCAGTGATGGCAGGAAACCATGTAAGACTTTCACTGCATTCATTCATATCTATACAGTATATATTTACAGTACCGTATACATATATATGAGGTTAAGAACGAAGCGCACAGCAGGAAAATGCCCTTTACAGTATTTTAATCATTGTTCCGTCACTTTGTTCAGAGTGAAATATCCCAACAATTATCAACACTCAAGATCCATCTACAGTAGTCTCACCATAAGTTTTAAAGAAACGAGTAGGATTTTCCTAAAAAAGTTCAAAATGAATCCAGAAAAATTCTATATTGTAGTAAAACACTGACCGGGAACATTTTACTGCACAATTACTACATGTTGCTGATAATACTTGTACTTAGTTAAGGTTTTGAATGCAGGACTTTTACTTGTAGTGGAGTATTTTCACAGTGTGGCGATAGTACTTCCACTGAGTTAAATGATCTGAATACCTTTTCCACCACTGATGGTGATGAACTATTATTTTTTCCATTCCATCTTACTTTTTTTAAATTTTCAGTAATGTCCCCGTCCCCCCATGTGTTACTCATGAATCAGCATTAATAAGAATCATAGCTGCAGATCAATGAGGTATTTTGTGATTTTCCTGGAGGGGATTCGGGTCCAATCCTGCAACCCGGGTTGATCTTCTCAAAGGAATGCAGTCGCGCAGAGATGGAAGGCGTCTCGATCTGTTATGATTAATACGTGACATGATATTTATGTGACACATTTATAAGCAGCGCTAATTAAAAA
>NC_136637.1:28141638-28341638 GCF_949748355.1 Melanostigma gelatinosum
GGATTCAAGCTTAAGTGTTGTGGGTCGGCATGCAAACACGCACACTGGCAAATGGCTTCTTGTAGCTTTGTCAATCTTTTATTTTATCATCTGCACCTGATTCACTTCAAAACTCTTTTCAGTGACAAGTGTTCTCTCTCTCTGTCTCAACCTCATCGTCTTTACCTTCTGCCGTCCCAACCGCTTCATAAACTCGTGCACATGTTGATGTTGTCCCTGTGTGCAGGATGTCCGTATCAATGTCTTGGTATCTTTTATGTCATCTCACTCTTCCAGCCTCTAATGTCGTGTCTTTACCTCCAAATGTGTTTCGTTACTTTTTTGATTCTGTGCTTACCCTTGTGTGTATCGCGTCATATTTCTCACAAATTATTCTTTTTTTCCTACAGTGTCAAGTGTTCACTCTTTCTTTCATCAGCAAGAGTCCACTCTTATTGTGTGGCCTTTATTTTATTCTACCTTGCTCATCAAATTTTCCTTCAAACTGTCCTCTGAATGCTTTTGATGACGTCAGCCATCTGAGCTCCTTACCCTCGTTTTGTCTTGCAGGTCATGACGCAAGGGCTGGCTGACCATCAGCAACATCGGCATCATGAAAGGTGGAGCCAAGGAATACTGGTTCATCCTCAGTGCAGAGAGTCTTGTCCTGGTTCAGGGACGACGAGTGTGAGGTGTTCACGCTCTCACTCAAGACATTTAAAGTCAAAACACAGCAGCACTCTGTTTATTAAAACACGTTTATTCACACAGAGCTCAGTTTGACACAGCACGTTAATTGGGAGGTTGAGAGATAATCAAGTGGAAGGGGAAATCCCTCTCATCTGGTGGTATTGTTGCCACAGCTTCGTTGAAGTCAGTGGTGGAGCCATCTCAGCTCTGTTTCTAGTGTCTGTGGGGCTGCCATCTGTCTGCCTGTCTGTGCCTGCTGTACAGGAGCAGAAGGTCTGCACAGCAAGTGTAGACAGGCAGAACACACCACAACTAACCAGTCTCATCCTGTCACAGTCCATGTCCCGGGACGAAGGAAGGGCAGAGTGCAGGACGTGAGGTCAGAAGAAGGGGAACACATACGCAGCGCTCGGATATAAAAACCTGGAAACACTCGCATCTGGATGAAAACGCCGCCATCGTTGTGGAAGAACTAGAGTTGCGTGTTGTTTCCCAGAACGTAACTGAGTGGTTGATGGAACGCTTTTACAGATAAGTTAGTGTTTCTTGGTAACCGGCCGTGCTGTGGATCAAACTAGACGCTTTTTGACATATGACACCGGATAACTAAAAGAGGCATCTTCTAAACCCGGTTTCTCTGCTCCAAACAGTTTTCTTTTGCTTTTTCCCTGCTGCCAACCTGGACCGGCTTCCGTTTCCCCCATTCATTCCGCTGACCTCACCCCTCCCCCCCCTCCCACCCCCCCCCCCCACCCCCCTCCTCCACATTCGTCCCGCTCTGCCTTCCCTCTTCCCCCTCACTCCCCCTTTTCTTCCTCCTCTGGGAGTTCAGGCATTTGGAGCGGCTCACTCTGACACAGCTGGAGACTGCTCCAAGCCAAACTAAGACACACTCACACACGCATACACACAGTGGACAGACTAGTATATACAGTATACAGTACACATGCGGACTCTGATGTAAACAAACTGGCATGCAAATAGTGGAGAAAAATATACACAAACTCAGACAGACACACGGTCACTTTTCAGATAAACACTGGGTCTCTTGAAAACAGTGTTCCTCGCCCCAGGGCATGCATATTGTACACACACACACACACACACACACACACACACACACACACACACACACACACACACACACACACACACACACACACACACACACATATCTGTTGAGCACATCAGAGAAACAACCTTTGGCTGCAGATTCGTGATGAGACGCGCATGTGTCACTACGTGGACTCAAGCTAATTCGAAAAAACTTCTAAACTTTAAAAAATGAATTTTGGTTCAGCTGGACCGGTCTGTGTTCACCACGTTGGGAGGTTTTATTCGGCTGTGTTGGAAGGCCTGAGTGCAAAACCAGTCACCCATATTATCACAGTAGATCGTATCGTCTGCCTTTTCCACATTGCATCTGTGCGACCTGCAGCCAAACTTCTGCTTCTTCTCTCTTGCAGTTCTCTCTCTCTCCCCCCCCCCCCGCCCACACTACCTTCCACAGACATTTATTCTTTCTTTCGACTACTGCCCCCCCCCCCCCCTCCTTTTTTAAATTTCTCTTTCTTTACCTCTGTTGCCTTTTCCTCCTCCTTTCCCCCCCCCCCCTCTCTCTCTCCCCCTCTCTGTGGTTGGCAGTCTCTCTGGGACTGTTGCACATTCCTGGCTGGAAAATCTGAAGCTTTGTCCAAACACCAGCTTCCAAGATCTGCCAGAGAAGTCCCACATGGCTGTTTCTACACTGCAGACCTCCCCTTTGACTCCCCCCCACCCCCCCACTCCTCTCAAATCTTCCACAGTCTCTCTCTCCCCCCCTTCCCTCACCCCTCAACCTCCCCTCCCTCCATCCTGCCTATTGCGTCTGGATACTTTTAACGTTTTTACGGCCGCGCGGTACATCTCCCCTGAGTATCTAAACAGTTGTACCCTGAGCGAGCAGCACAGTAGTTCACAGTGTAATCTGCGCAGCACACTGACCAGACATGCATTCCTTCACCCCCCCGACTGCCAGGGCTCCACCAGGGAGTCTGAAGAAAAACAGACGGCTCATGCATATACACTTAATCTACACGCTCCCCTCTTTGTGTAGGTGTGTGTGTGTGTGTGTGTGTGAGTGTGTGTGTGTGTGTGTGTGTGTGAGAGGCCCGTTCCATATCTCAAACACATTAGTCTACAGGACGAGGAGACACAGCAGCTCTGATGTATGATACTTCATGACCACCCTGACACCAATATGACACACACACACACACACACACACACACACACACACACACACACATGCACATACAAAGCAGTGCCATGATGTCTTTGAGCACAGGGGTTATCGTACTGTCACACGGATGCACATGCAGAACCTTAACATACCCAGTGAGAGGCACCCTGACATAAAGAATCAGTTAGTTTCGAGCTTCGCTACAATGAATGTGTGTAAAAGACTTTTCTTAAATGCGATGCATGTAAAATTCTCGTAGTTATCACCCGCCACCAACAAATGTGACAAATCATTACGCTTGACCTAATATAGAGTTAATGGCAGCAGTTTGAACAGTGGATAGCTGGGGACAGTGAATGCATCAGAGTATTCGAGCCGAGAGTACATGCAGGTTTGTCCGTCGAGTCTCGCCGCTGAAGCACTTCCTTGCACAGTCTAACCAATGTGCAGACTACTGTACACCAGTAAGATCCTGAACAGGTAGTCTGAACACTGGGATGACGGAGCAGGACCCTTTCTCACTTTCTCTTCGGCCTCCCCCCTTTTCCCGCCAACAGTCCTGCAAGTGGCGGAGGGGGAATCGGGGGGAAAAAAGATTTCCTCTGTTATATTTTCTTGTTTCTTATCCTGTGTCGGTGCAGGAGTCGCCAAGGCGAGGGGTCTCGCACACATCAGACATCCACTCCTTACGGGTGTCCCTCCTCCGGAGATGTGAGCGTGTCTCGGGTCGGGCGTCCGCCCGGGCTGCGTCCCGGCATAGTATCCAGTCTTGACGTGGCACATTCACTCATTCAGCTCGGGATCTGCCCGTTCACTCGGGGAAGGCGTGAGGAAATGCGGGGAGTGAGAGAACGAGAGCGAGAGAGAGAGTTAGGGAGGAACTTAGCAGCCATATATGGGTTGATGGGACCCATGGGGAATCAACTTTGGAGTGGTCTGCAGTTTCCCCCCACTCTGTCCTGCTGTCTATGTTCCTCAACCCCTTCCTCTCCTACTCTCGCAAAAAAGAAATTCAAATCCCTCTATCCACCTCTATCCCTCCTCTTCCTCTCTTCATCATCTCTACTTTCTATTTCTACCCCATCAGAGCACCCTATACTCTCTCCAGTCTCCTCCTCCTTCCCCCCCCCCCCTCTGTCCAAAGCGATCCCAGATGTTGCTGTAAGAGCGCCAATCCCGTCCAGTCACTTTTTTTTTCAGCCTCTGTTACAGGAAGTGGGCCCCTTTTGGAAAAAAGGAAAGAGGAACGAAGGAAGAGAGTCGCAGGGTTCAGGGGAGCACTGAGAGAGGGAAGGACCCCGAAATGTACCACCGGCACACATCGCATCCCGTACATCATGCGTGCACGTGCTCAGATGCAAACATTTTTATGGACACCCTGTTTAGCAGGCGTGCTTTCGTTCACACTGCGGACATCACATTTCTATTTCGTACCCTCCTTACCTCACCCATGGGTGCTCCTCTGACCAGCCTCTCTGAAGCCCCCCCTGCTCAAAGGTTAGAAAGAGGGAGCAGGCCGAGGAAGAGAGATGAAGGGGGAAGGGCTTCACTTTAGGAGAAATGTTGTGTTAGAGCTAGAGTCTGAGTAATGACTTTCACATGTGGGCCCGGCCTCTCTCCCTCCCTCCCTTCTTCACTTCTCCGTACCCTGCCTCCATACTGTCTGGTTCTCCTCACGCGGGCCGCTCCACTCCTCCAACTGTTCCCTGTCATTCATAAGTTCCCGCGGTGTTGACAGACTATAGACTTCTGGTACCCCCCCCCCCCTCCTCCTCCTCCCTCTCTCTCCCCCTCTCCCGCTGTCTCTCTCTTACGCTAATGGGAGTCAGTCTGACAGGCAGACACTTCATCAGATGAACTCAGGTGCTCTACTAGCATCTCCCGTTCACGTCTGCTTCTGCAGTTCAAGCCCCGGTCGTTCCTCTCTAGAGGCTGGCTGAATAATATTTACTACCAGACATACAACTATTTAAGCTCAATCCCCCCACGACTGAACTGTCTTCATTCTCTGTTGTTTTGTCTGCTATCAACACCTGTGTTGCCTCGCTGTGATGTCATATTTTACCCCGCATACCTCTGTTCTGTCTCTTCCAGGAGAAGGAGAAGAAGTACATGCTTCCCCTGGACAACCTGAAGCTCAGAGATGTGGAGAAGGGCTTCATGTCCAGCAAACTTGTCTTTGCTATCTACAACACGGAGTTAAGGTTTGTGTGTGTCCTGTCTTTGACCTCTTCCATTCAACTTTGCCACCAGGGCTGAAGGGATATCCAGCGGGCACTGCAGCGGGGGTAGTTTCTAGTGTATGCCAGGCTGTTGCAAGGTTTATTTGAGTGTGTTTATGAGCTGGAGCTGACTCAAAGCCCGGCTGATTGTACCAGAGCATGTGGGCGTTGTTTATAATTCTGTGCTATGCTGCATTCGGACACACAGACTGGATTTGTGTGTGTGTGTGTGTGTGTGTAGACCACAGCATACCGACGGCAGGCTCATTAAGCAGCTAATCAAAGCCAGAGAGCTTGGAGCAGAGATGAGGCTGCTCTTGTTTGGAAAGAATTGCTCGACTCACCACAAAAAGCAGGGAGAAAAGAAGAATTGGAAGGGTTGAGAGGAGAAAGAAAGCAGGAGAGAGAGAGAAAGAGAGAGAATATCAGAGCCATCGGCCAGGAATGTGTCAAACTCTGTCCTATGGCGCCCCCCTTTTCCTGCGCCCTAACTCTCTCTGTTTCTCTTTCTGTATTTGTGTGTGTGTGTGTGTGTGGGAGACATTGCAGTGGTTTTGTCCCTGCCTGACAGGAATCAAAAACTCTTTAAATCTAAAGCAGTCAAGGATCTGTGCAGAAATTCCTCAAGGTGAGTGAAAAAGCTCACGCCGGCTACGAGCTGAGGAGAGGACAGCGAAGTGAGCGATAAATCAGCGCAGAGAACCTTTTTAATGTGCGCTCGCTGGTGTAAACGAATGTCAGCGTGTATCGTGATCTTACTGTAATAGCACTCTAGTATTGTCATTGTTGGCCTTGTTCCCCCGTCTGTTAGCCACCACGCCCTGACTTATTAGCCCAGCCATAAGCTCACAGACTCTCTCTCTCTCTCTCTCTCTCTCTCTCTCTCTCTCTCTCTCTCTCTCTCTCTCTCTCTCTCTCTCTCTCTCTCTCTCTCTCTCTCTCTCTCTCTCTCTCTCTCTCTCTCTCTCTCTCTCTCTCGCTGCAGTTTTATCCTCTTTCCACTTCTGCTGTCTCTTTCATTCTCAAACACACAAAAGGGTTCACATATTTGAGGTTAATTGCTCTGTGTTCTGGATGTGAGAAGGGAACAACAAAAGGGGCGAAAGAAACAACCGAGTGATTAAAGAAAAATGTTTAACAGATGGGCCGCAGGCTGCTCCAGATCCTTCGCCGGTTTCTTACTTTGATGTGCTGCCGCCAAAGCACGGAGGGAGACGGAGTGAAGAGGGGAAAGATGGAGGGGAAAGAGTGTAACATTGAGGAAATAGATGATGGAGATAAGGGCAATCATGTGATCAACTAATCAAACTAAAGTGCGTATTGAACATTGTCCCTGTGTGACCGTATACACAACAACCAAAATGCATCATGAAAATAAAGAATAGACTCTATAGGAAATGCATAGTATATACATACTACATACATAGTATAGTAAGTATACACAAGCTTTGTTCAATGCTACATACAACTTGAATATCACCAGACTAAAGCATCAAGTACAGACCATCATAATGTCGTGTGACGATTAGAAAAAAAGAAAAACTGAATGTAGTGACGCTAACGTAGAGCCGCTTCTGCTGCTTCATAAAGGTGGTAAAATCAAAAGGTAATAAACTAGCATCAGAGACATTAAAGAGAATTTAATTCAATACTTCCGGTCAGCCTGTGCCACATTTAAATAAGCCGCGTCCACATTACACCAGGCTGGTAATAATGCTGCTAATAATTTCAACAAAATGTTGCATGAAAGCTCCGACAAATCGTGTTATAAAATGACCGCCGTTGGCAAACTTGTGGGCCTGTGAAGGCTAAATGATTAGCAACATTTTCTCTCCATCTCTAAAAGGCTTCGTCGATCTTTTTGATAAGTCCGTCTCCATTTTGTTTTTGGGTTGCTTTGCAGTGTAGGGAGGCACATGTTGCCAATGCTGGAATAGCAACTTTTCTTCCACCGTTGAATCAGGCTTTCACATCTGAAGGGATGTGCAAACGTATCTTCATTTGTAGAACAGTGAATAGGATCGCCCTCTCTCTGACGTGTCCTGTGATTAGCTGCGATTCAACAACAATTTGCTGAAATGTTATGTGTAAAGAAACTGCCTACTCCAGCTTTATTTGTTACTTTTATGGAAACACAAGAAAACTGTACAAATGCAATCTTGTCAATGAGCAAATATGAGTTGAGTTCACATGTTACACACAAAGCAACCTTGTTCCAATAACAGTTGACTTGTGTACAAAGTGGGTCAAGAGTGAAGAAGGGGGATTTAAAATCATCCACGTGGTCTCGGTTCCACTTTAGCTCTGAAGTCTTCTTTTCACTGATAAAAGGTGACTGGCAGCATCTCAAACAGCTCACAAGATTGATGATGATTCAGTTTTTAGCACCACTAGGGACTACTTTCCTCTCTTCCCTTTAAGACGTGGAGCAACACTTGTTTGGTTTCACCTGGAAGTGAACATGTTCAGAAAGAGGAGGCGGCAGATAGCTGAGAATGACGTTGTCGCTCGGCTGAAACTGTCCCACGCATTGTGACTAAAGCTCCGTCTCCATCATCTCCTCTGAGTTTATGAGAGAAACCAGTAATTACGTGTCATTACTGAAAGGTCAGGGTTCTTCTTTTTGGTCACGCTTGTCGTATCGTTCAGCACTCTGTATTCAAGCTGTGGATGATTTCAGTATGTATGTTCTCAATGGGTCAGTCTCCCCACAACTCTGTTTGTTGAAGGGATGTACAGTTGTGAGATTGCATGCTACGCTCCACATACTCAATATCGGTTAATGTACTTTTGTGTGAGTTGGCATTGCATTGTGGGATATTTATGCAGACGTAGTGTCCATTCTACAATATTTCACCAGAAATAGTATGCAACTTGCGTACTGTTGGCACACTAAGGTTCCGGACGTACTAAAAACAATCTCACATTATTATAGACCGTTATAGGGAAATAAATGTTGGTGTGTAATTTTTGGACGCAGCATCTGTATTGTGGAAAGAGTGTTGTTGCTGACCGGAAAGACGTCTGACAATGTTTTGCAGGTACGTGTATAAGGACTACAAGTGCCTGGAGTTGGCCTGTTGCTCTCAGGAGGAGGTGGACAGCTGGAAGTCGTCCCTGCTGCAGGCCGGAGTCTACCCGGAGAAAGTCACCGTCAGTACTCCGACCCGCTTATTCAACCCGATTAGACCCACCCCTGACCGTAGCTGTGGGGGCAGCTGCACCTGTCTGCTCCTTACCTTTCTGCGTTGAATGCACTGACTGACTCTGCTAACGCTTAAAACGCTGACCGTAACCCCTCACCCTTCTCTCCGTGTTCCCCCTTCTCCTCCCCTGCCAAAGCGAGAGAGAGAAATAAAAAAAGCCAGTCCCCCACCCCTTCCATCTCGCTCTGTCGTTGGCTCCTCAGCACAGCATTCTTGGCCCATGATGTCACTACAACATGTGTGTGTGTGTGTTCTCGTCTGTTTCTAATCAGTAGTTCCTCGTCCCTCACTCGCTCCCCCCTTCTCTTTCTTCTGCCCACCTCCCATCTCTTGTGTTCCCTCTATTCTGCTCTCCCTGTTCCTTCCACAGCGGCTCTTCACTTCTTCTCGTCGCAAGCATGCGGATAACGAGATATTGAAAATACACACGAGACCGTATTGAACATGAAATTACCGGCTGTGTTACAACACTGCAGCGCGTTTGGCTGCGCTCGGTTAAAACAAAACGGACAATCAGGAGTAACATAGAGTATGTCGCAATCACTCCCCAACTCCCATCTGGTCTGTGTGTCACTCAGGTGGACGGGCGGGGAAACGGAGCTCCTGAGAACTTCAGTGACCCTCAGCTGGAGCGTCAGGTGGAAACCATTCGCAGCCTGGTGAACTCCTACATGTGCATCATCTACAAGACCTTCAAGGACTTGATGCCAAAGACCGTCATGCACCTCATGATCAACAGCGTAGGACACTCACACCAGACTCCTCACTTTTCATCATTTCCCCTTTCTTTCTTCTCTCCCACAGCCCAGCAAAACCTGCTAAAACGTTTTTGAAGTGGCTTTGTTTGGCGTTAATCTTCCCCATAACTTGGCCATTAGAATCTGTATTTCTTTGTCTCTCATACAAGTCGTCACCATTTGAAACACTATTTGCATTTTCCAACTACTTGGAAAAGTCCCTTTTTAAAGGAAAAGCCCCTTTTTAATGAAAGGTACAGTTCACCCCAAAACCAGAAATACATATTTTTCATTTACCTGTCGTGCTGTTTATCGATCCACAGCTGTGAGCAGTTTTATGTTGGAACTATTTTCTTTCAATCATCGACATAAAACTGCTCAGAACGAGGTCTGTAGAGTAACCGGGTCAGAACTTCTAGAAGGAGACGTTGCTGTTGAGTTTTTCCAAATGTACTTTTTGACGAGTCAGTTTCATTTAATGTAATTATATTGGAGAGGAAAAAATGATCTCCGTAACAAACACCAAAACAATCTAGAATGATAAATACCACGACGAGTAAGAGGGAAAATACGTAATTTAGATTTTGGGGTGAACTGTCCCTTTAAGAATTTCGGGCCATAATCTCCCAAATCGGAGTAAACTATCAGTTTACAAAGTGTAACATTTTGACTTGTGGCAGCTGTTAATAATCCCCCTCTGTAGGTGAAGGAGTTCATTAGCTGTGAGCTGCTGGCGCAGCTCTACGCTCTGGGAGAATGCTCGGCGCTGATGGATGAGTCACCGGAGCAGCAGCGGCACCGAGAGGAGGTGCTCCGCCAGCACGCTGCCCTGAAGGAGGCGCTCGCCGTCGTCGGGAAGTTCTCCACCTCCACCTGCACCACCCCTCTGCCTCCACCCGTGGACTCCTCCTGGATACAGGCCTCCAGGTAGTTGAACTACACGCGGTAAAGCTGTGCTTCCTGTCGCCTGTCACTCAACGCTCTCTTATTCCACCCCAGCCCGACGCTCCGTAAAATCTCTGTGACCAAGCCGGTGATGTCTCGCGGCCACGCCCTGTCTGTCCGCCGGGTGCCCGCTCCTCACACCGTTTCCACGAGCGCCGACGGCTCTCGGCAGCTCGCTGGCCAGCCCAGCCGGGCTCCACCTAGTGTGCCAAGGTGACTCAGAAACCACACGACCGCAGGCCCTGAAACCAGACCGGTTACATTCAGATGACCTCCGATCTGCCACTCAAACATGCACTGGCATATATGCATACACACACTCGCACACACGATCAAACCGTGTGCTTCGGGGGCAGAGGGAGTTGTTATTTGAGCTGGGTGGGGGTCTGCTGGAAAAATGTGTTTCTCATATTCTCTTTCCCATCAGTAGACAGGACTTCTCTCTGTGCAGCTTTCTACCGGAGCCAGAGACAACAGGCTGAGCGCTCTATCAAGTTTTCATCTTTCTCTCCGTCCTTCATCCCCCCCTCTTATTCCCTCTTTCCAGCATGCATTTTGTTTTATCGCCCTCCCCAGTTTCCCTCATGCAGTAACCGTTATTTTCCCTCTCTCTCTCCCCCCCAATTATTTTTCTTGTACATTTCTTCACTTCTCCTCTTTCACTGGTTCCTCCCCTGCTTTTGGCCGGTCTCGCCTTCTTCTCTCCGCCTCATTTCCTCTGTGCTCTCCGATGGTTCTTTAGGTTCTTTCCCGCATGGTCTCCCTCTTTCCGTTCCTGACTCATTCCATCCAACGCCATGCCTCTTTTTCTCACTCAATCGCTCGCCCCCCTATAGATATACAGTACGTGGGGCATGAGCTTGCTTCTATAAGTTTATTTATTTTTTCTCCGCCATATTTATTCAAATTATTGTAAAGTATGCTGACACTACAGGTCATCTACTGTGCAACAATCCAAATGTGTGACATAATGGCAAAATCTAAAAGATATGTACATGGAAACTTGTAACGCAGTGCTCCAACATTTGGAAAAGCTTCCTGCTAAATTGTACATCTCTCCATCTTTCTAACGGACTGCTGTATTATAGTAATCTCTCATAACCATTATTTCTTCGCTCTTATTCCGCATTTTTTTCCTCTGCCAAACCCTCATGATTCTCCGTGTTTTACATGGCATGAAACTGTTTTTGCAAGTTTTCACATCATTTTCATGACAAGCCTCTAATCCCGGGGTCATGACAGGTTACATCCATAGAAATATATTTTATTTCTGTGTTTACACCATCGGCCTCAAAGCTGTTCACTGAAGGGCCAACACAAGTTTGCAGCTGCAGTGGAGACGTACAGTTAGCCTGTGTTTTTATTAATTTATGGATGAAATGGACATATGAAGCTGATGTGCTCCTATTTTTATGCTATCCGGAGGTATAACTCACAGTTGAGCGAACTGCTGCATAACTAGATTCATAGATTATGATGATGAGGGATCAGACATTATCTCTACAATCAGTTTGTCAGGTCTGCCGTTAAGAAATCTACAGTAGAAGAAACAAATGCAATGGTGGATATTGAATGGTGGATCTCTGTCGATAATACAAGAACAAAGCACACTGCTGCATTTCATTCCGTCTCTCCTTGTGAACGATATTATAAGGCATTCAAGTGATTGTTCTGTTAATATTGTTCGATTACACTGAACCATTGAATCTTTGATGTGACCTTCTCTCTCCAGGAGGCATCCTCCAGCTATCCCAAACGGGAAATAACGGTCCTCTCTGCTCTGAACTCCATTACCCATCCACCCCAGTGATCCTTCCAGCTGCCGCTCACTGCTGCCCAGAGACACCCATGACCTGTGTGATGTATAATCCAGCTGAAGCACTACGGGCTTCTCTGCGCCTTCCTTTGAGAGCTGCCGTCTGCCAAATCCACTGAGCCTTGAGTCTGTTTTGTACATAATATCATCGGCCATAAAAGCCGGAATGTGCTCGACTGTCTGCCGACTTTCCTCAAGTGCCTGAACTTTGTGTAAATAGAAATATCAATTTTTAGTTATTCTGCTAAAAGAGAATACACATGAACTATTTTCACTGTTTTATGAATAAACAGGTTATATTTTTGAACGTGTTCAGGTTTTCTGTGTATATCCGCAGTTTGCCAACTAAGATCCAAGAATATTTAAGGGCCCTTGTGGCTGTTGTCCCAGCAAAAATCATGATAGCTCAATTTCAGTTATGTCCCAATTAAACTATTTATCTTGAGTAGAATTCAGCAAATGATGTTTAACAGGAATTATCAATGTTATCTCTGCTCCAACTGTAGCCTCAGTTACATTTTGGGTTGTTTTAATTCCGTATAGACAGCTAGATAGATTTGGAAGTTGGATTAATACATCAAATTATTATTACATGATCACTTTTTTTATTTAAAGGTATAACATTTAAGTTAAGCTATTGCATGTGCGTACATTCGGCCTCAGAGTAACTTTAGTTCCTACCTGGCATTGTTTGCTGGGGGACAGGTGTGAGTGTAACAGACGTGGAGTAAGTTGTGAACCCAAAAGCTGCAGAGAAGGACTGCAGAAGACCACTAAGCATGAAGTTTTTGTTTAGCGTCTAAAAATATACAATAAATATATATTCAAGGTCGTTCGGGTTCTTTTGGCTTATAGGGCTCCCTAACAGAACTATTTGGGGATCCCTGGTGTATGTGGACCACTGTTGGTTATGCCATAAATAAAACATCTAAATAAACACAAAAAATAATGTAATTAAAAATATAATTTGCAATAATTTGTTGGTTAAGTAGCTAAACCATATACTATGATTAAAAATATTGTATATATGATTAAAATATAATTTGGAACCGTGCAATCGGTGACGCGCCATCACCACCACGCACTTCCCCCTCGCACGTGGAAGCCGCACACGGGCGGCTTGCTGAACCGGATGTTGAAGTCGCGCTTCATCCCCCGCTTAACGGCGCCACCGCAGCGTTTAAAAACCATCGCGAGGCACGCGGTCACGTTTCGCACCACTCCGGGGTGAAGAGAGGTGAATGTACGACACCTAGCGTCCACACACATTCACATCACATTTCATTTAGATTTTCAGCAAACATAGGAATAGTTAAAAATATATTTGGCCATAATAAATAATTATTCCCAAACTCTTACTTGTCCTCCAGTTGAAGACCAAACTTTAAAATTGAATATTTTGATCATTATAAATGATAAGATATTGAAAAGCATCTCCAAAGCTCCTCGTTAATCTACAAGAAAAAAGTACAAATACTCAAATTAAAGTTCGACCGTTGATGTATAAAGTTGTTCATAATTGTAATACCTTTAGCATTATAGGAGGAATTAGAAAATAGAGGTAAGTGGTTTTTAAGTATTACTGGTGTACTGCAGCAGTTTTCTGCTCTGTGTGATGATCAACAGAAGCAGGTTTTCATGAGTTATACTACATTATTAGAAAGAAGCTGTCGGGTTCATTGAAAATAAATTAAAATCTCTCGTCATTAATTGCTGAGCAGTGAACTGGCGCTCCATAAATAACATGAAA
This sequence comes from Melanostigma gelatinosum, assembly GCF_949748355.1. Lineage (NCBI taxonomy): Eukaryota > Metazoa > Chordata > Actinopteri > Perciformes > Zoarcidae > Melanostigma > Melanostigma gelatinosum. The sequence continues at coordinate 28,155,205 of NC_136637.1, forward strand.
ACTTCTAAAAATCAGAGATGAATGCATCATGTACCACTGACAATACATGAATTAATTATTGTTGCATTACGCTCCCACTATAGTAAAAATAAGTCATCCTTAACTTTTATATTAAATAACATCTCACTGTAGAAACTTTTCTTTATTACAAACCCTTTAAATTGTTCGTTTAAACTTCCGTTTCATTTTAACAGTTTGCAATTCACCGGGTTAAACACAATGCATCCGTCCATTCATACACGACACCAACAACACACTGTACTCAATCATAAAAAACATAGAACACCTCCCACAGATTGTTAAAACATCACCGATATCAAATAGGTGCATCACAATGTGATGCAAGTCGGCATCACTTGTTAAATTCAGAACACTTATGAAGCTAATAGGAGCTTGAACATTAGAGTATAACAAGTTGTCATGACTGTCCAAACAGATGTGGACCGACGATGGAGTTCAGTTCAGACGACCGTCATGTGGTCCTCTCGGCTCGGTCCGCTAGTGGCCGAGGTCCTCGTGGATCTCCGCCTCGTCCCAGGGCCCCTGGATGTTGTCCTTGTGCCTCTGCAGTCTGACCAGCAGCAGCGGGCAGAGCAGCGTGACGCTCCCCAGGGCCAGGGCCAAGAGCACGGCTCCGCCTGTCCACTGGGACCCCAGACCTGCTACCCCTGCGACGCACACTCCCACACACACCCCGGCGAACTGGCCGGGGGCGCTCCCCCTCAGCCTCTGCAGCAGGCAGGGCCACAGGGCGAACACCAGCAGGGCGCAGGTGAGCATGGCGAAGGTGTGCAGGGCCCCGGGTAACCTCGAGGCTAAACACACCGAGGCGAACAGGGCGGCGTTCAGGGAGAAGCTGCCGGGAGGTGATGGCTGGGCGTACGGGAATGACACCAGGTGGGCCAGCAACATCACGGCCGACATGGCGTACACAGTGTCGGTGCTCACGGACTCAGTCAGCGTCTTCAGAACTGGCGAGAAGCCAAAGGTGAAGGAGAGAAAAATGGCGGCGCTCTGCAGGTCAGCCAGTCGGGTCCGGGGCTCGCAGCTGGATTCGACTGGAGCTGGCAAGGCTCGGTGCAGTCCATAACCCAGCAGGGCGCAGACGAGGCTGGTCCACAACAGCGTCTCAGGGAACAGCAGACTCTGTGAGGACAGCAGAGATGTGGAGGACTTATGCATTTGATATATATTTTTAAAAGGGCACAATGTGCTCTACGAGGAGCCGTAGATCTTTCTGGAGCCTTTACCTGCTCCATGTAGAGCCAGAGGGTGATAAAAATGGCCACGCAGGACAGCTGCTCTCCGACAAAGCCTGCCTCTCGCACCACGGCCCAGTAGCGGTACTGCCGGATGCCCTCGTTCCTCCGCAATTCCTCCAGGAACCGCTGGTCCACGTAGTTGTCGGGGAACGGCTGGCACTCCCACAGCACCTTCCGCCAGGGCACAGCTGGACCCGGGACCCCGTCTGGTCCCATCACCCTGAACACAGTTTGCAATCCACCGGGTTAAACACAATGCATCCGTCCATTCATACATGACACCAACACACACACACAACAGCAAATATAGATAAATGTTGATTAAAGAATAGCAAAGGCTACTTGGAGACAAAAAACCTGACAATTTAAAGGGTATACTTATAAGGATTACTCTAATCTGTAACCACATTTTAAATAATTATACATATTTTAACATCACGAGGAAACATGTGTGTGTGTGTGCTGGAGGAAATATGAGCCTGGGAACATCTGGATGACCACGTATTGTGCTTATCCACTGCTTTGAGAAACAATTTCGAAGTCAACATTTACCATTATTTCACCAAACACGTAAACTAGCTTCACAGACGAAGCTAGACTGTGTGAACGAGCCGGTTTGTGCCAATGTATTTGAGCTTTTACGTTAGCTTCGAAGCTAATGAGCTTATCCATCGTGTAGTGAATGTATTGCGTGATATTAACAGATCTTTGAATCACACTTTGTGTTGCGTTTGCGGTCCAGGTGAACGCATCTATTCTGAACACAGTCTCAACGGTTGGCCGGTGCTGCTAGCATGAAGCTGTCGCTACTTCCGGCTTTGACTTGACTATAATAAAACCAGACGTGCCTTATGTAACAGTGTGATTATGGACAACCATTGGCGATCTGTTAAACAATCTCCACGAATATTTAAAAAAATAATTTGTGACCTAACGTTACCTGCGATGGTATTTTATTCGGCGCCGATGCTACAATCTCCTTCTGTCATTTTAGCGGAAGTGAATCACTTTATCATAGAGCTCACAGCGCCCCCTGCTGGTGGATTGTTTTAAAGACAAAAGGCACACACATGAGACTGGCCAACCCACAGAACAACATGCCTGCAAAAATGTAACTCAAAGTTCAAAGTTCAAAGTTTGCTTTATTGTCAATTCCACAATGTACTGAACATACAGGGGAGTTGAAAAGACGTTTCTCTCTAGTCCAACATAAACATATAAAGTGAATACACGAGAGGTCCTCACTGATGTCCACCCCCAGGAATTTGGTGCTGCTCACTCTCTCTATGTCAGCACCATTGATGGTCAGTGGTGGGTGTTGAGTGTGGCCTCTCCGGAAGTCAACAATAATCTCCTTGGTCTTGCTGTTATTCAGTCTTGCTAAAACTCATGCATATTTACTCTTATAATGCACTTTTAAATACATTTCAATCAATCAAAAAATGTATTTGTCACCTAGTGCGCACACATGAAATACAGGGACTTAAATACACACCAAGACATAAAAACAATAAATACACTCTCTAAAACTCTCCACTAAGTTAAAAAAGGTGAATAAACAAACAAGTGTGTACTCTTACCATTTCCAAATAACTTCACGCGGTTGTCTACAGAAACATAACCACAAAATATCTTGCATCTCTTGACGCTGAACTCAAACCTCTATAAAAAGCCCTTTGGTGGGCTGTGTCTTCGCTTACGGCCATACCACCCTGAACACGCCCGATCTCGTCTGATCTCGGAAGCTAAGCAGGGTCGGGCCTGGTCAGTACTTGGATGGGAGACCGCCTGGGAATACCAGGTGCTGTAAGCTTTTCTTTTTTCCCCACTCTTTACAAAACAGCAGAGGCTCTGGAGCGTCACAATGTCCTGGTTCTGTCTGAGTGACACCTTGAGGTGGTCTGTTATTAGCCTGTAGTCAAATGATTTTGTAACGATGCACCATTTCTTCTAAAGGCTAATCTGAAATTAGACAAATTGTTGACTTTATCGTTTTTGGGTTTTTTTGAGAGTTTATCGTAATTTTTGAAACAAACAATATCAACAAGTACCAAGTCACGTGATGTAATCCATTGACTAGGACCACTTCCATAGAGTGGTCTCGCCGACGTCACGATCTCCTTAGATACGAGGTCTGTCCGCCATGTTGGAGTACATACAGATCCTACATGGCGGCGAGTAAACAAGGAAGTGCGGCGAAAATACCATACTTTGAATCACTGGATAGTGCATCAAAGGTTCGCTACCTGGCCAAATTGAAGGTTATTGGTAATTTGGATCCCTATACGATGAGTGCAGATCGTTTCAGTGCCGATCCTACTTATCTTCCATCGGTAAACTACGCCAACATCTACACGTATCTCGTGAACACCCCCAGTCCTTACACAAAAGACGAGTTGGAGTGCTACAAAGGGCTCGACGCTTATAATCAGTTTGTCAGTGGATGGGTCCGAGACGTCAAAGCAACGGTCGTCGAGAATTCTCATCTCGTCATTGGAAGGGTAAATATATACAGATCTGGTCAGATATTTAGCAATATTCAATGTTTACTCAGTGCAAACAGACACGTGTGTTTGTGTATATTGTACATGCTTGTCATTGTGTGCGTAGGAATTAACTTTAAACTAACCCCTAACTTCACCCCCCCCCCCCCCCCCCCCCCCACACACACACATATATCTCACTTTTTCATCATTATTTTCGAAAAATTCTGAATCAAACATGGATCGTTCATCGGAAAGTTCCTTTTTCAAATTCAGATTTTCCGAGAGTAGGCGCTGCATCTCAGCTTGCATTTGCTGCAATCGTGGCCCCACCGAGGTCTGTCTGGTCGGCTTGGTTATTCGTATCCTCGTCCTCATCCTCTGCTGCTGGTGGGCTGTCATATGCATGATCCGACGTTAAACTCATATCAAGCAATGCTGAGGCTGCATCTATGTGTTTTGCCTGTTGTACACGCTCCAAATAACTGCACACGGTTGTCTACAGAAACATAACTACAAAATGTCTTGCATCTTGCAATTTCAGATTAGCCTTTAGAAGAAATGGTGCATCGTTACAAAATCATTTGACTACAGGCTAATAACAGACCACCTCAAGGTGTCACTCAGACAGAACCAGGACATTGTGACGCTCCAGAGCCTCTGCTGTTTTGTAAAGAGTGGGGAAAAAAGAAAAGCTTACAGCACCTGGTATTCCCAGGCGGTCTCCCATCCAAGTACTGACCAGGCCCGACCCTGCTTAGCTTCCGAGATCAGACGAGATCGGGCGTGTTCAGGGTGGTATGGCCGTAAGCGAAGACACAGCCCACCAAAGGGCTTTTTATAGAGGTTTGAGTTCAGCGTCAAGAGATGCAAGATATTTTTTGATTATGTTTCTGCTTTTGTGTGTAGTTTTAAATACAGAGGGCCTTCATTTCAGACATTAGTTTAATAATTGCAACAACAAAAAATTGCATAAAATTGATAAAACATTCCAGTTTTTATTACTGTCCAATGATATTCATCGATAACCTCGTCTGTATTCTGTCAAACAGCAGTGGAGCGCAGCCTTCTGTCTCCTGTGTGACAACTCAGGCAGCCAGTGGACGAAGCAGCTCAAAGGATCCACAAACCAGAACCACCACAGTAACATCTGCACAACACAAAGACAGTTGTTGCCTATTTTTGGTTCTCTGATGCTTATGTGTTTCTCACACATCGACCTATCTTTGGATTCTACAGCAGAGGATCGGGTCGTGTCTCAACACAGACGGTGTTTCCAGAAGGACGGGATCATCCACGCAGTGTCCGATGACCAGAACAGCGGCAACAACCACTTCTTCGCCTGTCAGTTCTCCCGGGCTGCTCAGCGAGTGTCTAAGCATCACATCACTGCAGCACCAGATCCAGAAGACGCCGCCGGGTTGAAGAAGAGCCGCTTGAAGAAGCCCGAGCTTTCCTGAAGGTATCTGAATGAAGTTTGATTCGCTGCCTCCAAGTACGGCACGATTCAAGATCAGCAGGAACACACAGAAGTCAGAAAGAATGTAGGATTGTTTCATTTATACACATTTGTAATTACAGGACATTAGTTGAATAAATACCACATTACTCTTTCCCCCACTGCTCCACGAGAGAAGTAAAAAAAAAAGACTTTACTGTTGATCCAGAAACTTTAACAACCTCTTACTCAGTAACTTAGAAATACTTTTAAAATATTCGTAGGCTTTTATTTTTGTAGAACAGATGACAAACAAATCAGAAACTGCAACTTCATATTACTAATCCATCACTTATCTCAACATACAGTACTTAAATTAAACACTGACCCCTAAAAGGAATGCCGTCGGAGCCGCGGCAGCGAACTGACTCGCACTCATTGAACCGAGCGGTGTGGTAGTGGTCATGACCTTCCAGGTGTCGGGGAGATAGAAATAGACCCGGTCACAGGAGAGACAGGCAGGCGGCAACGTCTTCACACAGTAGGTGGCCGTAAGCAGACACCCGCCAGCAGCAGTGAGGCTTCACAGAGGAGGGCGGCTGCCAGCCGGGCAACGAGCCACCGCGGAGGAGAGAAGTGCAGCCGTCGGTAAGAGACGCCGGTTCCTTTTTCTCCTCCAGTGTTGGCATGAGCCGGGAAAGTGAGACTGGATTTCTAGAAACATAAACGTCCGTGGCAAAGTATTCTAAAGACCTCAGACTGGCAGCTAAACACAAGCCATCATAGAAACACACAAAAGGTACATTTATGAGTACAACTTCTTTACAAACGGGAACACTTGCTGATATACTGATTGCACTTCCCACTCTTATTTGGCAGAAATATAAAATCTAATTCTTCAGACACCATATAATTTATTCATCTCGTTTATATAAAAACATGTCCAAAGAAAAAAGGACATTTGGTTGTTTGTTTTTGCAATTGGCCACCAGCCCAGTAACTTAAGGCTCCGTTAGAAAAACATCATAAACGTGCTCGTCGCTTTCTGTGACGTCAGCGAGGACTATAAAAACAATTTATACGTCTTAAAGAGAGACACAGGGACTTTTCTTTCCGCAGCAAAGAGATAGGTTGTAAAGTAGATGGGGTGATAGTTCCAAGTTGTTCCCTAAAACTTCAGTGGGCTGAGAAGCAGAGCAACAACAGAAGTGCCTTTTGTTATTAAGGATGTCAAAATGTCCGTTTGTGTGCATGTGTATAGAAGACATCTTATGTTAAAGAGATCTGAGGGGTGTGCGTGTTAGTTTCTCTCTCCGTCCTTCCTTTGGGAGGGTGCCGTTATGTACGAAGTTTCCGTTTATCTTCAAACAGCGAGCGGACCAGGTAGACCTGAATCCCCGAGATCACAATCATAACGATGACGTTAACCACCGACCAAAGGTTCACCCGGTTGAAGTTGCTCTCCTGGATGTTCCTGTCGCGAGCCTCGAACGCCCGCAGCACCGTCTGGATGTGCACACTCTTGCCCAGCCGAGCCTTCACGTTGTTGATGGTGTCCTGAGGAGGAGAGAGGAGACACACGGGTGAGCTCTGGCTTGTTTGTGATTCTGAAATGAATCGCAATCGTATTGGGGGTTGGCGAGTACAGGATATAGAGGAAGGGGAGGAGAATGCCGCCAATGGCCGACTCATACCCACATTCTACATCCACTGAGTCAGACTGGATTGACAGAATCTGAGAAGACAAATGATATACCTTGTTCCTCTTATGTACTTGACACTAAACTCACTAAATGCAAAGCAGAGTGATCAAAAATGAGGACTGAGTTTGTAAACAGGTCAGGTGTGTTCCGACCGTCCATGGGAAAACAACTTCCTGCACAGCTGGGAGACCCATTTCCTGTCTTTAAAGCCAGTGAGTAAGTGAGGCCGATGTGACTTCTGACACAAATTCAAAGGCAGTTCCTGATGACGGGGCATTGCAGGCTATTGTGGTGCAAGCTGAGACAATTGGCTTCCCTCACCCAATCGGTGAGAGTTCATGTCATTGTGTATTCTTGCGACAGCCTCCTGACTTTGCATGTGTAAGGTTTGTTTTCTGTGTGTCCCTGGTGGGTTTGCTTTTAGCCACGCAAACATGCGTTTCCGCCTACTGTCTCACAGCAGGGGGTAGCTGTGCCGCACTGCTGTGGTCCTGCTTGGTAGCAGGACGACCACGGTCAGAGCCCGTGACCGTCTCCTCCTACGAGATCACGTGTCCTCAGCGGTTAAATGCAATGCGTTTGTCAGCTAGTTAGCGTAGCTTCATTAGCGATGCTATTCTTCAATAAAACAGTCTGATCAACAGGATAAACGGACATACAAGTGGATCGGTTATAAAAAAAAAAAATACTGCAGGGAAGAATGGTGCAAACGAACAGCCTGTTGGCTCACTGCACCCTCGATTTCATGCTAAGAGCATCGGTGGCACAGTGACAATTATCTTGCTGGTGGACAAGAGAAGGAAAGTCTGAAACTACTCTGGAATGGGTTGCAATGTCAAAATCTATATTTTTCTGAATAGCTTAACATTTGTGTTGTGTCTCAGACCAGCTGCATCCCTCACCATGATGTCTTCCAGCTTCATGTCCAGCACGTCCGTTCCCTGGACGTACTCCTTCCAGTCCTCCACCTCTTCATCATCTTGGTCCATGTTGTCCAGGATCAACTCGAAGAAGACGAGCTTCTCGGAGATGGTGCTGAACGTGTTGTCGAAGCACAACATGTAGTCTCCGTCCTCGGTGTCGACAACGCTGGCGGGAAGCACAGGCAGTGAGAGCGTGCACATGTATGAGTTTAAAAAAAAAAATGCTGCGGCCGGTAGCTTCCATGAATTTTGCTCCATTTTTGTCTTTATTTGTTGTGTTCATCACTACTGGCATGTGACAGAATACATTTGTCAACATCTCAGGAGGAGAGGGGGAGAGCTGAGATGGATGCTAAGCTAACCCAGCTAGGACCTCAGGGGTACTCCACTACCCAGCATGCTCCTGACTGTCGGATGCCTGGTCGCAGAAAAATAAGCTGGAGGTCAGTGACTGTTGAGTCCACATCTTCACAGAGACCTGGATCTATCGTGGTCCAGGATCAAGCTGCTCTTGAGGGGCGGACAGCAGGACAGAGAGCAGGACCACGGTGGGACCAGAGGAGGGGGACTCTGTGTTTGCATCATGATGCTTGGTGCTCAATCACAGTCACATTTGATGGACAATATGTTGAATTTTTAACGTGAAGATGTCAGCCAGATTATCTGCCCATAGAATTGTTTTTCTTGCGGCGGTTTACATTCCTTATGATGTACTCCTGTTTTTGTTTTGTTTGTCATGCGTCTGTTGTGTTAACAAATGGGCTACAACTGCATTTCGTTGTGCATCTCTGTGTTGCATAATGACAATAAAAATGATTCCTTAAATCCTAACTTACGTGTGCACTCCATCTGACTTGTGGTAGTCACTGAACACCACTTGGGCAGAAGGAGAGGTGATGAAGAAATCCACATCGAGACCTGCTCCATCTAATACCTGCGGGACATGAGAAGTAAAGGAGGACAGAGAAAAAAAAATTAGAAAAGAGAGAGACGTGGAAGCAATGAGCCACAGGGTAGTAGACAATACAACTGAAATACAAGGTGTGAGATTTATTTCTCCCACAGCCAATAACAAAGAGCAACTGCCTGACCGCAGAAAATCAGCATCATTCAGCTGTCACACACTGACCGGCTTAACAGGTTTACTCAAGGTGTGTGGGTCCCCACTGGCTCTACTGCTTAATACAACATTTGCATTTTACATTAAAGTATATCAGTGTAGTTTGCTTTAATGGGATATGTAAACGGGAACAGTAACTACAATAACAAATAAGTTTAATGTGGTCTCTCTCTCACATAACTTTTAAATTGCATATCCCAGTTTATGTGAGTATATTTATAGTCACCTGATACTCAATCTCCAGAGAGGCATCTTTCTTCATGGTCTGGAAGAAGCATTCCTTGCGACCGGCTGGCAGCGTGAACGTAAAGTCTGAGTCCAGAGACTGAGAGAAGGAAGCCAGCACCACGAACCTCTCCGAGACCAGAGCGACCACCACGGACAGGACGAGCACGACCACCCGGAGTACCTCCATGGTAAAGCCTGCGTGTCTTTAAAAAAGTCCCAAAAAGAGCCACTACGCGGTGTTACGGTAGCTAACCGCGGTGTAAAGCGGGGTATGTTCGCCCAAAACTTCACTTCTGTGTGAAAATGTTCTTCTCACTTTTAGTACTGACGACTGTCGAAACCTCAGGACCCCGCCTGATAAAAAACTAAAATACACATTTTACTTGTTACTTCAAACAATGTCAGCTATATTCACCATTTTATTTCACATTACTCTGATTAATATGATGTGTTTATAAGTTGATATACATCAGACAACCCACGATTTAAAAATGAAAAAGTGCAGGCACATATTTAGCCAGCTTCTCGAATTGCACTCTGGGATATGTAGTTATCATATTCAACGTAAGGGTAAACCTTCACAGGGGTAAACAGAAGAAACCGGCGTAGATAGTGTATTTAGACATAAAATTCGTTGTTTTAATCATATTGTTATTTCACAATACAATGTACACATTTAAAGAAGGAAAGGAGGGTTGACGTTATAAATAAATATATAAATATGTGTTTTTTTGGGGTTCAAGATGTTTCTATGCTAAATAAAAATATATATATATTATTCCAGTTTATTTACGTTTCAATTTGAATGATCTGGAATTTAAACCAAAAGTTTCAGATCCATTAAATAAAACAAAAAATGAATTGATCGACAATGATCGATGATATTTATGATAATGATACATATAACACAATTTAGCTCCATTGCAATCGGCACTAAACAACGAATGGTTTGTTTTTTAAATACCTTTTTTTCGGGATGTTCTTAAATTTACATTTGTGTACACAACGTTCACATTCCTCACCGCACACCTCATCGAGTAATTTGGACTTTCACGTGTATTGCCAATTTACAGAATCAAAGGTTGCAGCATTAGTCATTCACATTGAAACGTTTGACATCAGAAGATTGAGCAATAACATTTTAAATGTCGCGTGCTTTAGTAGTTTTAGCACGTCAAGACATATGTGACGCGTTCTGCTTCCAGCTCATCCTCAGTCCAAAGTGGGCGTGTCTCGTCAAACCCGGTGTTGCTACGTGTCCTGTGATTGGCCGACGTACACACAGCTGCGATTTGATTGGTCAAACCTGGAACATACCGAGAGCCAGCTACCTCCTCCACAGCAGTCGCTGTTCAAGCCGAGTAAGAAGCGGGCGACTTGTTCCGCACAATGAAAAAGGAAAAATAGCACACCTTAAGTGTAGGTTTTTAGCCACAGAAGACAGCTGTAGTTAACACGAGTCCTCGGCCAACAGACAAAAGCTTAGAAGAGATTAGAAAAAACTCCCAGAGAGCGAGGATGTTGGTCCCCGTGGGAAGATAATGAAGAGGCTGCGCGTTTTGTTGGTGTGCCTCATTGTAGCTCTCCTGTGCTGGTAAGCTAATATCTCCATCTCCATCTTCGTAAAACCTTCAGTAATTACACGTAAGACAGATGACAGCCGTGTGAGCAGGTTGAACCACATTTAACGACATCTACACCCCTCCGTCACGTCGCTTTTTGCCGCATTATATCCGCCTGTCATCAGTGTTCAGTGACATGAATCCTCCATGCTACACGGCTACGTTACCAAGCTAATTACAGTGTTTAATTGACCTGTAACGCTGCCAGAAAGAGGAGCCTTTTGCATGTTTTTGTCTGTACTTGACACAGCTGGTTGATAAAGTTTGTTGTTTACTTGTGTTTTTTTAGTGGTGTTAGCTAGCCAGCTGTTGAATAGCAGCATTAAGCTAGCTATAACCCTAAAGCAGTGAGCATGGGCTGTGAATGAAAATGTTACTTATCTGATGGCTGGGAACTTGAATAACTTAAATAAAACTAAGAAATAACAAAGTGACGAGCTGCTTTCTCTTTGAGATTTAAATATGGTGCACTTCTAGCTATTCCCTTCAAATAACTATTATTTTACTATTGTTATTTATCAATTAATGGACTCAACCATCTGGGAAATTCAACATCAGCTAGAAACGCCCAAACTGATGTCTTGAGATTGTTTAGTTAGTTTGGGCATCACATTTGAACCCACAGTTACTAAAGTTATGATAAGAAATTAAGAAAAGCAAGATTTATTTCTGTATTTGTGGAGGAAATAACCTGAATATTGTTGCGTTGTTAAAAGTAGAGTACCACATTTAATTGGATTTATGTGGGGGGACCAATAAGTGTAAATACAGGATACATAAGAGAAAACTGTGAAGAGCAAGAGGCTACAGGCCTGGTGAAAACAGTGTAAATGATTACTTAAACATCATTATACTAGATGTAATGGAGCCATTATTACATTCAACAATGTAAATACGTTTCATTATAAAAACATGGTGTGTGTCGTCTTCTCTCCAAAGCACTTGCTTAATCTCAGAGGCACGGAGCAGGTAACAATAATACGCAGAGGGTTTGTGAAATGGGATTAGCAGTCCGTGCTAACATGCTACCTTTAACCAGATTGGTGACTCAGGAGCAGCTAACCTTTCATCGTGTGGCCTGTGGACTGTTTCTCCAGTGCGGTCATGTTGTCCGCTCTGATATATCACCATGACATTTGACAGTGTAGCTGGTGTTTGTTCTTTGGGAGATCAAATAGCTTGTTTAAAAGATTATCCTCACAGCATCGTAAACAGATTTGAATGCTCATATTTTATTGAGCACGACAAGGATGAGGTTTTTGTAAGGATGTAATCAATAAGTAACACTGTCTCGGGTACGCAGTCTGGTGTGGTACAGTCATGGTATTTGCAAAAGAGACGCAAACTGGTTTTAAAGTCTAAATAATTGGTCAGACTGAAAGGAGAAATACGAGCTCACTGAAAACAGCCCCAGGTAAATCCACTTCTTACTCTGTTTGTAACCTTTGTACTCTTTCTTTTTTTTTCTGAAGAATGACCACATTCCCATAAATTTGATTATTTGAAAAGAGCTCAGATAAGATGTGGGGTGCCTTTCTATCTTATAGCAGGCAAACAAAGTAGAAAGAAGAACTTGAGAACATTGAAACACAGCAGCATGAAGGTCAGTGAAACAGGAAGACTGACTGAGGGATCAACACATTTGTAGTTGGTCATTTTAATTCAAGAAGTTTCCAAGGGGAGTATTGAATTAAATTGAGACAGCCTTCCCTAATAGTTCATACGTGATTACAGCCTTGCGTGTTTGCTCGCTTAAAACCTCTGTGCACTCGCTCCACTTTCTAACAAACTACCTAATGACCGTGCAACCACACGCACACTTCATTACTGATGCAAACCCCTTTTAGCGTGCTGCTGTCGGCTTCTCACTCCTCTGTGCCAGCTCTCACACTTCCCGTTGGGAACAGGGAATGTAGTCCCTGCAGTGATCCGACGGTTTCCAAGGCAGCTGTAATTTTAGGCAGAAAGGGGCTCTGTATCGGGAGGCTGAAGGCTGTGAGGGGGGGTGGAGGCATCACTCTGTTGTCGTGACTGCAATAACCTTGTGCAGATTCCATGCTTTTCTTTGCTCAGTGAAGTCTCTGTACATTACTGTGAGACGGATGAAGGTGCCCAGCTAGAGGTCTTTATGTTGTGTGTGTCACGCTGCCGTCGTCAGCAACTGTCGGGTCTGTCGACATCTATTTCCCTCCTCCGTTTGGAGTTTAGCTTCTAGACGTCGGCTGAGTGTGGTGGTGCGTCTCCTCTCTGCAGTAACACATTTTTGGACTTTCTCTCAGATAGCTGGCGTCTTCCGGCTAATTCTATAGTCTGCAAAACGACCTAAAATAAACAATTACATTTATTTCTACAGGAGCACGCATCATCTCATTCTGTCCCCTGTGTCATAGTCATTAGTTTCCCAGCCATTTGAAGATTATTGTTATTATGCAACACGATTAGCACTCATGAGATAAGTCTACAGCCCACTGTCCAGCTGGGGCTTCATGTTTTAAAGGTGCTGACTTACCTGGTTGCTGTGCAACTTAGTGTCTTTGCTGCTGATTGTTCTTCCATGTAATTAAAAGACTTTGCTGTCGTTTAAAGTGCTCGAGGGTACTGCTGTGTGTCTTGTGCTTATCATACCCAGAGAGCTGTTTTTCGTTGCGCTGTATGTTTCGACACCAGTCCCGTAACAGAACACCGTAGGGTTTAGCCTGTCAGACCTGTTTCCTCTCCTAGCTCATCTATAGGATGAGGCGCTCTATAGGGGCTTTCATCTACCCTCTGCTGCCAGAGCGGGATTTCCCAACTCATGGCTTCAGTTCTTGAGCAGACCCCGTCTGTGAACCTCTGTTTAGCGGCACAAATACTTTTAGATTCAAAAAGAAAACCAGAAGAAGGGCCACAATGAGTTAGCAGGCTAATGGCGTTTACCAAACACAGCATTAGCTGAATTCCTCTTCACTGCAAACACACACACTGAAATGTTTTGAACTGAAATGTTTTGAGTAAGCAAACGTTTAATACTTCATGTCTCCGTGCCCCTCTGTCCGAATGGTGTCCTCTGGTCCTTTGGTGAGCAGTGAGCACTATGCAAGGGAGCCCAGGACGTAGTCAGGGGACCCTCTCGTTGAAAGAACTATGCGTTCCTTTCAGTTGTGACCACATTGTAAACGTTCCCCTTTTTGGGGCAACTGTTGCATAAGTAGATCCGCCTCCTCATGCCCACGTGTGCCAGTACTGCTTGTGTTTCCCACCAGTAGACGTCCAGCAGCACCTGGACTGGGAGGAAAGGACAGAAGATTTGATGCTCTAAATGAGACTCAGAAACACCAACAGTTACCTCACGTGATTGATCAGCTGCTTCTGCTGTCGATGTCTTCCTGGTTATTCACATCAATGCTTGTCTTTGTCTCCAGACAGCGTGAAACTGCTGACATGAATGAACCATTAGAACTTGCCTAATTGTGAACAAATTCCTGAAGACCTCTCTCCATTGTTCTTGTGGGTGTGATGACAACTTGTCTTGTTCACAAGCTCTTCTTCTTCTACTGTTTACGTGTAGATTACAGCCACGCATAGCTTTTAGTGACAACTGCTGACACAACTTCACTGTCGAAGACTTTTTTTTTTGCAGCAGCATATAAAAATCAGTTTGTGAACTATATGGAAACACGGCTCATAAAGCAGGGGAGGTTCTGTGGGAGTTTTTGGCTGTTCCAGCCCTGAAAGCAGAGGCGGGGAGTTTGGCCTTGACGCAAACTAAGCCGGCTTCGGGACATGACGATGTTGCTCACTTAAGCCTTTTCCTTGAAGCTCATCAACTCGTTGCATCCAGCTGCTTTGTTGCCTTTATGGTCCTGTAGTGCCGTGTGGCTGCTGTGATGTGCAGCGTGTGCGTCTACACATGCTTGTTTTTGTTTCTCCTCTTCGCCGTGCCTTCATCAGACCACTCCTTTGTTGTTCTCGTTGTTCCGGTAATATCTCACGGTAAACACCTCTGGTAAATTTCCCTAGTTGACCTGTTTTGAATATTTTAACCGCACGTTTGCCTTCATGATGAGGTGGTCAAAAAGAGTGATCGGTAAATAATCTAAGCCCAGCTGGAGGTATTGAGATCTGTTGTCTTTTATAGTCTGAAGGATGTTTTTCATATGAATAATGAATGAGTTGCAGATGTCTAAAGTTAATACTTACTCATGCATAAGCGCCAACATACGACACTGTCACGCTATGTAAGTCGTGCATGATATTGTGTTCAAGTCTGTAAATGATCTTATCATGGAAATGATAAAATGAACCCACACAGTGCAGAGCGAGGAGTCGATGCATGTAGCAGTTTGTTACTAAGTGGTTATCTGATTTTTGTGACTGGGTCCGATCAGCTGCCAGTGGGTGCATCGCACCATGTGACTTATGATTTATGGATAAAAGCTTCTGTTTCCTGGACTGTTGGCTCATAGAGACCGGAGGCTTAGTCCATCTCTGTTGTTGTAGCAGAGGTTAGCGCTGCAGGCTGTGAGGAGACAGAGCTGGACCGGCACTGCAGAGCAAACTATTGTTCCTGCCCACTGGCCGTGAAGGCTGCCGGCCTTCCTGTCTCCCCGCTGCATGGCTCCACTGTGTGTCCATGCTCTACGCTGGACGCTCTTCATAACGAGACTGTGAACCAACACTCGAGGTAGATCCAGTGCTGGGTGAAGTGAGTGCACTCTGGTGTCTACGGTGAGAGCTGAGCCGCAGGGCTGGGCGATCAAAACAATATCAAACACGGATCGCAATCCGGGCTATTCTGTTCATTACTGATTAATCTGCAGATACTTTCTTCAATTAACAAGTTAATAAAGAAATGGCCGCCCAACAGCCAAACATGACGCCTTCAAATGTCTTGTTTTATTCAACAAAAAGTCCAAATAATAGTTAAAATTCATTTTAGAGGCTGGAGTCAGAATGTGGGAGGGTTTGAGAAATAACTGAAATGATTCATCAATTATCAAAAGATTGTGTATTTCTGTCGATCTACTAATTGTTGCGTCTAAAAACAGCTCGGCTTTCATTTTAATTCCAATAGATTTTACATATTTTATTGTAATTTTCTTCTTTATTTATCTTCCTTGAATTTTGCAATAATTGCTTTTCTTTTATATTTAAATATGTTTATGTTATGCACAAATACCAAAGCAAATTCCTTGTGTTGTGATGCATGAACGTTTCCCTCCATAACATCATCCAGTCAGACTGAAGTTTATACAATAAAAAAGGTATCAACATATTTTTGCGTCGTGGATTTTGAGTCATGAACTTTCATTACATTCTTGCAGATTTGTTACGAAATAAGAGGACATGAAATGTTGCAAAGCTTGCAAAAAGAGTCAAATTTGGATTCTCTTCTTTACTTCCTGGTCAGCAGGACCTTCTCTCCAGGATCCTGTTGCCTGCATAATGTCTTTCTGGGAATAAGAAAGTCAGTGAGAGTTGAATGCATGCCAGTAGCCGGAGGCTCAGCGAGCAGTTAGCGAGAAAATGCCGCTGTTGGATAGCCGTGCTGTGAGGGAGGAGGTTGTTTGGCCTTAAAGGTGGAGACTTGCACCAAGACGACCAGTACAGATGCGATGTGTGTCTGCCTGTGTGAGAAGAGGGCAGAGAGTTAATTCATGTGACTATTTAACAACTGAGCGTTCAGCTCGAGCTTGTTTTTGTCATTGCAAATATTTTTCTCAAAATCAATAACAGTGCAACTTGTTTACCAGGTTTTTAATTGTACGTTAAGAGTCTAAACTATTTAAGGCTTGAAAACTTTCCATGTTAAGCTGTTTTAACCCGTCTCTAGACATTTCCGATGCCCGGATGCTGTGTATTCTCTGAGCTTTTGTTGGTTCATTCCCCTACACTCTGAGGTTGCTTTGCTTTTTTCCTGCCAAGTCACTATTTCTCCATTCTTGAAAATGCTGTGGTTTCTCTTCTCGTCCCCTCCCCCTCTCTGGCTCGCGCTCTTCTCTGTTTACCTTCTAGTTACAGTCCAGCCTGCTTGAATAATGTGTGTGTGGTGGGGGGGGGGGGTCTATTTCTCTTTCTTTGTCGATGGTTTAGTCGTGTTTGCGTCACGTATGTGACTTTGTGCATGTGTGCCTTTTTTTAAGCGTTCTCTGTGAGGGAAATGTACAGAGAGATATCCCGTGCATTGTTGACACACACGGCTAAAGAACATCGTGTACTAAACTAAAGCCAATAACGGCTGGTTTTTACAAAGCTGGCATATAAAGTCACACCAGTACCATCAAATCTACTTTCATCAATTATCTTATTTTAGGCCAAAATAATTTGATTTGTGATGGACATACAGCAGGCTCATTGTTTCAGATTGAGTGGCTATGTAGGTAGGTGCTCGTGTAAGAGTAGAAAGTATTGTTCAAATCTGAAATATCACAATATTCCTGTCTGTTCTATGATTATTTGTTTAACGTGGTGTTTCCGTGTTCGTTAGGAGGCCACTGTTTGCTTTGGAGAATGTATGTTAAATGTTTCACCAAGCAGCAGCGGGTTGGGTACACTGTACTTTGGTGAATGTTTAATGAGTTTTTGTTCTCCTGCTGTGCCGGACGATGCGTACATACTGACCAGGCATGCACGCGTATTTTTGTAATAACCAGTAACTTAAATGCATGTAAAATGTAGGCTAAGATTGACACATTTAGATGTTAAACACAGCTGGAAGTGCCTTTAAGCTGCATTCTCTCTACTGACCAGCAGGGGGCGACTCCTCTGGTTGTATAGAAGTCTATGAGAAAATGACTCTACTTCTCTCTTGATTTATTCCCTCAGTAAACATTGTAAACATGAGTTTATGGTCTCAATCTCTAGTTTCAAGTCTTCTTCAATACAGCATGATGTTCATTTAGTAAATGATGGTATTAAATTATGTTATCTAAATTGTTGCATCAATGATTTAGTGGACGGGGCACGTATCCATGATTAGTTTTGGTTCTGGATGAGAATGTCCTTCATGTCAGCCGGTTGCAGGCCTGTTAGCTGAACGTAGCCCTTCAGCAGCAGTCGTCCTTCCTCCAGGTGACTTGGCCTTCTTGGTGTTACTCAGTCGAGCGTCCAAATAGAGGTGTGTGTTCTCTCGCACGCTACATCCTGAAGAGGCTCCTGTGTCAAAGGTTGAAGGATTTTCCTGCCTCACAGAGCAAACAAGCTTCACAAATCGCTCAAAGTGTTGTGAATCATAAGAGCACGTGGTCTTTCATTACATTAGACGACCTGACGTGGTTATCTGGCTTTAAGAGCAAACCGGCTGAAGTGGTTTCGTTCTGCCAGGAACTGCTGGGCGTGTGTTCAGTCTGATGGTATTTTAACGGCAATAGTAAGAAAGCGACCAATCAAGTTTCCTTCTGAACTGAAAGTGTGACATCTGTTTGTTGGCACTGTGCTGTTCCGTTGCTTAAACAGAGCTTCATCAATCCAAGCTAATATCACCACATTTTACTTATGTATTCCCTTAAATGCAGGTGGTGGGGAGGTATTTTAAGCTTCCCTGCAATTATTTCAGACAGGCTTTATTTCTCTACTCCTCCAATACAGCAAGTCAGCTCCAATAACATTAATAGCAGTGTTGCTACTAATGGGGCTAATGTGTCTGCAGCAGCAATGTAGAACACATCCTTTCCCATCCTTTCCCTTGGTCAGTGAAGTCTCTACAAACAGAGCTTCTCTGTGCTGTTGATCTGCTCGGGGGAGTGAAGCTGTGCCTACGTTTGGTAAAGATGCTTTGAGGAACATGCAGCGGCCAGCAGAACATCTGGTATCAACTGTTCATTTCTGAATCTGAGTTTTGACTCTAGATTAGAACCATATTCATTTCAGGCAGAAGCTGTCGCTGTTTCAAAGAAGATCTGGTCGTTATCTATACTATATCTGGTTATGAAATGGACCACAGGTGAGGTGGGAGGGTCCGCTTCAGAAATGTTTGTGGACGCGTTGGAGAGCTGTTCAGCCACTGAGTCCTGGCTGCCCTGTGACGCACCAGAGGAGAGGATTATGGGGGATCAGCAGGCTTTAAAACTGCTCTACATTATTTGATGCTTCCATGTGGAGGGAACTCGGATCGCACGCACAAACACGCTGGGTCCTAAAGGCTGGTCTTTGAGGCTCTGCCCCCATTTTCCCTCTAAACAGTGGCAACATGTTTTTGTCTGCCTGGCAGGTGCGCTGGCCTACTTTTACCAGCGAGCCTTTGCTGGCACTCGTCCTCCAATCGCCCCACAATCCACCTCTGCTCAAGTGGATGCTGGATTCTCTCTTCTCAGCTGTTCCCCCTCCCCCCCCCCCCCAGACACACACACCTGTCAGGCTTATGATCCGTTGCACCTGTAGTATGTTGGTTGCAGGATTTATTCTTAAAGGTGTGTGTGTGTGTTCTCACAAAGCATGTGATTTGGCTTTGGTGAGTTGACTGTTCAGTTTATAATAAAGCCTGAACTAACTCACTCCATCATCTCGCTCTGCTCCTTCAGCCTCTCTGACGTTATGAACTCTCACATCGTCTATCGGGGAAAATCTGAACCTCAGAGGGAAAACATCACAAGACGTTTGAAAAATAGAAGACTGAGACGATTCACATTCCTATTCAATTCTAAATCAAGAACACTATAATAATGTGACTTCAGTATTTTATCAAACAGTTTGTCTCTTTCTCTTCCTCTGTTTTGCACACAGCAGTTGACACGATGACCATGTTCTAGTTTTTTAATTTAAGACAATTAGGTGAGAATAAAGGATAATGAAGAGCAGAACTCTGAGCTAACCGGAGCGACACGCACACGTTCACACATGTTGTCGTGCTCGACGCCTCTGGAAACCTCGTGTCACCAGGCTGCCTGAGAAGAGGCCCGAGCACAGTTTGCATGCAATGCAGCTGGTGATAATATTTGACCGGCTGCTGGCGGATGAATCTGTCTCCAGCGTGGTGTCTCTGCAGTTCTGTCTGCACTGTGTCAACCCAGTCTGTTGGTACAGGACAGTTCTGAATGGCCCTAAAGCCAACAGGAAATAACAGAGGATTTGGCTGTTTCGGAACCAGCGGAGACAGCGTGTCGGGACACGTAGACAGTCGTGTCTGTGTGCATCTGTGCAACGCTGTGGTGCTTTTAATTGTGTTGTTGTTGTGCATCAAAAGGCAGTATGATGGGGAAAAAAAGTACAAATCAGTTTTTGCTCTTCTGTGGCAAACGAGCTGTTTCTTTGGCACTTTAAGGATTCAAGAATCATTTATTGTCATTATGCAACACAGAGATGCACAAATTCGGTTGTAGTCCGATAAAGCCTAAAATGCTGGATCGGGTATCGGCATGTGTGCCTATGCCTCGATCCGATATCGTGTTGTCATATGATTTTTATCACCTCGTTTACGCTACACTGGAACAAAAACAACAGGAGTCACCTGCTCCCCGATCCGGTCTGCACATGTGCAAACTAGCACTACACGCCTGTGATTAAACACTCTCATGCACCCTATGGTTTTCCCATGTTGTGAAAAACAAACCTGTGTGGAAATCGGCAGGAGAGCTAGTTAGCGTTAGCGGTTAGCAGGCGGTAAAGCAGCTGCTAAACAACGGAGCTAAAAGAGGTTGCATCTAGTTACATTAAGATAATCCTTTAATCAGGATTACTGCAGCAGAGGGGATAGTGCCAACAAACGAGATAAAAACAACTATAATATATAATAAAACACAAAGTAAATGTATATTAAGTAAGTAAATAACAATATTATGATGCATTCAAGCACTATTCAGTAGAAATGAGTATTGTGAAAAGTTAATAACCAACGTTATGATGTGTTCAAATGTCTTGTAAAATGTAGTTTTTTGGGAGAAACTTGAAAAAATAAATAGTTTAAGGAGATTTTTAGATGTTAGAGAGGGAATTATGACCCGTTTAACGTAACGCACTGGAATCTAAGCATTTTTCGGTTACGCAAGTTCAAGTGTCGGAATCGGGAAGGAAGGAAGGAACGATATCATCTCTACTTATTGTGATTGATATCTTTATTTTCGTGCCCAGCCCTTGTGGGTTTATAAGACACCAAAAATCCAGCTGCAGTGGACACACATTTCATAAAGTTTCATTAAACTACCGGTTACTTCACCGCTTGTTCTCAAACTTCTCTCCCAGGCCTGGCAAAATAAAATCTAAAACAAAAAAGACTCTTCCTGAAGCACAACTCAAGATTTTCAGTCACTCAGCCAAAAGAAATCAACGTAAATGGAAGTCATTTTACTAAAGAGTACATCCTTTATGTCCTCATAGATGGGACCGTAAAACAAAATGAATATTACAAAATGATTGTAGTAAAAACCTGAGACTTCCTCAAAACCCCTCGGGTGCTTCTGAAGTGGGACAGGAAGTGAGGAGGAGGAGGAGGAGTGTGTTTGCAGGATGCTGACTCGTCAGTCCTCAGGCTCTTTAGCTTAGCATTGACCCACCACTGGTATGTAAAGTACAGTATAGGCCTCACCGGAACATCTATTTTTCCTGGTGGTCTTTGTGCATTTTTTCCCCCCACTGTTGCGTAGCTGTTTGAATTAAAAAGTAGGTCCCGCCCCCCTAAAGCAGCCCCTTCTTCACCTTTTTCTTTTCCTCTGTTGAAGGAATGTCGACTCTCGGGTCGTTCTCTTCATTCATGCTGAGTGACGCTGTCGTTCCCTCTCGTTCCACAGTGTGGGCTCTGTTCTTACACTTTGCTCAGTAAACACGGGGCATTTGCGGCCTTGAATTGCGCCGCATGTTTTCATCCCTTTATATTTGAATTTCTATCATAGATAACACGCTGACTTGGCAGCTTCCAGTCAAGCATTGGTTCAGTGAGTCACGAATGAGGCAGTCTCTGTTATCTGCATCTGCCGTCATCACGGAAGTTTACACAGGACTGTTTACTCTGTGACTTGTTGGACCTGCACCGGTCTGTGTGACCGCTTTGTCGATCATCGGTATTTGCACAAGTTAATGTTGTTATCCGGGTGATTAAAGGCCTTTTAAATAAAAACCATGAGCAAAGTCCTTATCTGAAACCAGACTGTGAAACCGCCCAGGGTTGTTTCAGTGACGATGCAGCAACAAAGAGGCCTTGATACATAGAAATATGCTCGACACGTAGCAAAGTATTCAGACCAGGTGAGGCTTTTTGTAAATATGTAAAGCAATTCAAAGGCTCTGTGGCATCCTGTGCAAAGATGGCAGTCGTGATAATCTGAAGGCTTTGAGTAGACGGATCAAACATTCAGCAGAGATCCACATTAATGATGCTCATTTGGGATACAATAATAGTTTTCTTTGTGTCTGGATGGTGATGTACCGGTCAAGGATTCTGACTGCACTGCCCTGTAACCATATTATCAACAGAAGTATGAACTCTTGAGTGGATACTCGCAGTATGTCTGCAGATCTTTCCCAAGCTCTTCTTCATCTCTCTACGGTCTGCTTGTCTCTGCATGTATATGAGCAGAAAGAAGAAGTTATGAATAATTTGTGAATCCCTTTCAAAGGTTGTACAGAGCACACGGGGATGAAGTGCTGTTAGATTCTGTGTTGTGTGAGAGTCAACAGAAGGAAAGCTGTTTTTACAAACTATCTTTTTAACTAGATTTCTGCTGTCCAGATGTCGTCCGAGTTACGACGTATAAGTGTAAACGGCGGAGGCTGTTATGATCTCTGGGTTTGTTTCCTGACATGATATGAATCATTTATATATGTTGTATAGGGGACAGGGACACACTGCTTCATTACTGACATTAGATATTGGGCTGATACTGACTCAAATAGCTGGATCGGGTATTGATGACGATGGGGCCCGACCTATTCAATAAGATCTATGTTTACATGTGATTGCACATGCTCACACTACATCATAGCAAGTGATATGGAGCTTCACAACAAACGTGTCAGCTGTTTGAGGTATTTTACGCTGGCTATGACAACGAGCTCCTCTTGGAATATCTGCAAAGTCACCGTTGCTGGTGCACGACATTTGAAACGCAGCACCAATATAGTTCTAAGTTTAGCCGGGAGCCTATATAAGCATGTGGCTCATGTTTAGTCCATAGCATCTGTCCACCAATCAGCTCGTAGGTTTCCCTCACTAGCCTTCTAGCCCTTTTTTAGGAAAGCGTACATTGAGAGGTACACGGTTCATGAACGGGGGTCCAGAACAACAGTGAATGTCATGTTCTGGTGTCAGCTGTCCCCTTCAGTAAAAGTGACATTTTGAACCGGTGTTCAACATTCTGTGAGAGATGAATCCATCATGGAGATGAGAAGAGATATCAACTTCTCCATCGCCAGAGGACGTGTTGTATTTTCAGTGATGAGTCAAAACTCTTAAAAACAACTTGCGTATAAGTAGCTTCAATGTTTGCATTGACACTTTATCTCACCGAGTTGAGAGTTGCTCATAGATCTGATGTGTTGCAGCACAGCTTTGTCCAAATGAAGTCTCAGCTGGATGCTCTTGTGATCTTCTGTCTCGGCTCAGATGTCAGTGAGCAGAGGACAGATGGAGCGTCTCTGTGAGTGACAGCGCGCTGACGTGCACACATGTTGCCTCTGTGTGATTTGTGAATATGCTTTTCACTGCTCGCCTCCCTCCTCGTGACAGCCAGGCTGACGGGGCGCTAACATGACTGTCCATGTGTGCCGCCTGCTCCTGACATTGATATCTGACCGCTCCAGTTTCAGAGTCACATGGTGTCTTCTGATATGATAACCGACTGACAACCAGCTGTCTCTCCTCTGCTGCTTCTTATCCTTTACGTTCCTAATCAGTTTTATTCTCTGTCATACGCTCAGTATTAAAGTGTATATAACATCATGCATGGAGGCGCTGGCTTTGCATGGCTGAGATGAAACTTGAAACGCACGGTGAATGAATTCATTCAAACCTTTTTATTTAAGCCTCGGTTTCGCTTTTAAATACGCAGAGTTCAACAAATCAACAGAGGACGATACTCGGTGAAAAGAGTGAAGTGGTTTGAGATCACCGCCTTGAATTGTCCTGGAGTAGAGAGTGTCGATCTACCGGGCGATGAAT
Organism: Melanostigma gelatinosum; assembly: GCF_949748355.1. Classification (NCBI taxonomy): domain Eukaryota; kingdom Metazoa; phylum Chordata; class Actinopteri; order Perciformes; family Zoarcidae; genus Melanostigma; species Melanostigma gelatinosum. The sequence goes on from NC_136637.1 coordinate 28,179,050, forward strand.
AGATATGATTTATAGATATTGTGATGCACAATGATGTCGTCTAATTTGATGATAACAATGAGAAAACCATGTGGTTATTTCGTAGACTATTCATGTATTGAGTTACCAGAAAAAATGCTTTATCGTGATAATATCATTATCAAGGTATAACAATAATACTTATATCGACATAGAAGGTTTTGGCCATGTCGCCCTATGTTGCAGATAATGTTTTCCGTGTGTTTGAGGTACAAAGTATTTAACTTGAGTTCAGACTACAAACACGTAAGACGGTCAGTAGAGCGAGTTTGAGAGGCTTCCTGGTTCCTGTTGAGCCTCACGGGTGGGAAGGAACAAGGGAGTGAGGTCAAAGGGGAAGAGGCGGAGGAGGAGGAGGAGGTAGAGATGATTCAAAGAATGCAGTTGGCCTTGAGCAGCTTGCAAGAATACAGCAATAACAGTGGAATGTTGTTTGTTCTGTTTCACTCTGCCTCTCTCCTCGGTCACCAGATTGTACCGTTTGTCCTTTGGGTTTATCTCTCCCTCCCTTTGTGTTTTTCCTCATGCACATTCAGCCCCCCCCCCCCCCCCCCCCACCGAGGGAAGCAAGTGCTCTTACGATATAGTGCCGTTTAGCTTCTAATCTTTGTTTTAAACCCGTACTGACAACCAGCTGTCTCTCCTACCCGTACGGAAGCGGCAGCGAGTTGATGCAGGGTTTTTAACGGTGACATTTTCTCCCCCTTTCTGTGTTCCAGGTACCCCGGTCGATATGTGTGTTGTTCAGAGCAGAGCTCGTCTGAGCCTGGTCAGTCGGCGGGGGACGGAAACCCCGAGGGCCAGAAGCAGGAGCAGGACTCCACGCAACACCAGGTTTGTGCCTTTTTATACATGTTTTAAAATCAGTGAGTCACATTAAACATTTGATAAACCGCTTCAATAAAGACAGTTGTGGTCTGATCTTTGACGGCACTTTCTCAATAAGAAGGGAGTTCCGATTTATCTGACTGCTTGTGTCAATTGATGCCATTTGCAGTTGTATTGAGGATGCGACACATTAAGATGTACTGAGAATTGTCGTGCGTTGGAGTAGTTGACGGGGGGATTCACACCTCTAATGGGTGGGTGTTCAGTGTGGTTGACATCGCTGGCTCCTCTCGTTGTGGCTGTGGGACGGTGAGCAGTATTATTAGACTCTCACCAAAGGGTGGAGGGAGTTGGGTATTGCATAAGTCTTTGTTGTCGTCCCACCATATTTCTTTGTTTACGACTGATAATCTGGTAGGATTGAAGCGGTGTCAGGGACGCTGGTAAAGAGGGAACACAACGTACAGGACGTGAAGATTAAAGCCCCTCTCTAGGTGAAAAACAAAATACTTACACGTTGTCATGGCCATCGGGTTCTCTGTGTAATGAGTGATATAGGATCACGCCCTGTGGGGTTAAAGTTCAGAGAATACAGAGTTACCCAATCTCTGCTTTTTTGTCCTTTTCTTTATCACTGTATTGTGCGTTTCAGTATCAACACTGTCATACTATGTCGTATGTTAGAAAAAGATTGAGTGTGTCCCAATACATGGCATGTCATGTAGGGTTTTATAATTTCATGGTTTTAAACATTATTGCCTATTATTACGTCTGATATACAGTGTCTTATGTGGTTTTAGTATTTTTACATATTTTATTTCTTACTTTATTTGCCTGAAGTGGACTGTTGCTGACTCTGGGTTAAGTGTGTGTGTGTGTGTGTGTGTGTGTAGGCGAGAGAGTGAGAGAGTGAGAGAGTGTGTGTGCGTGGAGGCGAGAGAGAGTGTGTGTGCGTGGAGGCGAGAGAGTGTGTGTGTGTGAATGATAATTTGGGGAGGCGAGTGTGTTTTGGTGTGTGAGGGCCCAGAAGAAGGGGAATCATTGTTAATCCTCCAGAACCAAACAGGCGTTCAGCAGTCTGTCACTGGCCGTATAACACAAGCTTTGTTCATCAACAAAAGACTGAACACAACCGGAGATGCAAAGACCTTCTGCATTTCACCTTTCTGCAAGAAAATGCTTCAACATAAGCCTTCAATAATGTCTTGCAAAGATTTAAATTGTCATCCTGCTTAATGTTTAGGCTTTAACAATATAATATAACTGCTTATTTATTATTTATTTCCTCTGTAGGTGTTGGAAGAATGGACGACGCACACATCATATGACATGGGACTGGAGACAGAGAGAGCAGCACTAGACGAGCTTGCAACACACAATATACACCAAGAACAGGTAATGTCACACGTGTGCCGGTTATTAAACGCTCTCGCAGCTGCTGTAGATAAAGTTAGCCTTACAATATGCATCAGAACCACAACGGTGCAAATCTTTAAATAAGAGAAACAAAAAGAAGCACGAGATGAGAGACCAGTGTATTTTAAGTAATATGCATTTTCTTTAATATTTGTTTTCTCCATGACTGCACACTTGTAGAGGACAGTTGTCTGTTGTAGTAGCGCTGGTACTGTTGTGGTACTTTAGGGAAGCCTTGCGTGTCACATACAGCCACGTTTCTCTCTGCCTCTGCCAGTTTAATGTCTACCCGACATTAACTCAATATGACCACACATGATTGTCATGATAAAACATTATATTGACGTATCGCCTTTCTTTATTCAAACCCTTTTTCTTTATTAAAATGAACTTTTTTTGTTTATCTTTTTGTCTTTTCTCTCACCAGACTGTGAATCCTCGGGACGCTGAGGTGGAGGAGACCAAGCCTGACCCAGAGTCTGACACTGTACCTGTTGCCCCTGAGCCAGAACTCCACCCAGACCCCCCGGCTGATGTGGACCTGCAGACCGCAGACGCACGGGACCACGACCAGGAAGTCCCTGAGTCCTCCACTCCAGAACCAGTTCCAGCACAGGGCCAAGTGTCCGCAGACGCCCCGGCAGAGACCGTCAGCGACGCCCCTGCCGCACACCTCGGCCTGGACTCAAACCCAGCCACATCCCCAGATGAAGCCGACAACGCACCTACCTCACAGAGCGCCGACCAGACCCACACAGGGTAAGCCCAGATCCACTTCTTCAATCCAGAGACCTCTTTCTCTGGCATTAGAAGTTGGCTGTAACCTCAGAGGAGTCCCATTGGCAAACTGAAATTATAATCTCAGATGGTTAAAGCCAATTTCAACCCAATCCACCATTTCACATGTTTGTTTTTGTTCCCTTCAGTTTTTGTTTTTATTCTGTTTTATTTCATTCACCCACTGTTAATGACTGATCACACACTGAAAGAGGAGCTCAAAGGAGAGTCGGTCTGACGTTCTGGATATTTCAAAGTCACTCCTCATGGAACTGGTGGCCGGCGTGAAGAAGCTACATTTACGGGGACATTTTGTCTCGTGGACTTTGTGACGGACGTTCGTGGAGAATCACCAGAGTGGTGACGTGGAACTTTGACCCAAGATTAGTCTGAAGATTGTTTCCATCCAGAGGCAACTTTGGCATTCGCCTCCTTCCTCAAAGCAACATCAGGACATTTAAAGACTCATCTGCCTCCCCACCAGTGAGAGACCTCTCCACCCCCACTTTTGTCCATCCATTTCTTTTCTCTCCTCTCTCCCTCTGGCTCTCCTCTCTCCCCCCTCGCTCTCCTTCCTCCCCAGTGCGAGGACGTGTGGTAAACGCCATGTCCTTTCTTTCCCTCAGTGCGGTGCGGGTTGCCAGTGCAGGAGATGAACTCCCAGTAGACAAATTTGTCTTCGCTGAGCACTCTGGTGCACAGTGCGGGGTCATTCCCCCCGAACTGGCAACCTGTGAGAACTCCCCTTTTGGCAGGCCTCTCTTCAGGTGAGTTTTCCAACCCCTCCCCCCCCCCCCCCCACCCGGAAGCCAATCAAAGCACAGAGACAGGTAATCACGGTACAAGCTACACCTCTCTGCTGTGCGCAACCGTCGACCGCTGGCCTTGCTCTCCACTTCTGCTTTTTTTTTTTTTTTTTTTTTTCCATCGTTCTGCCTGCTCACAACAGAGGTCAATTCTGTCAAATAAATGGATTTAAAAAAATGTTTTGCAGAGTGCATCGTTGTGTTCTCAACCCCTCTTTATCCTTATTCCTCCATCACCATCTCTTCCCTCCCTCTCTCTTCCCTCCCTCTCCCCCTCATTGGCCCTGTGTCTGTGCTATAGTGTGGATGACGCCGGCATAGAGGACCAGCGGTCGGGCCAGAGCCAGAGTTCTGGTCCTGAAGCAGAGGTCCAGTCTACTCCAGGCCACGTGGACCAGGAACAGCGGCAGCAGGAGCTGGAGGATGAGCTGTCTGATTTGGACCAGGACGGCAACATTTCTCAGAACCACCAAGAGAAGCAGGTCAGCAGCTTCAGTGCCGTTTTAAGCATTATAGTGCTGCAGGTATCAGGATGGAACATTTAAAAAATCACAGCCGTTCGTCTTTCTATCGAACGAGACAGTCAACATGCTCGCTTCATGTGACACAATAGCCATCCTGCTAAAATATACTTAATATTATTATTACACTATTCTCAAAGACCTTCTGTGATGCCCATGTCTATAGTGCATTATAAACACTTATAATGTGGTTTTATCTGCTTACAGCACTGAACAGTCAGAGTTATAAGCACTTGTAAATATATAACAATAATCATCAGCAAAGATCATAGAGTAATATAATTTTGAGTCTTTTTATAACTATTTATAATGTGCAAGAACACACAAACTTTACTTAAAGCAAACAATTACCTCTTAGACAAACTTTTAAATGCATTATAATACATTATAACAGTGATTATAATGCATTGTGAAAATGTTTATTTCTGATATAAAGTATTATGATACCTGACCGCATAAGTCATTCTAAAATGTTTCTTGTTATGAGGCATTATGAATATGTTATGAGTGTTTGTAACTATGACTACACAATGCTATAAGCAGAATATAATGAATCATAAGTGTTTATAAAGCGTTATAGATGTTACAGGTCTCAGTGTTGCAGCTCACGCCCCAGTGGAGTGTGCTGGGTAGCCTGACGGTGCCGTTTGGCATTTTGCGTGGTCAGTCCTTTCAGTGACACTTCGCCTCACAACTGCTGTCTGGATTCCCATGAAAGCTATAAATATTCAGCGTGAACAGCTGTTTGAGCAAAGGGCAGCATTTGAACGTTCCAAGCAGCAAACGCTGAGTCGACGTGTTTCTTTCGGTTGCGTTTGTTCACGGTTGAAGGGTAATGAAAGACGAGCGTATCCGGTGGAGCTTAATCATTTTCAGGGGGGATTGAGCGTGTTGTGTTGTCGTGCTTCTGGCCTCTGATCTATATGTGACTCCTGAATAACGGTGTTTACATAATAGGCCGTCTACGTTGGTGGATTTTTAGGCTCAGACTGGCTTGCGAGGTCAAAGGGTGCTTATATAATCCATCACAATATTATTCACAGCACAGTGCATCTCAAAGCCTTAGTCACCAGAGGCTAGCTGACTACGATGCGTGTGTGTGTGTGTTGGATGCTGGTGGTCACAGCATGCAAATTCATGTCGTGGCTCACTGATGCCAGGACACAAATAATCCCATTCATCAATATTAGATTACTTTACAATGCCCTGTACTTTTTCTGTGTCAAGATATCCGCATATTCAGGGCATTAGGTGATTGTAGTAGGATATAGATACAGTTGAACTTTCATTATGGGCGCGTGTGTGTGTGTGATTCACCCGTCTGTGTGTTTCAGGCAGGGCAAGGCAGTACTGCCAGAGAGACCGATCCCTCGATTCCCAGCAAAGAAGACATCCCCACCTTCGACGAGTGGAAGAAACAAGTCATGGAGGTGGAGAAGAAGAGTGAGTGCATACATTACTAAAACACACATTTAGATGCACGCACACAAATGGAAAAGGGAAACGTCACATCAGCAGCTCAGTGCCTTTGAGTCCGGAGGCTTTGCGCCACGGCCAGCTGGAAAACTCAGAGGTAGCTGATGACGTTGATCTCACTCTGTGGCTCGGGCCCTGTAGAGGCCTGTGTAGACAAAGGGAGTCCTTCACATGTCAGTGTCGCCCTCTCTCTTCTCTCCTCTGCACGGCATGTGCAGTGGTCAGCGGAGCGTGTGCTCATGTGTAGTTGCGTAACCTCTCTACTTGTTCCTCTCAGGCGACGCTCTTTTGTTTTGTTTTCTCCAGCGTCTGTAATGGGCTTAACATGTATCGCTCCCTCTGTCTAGGTCAGTCTCTTCATACCTCAACCAGCGGCAGCGCCCATTCGGTGAAGAAGGTCCAGAAAAACTTCAAGAATAACTACGCCTCCGTGGAGTGTGGAGCCAAGATACTCTCTTCCAACAACGAGGCCAAGGTTAGACACCGACACACACACGGCTAAGGATGCAGACTGTCCGACCGCCGTCTTTTATCAGAGGGTGGATGAAAACAAAGTTACCCTTTAAGTTGAGGCTTAGCGCTTCACCTGGGACAGATGTTATGTAGTCTCATGAGCACTGAAATCTAAAACGTGTGATGCTCATGCTGGTGGATGCTAATTCTCTCTCTCATTCTTCCGTCTGGTATTCAGAGCACTTCAGCTATTCTCATGGAGAATATGGACCTTTACATGTTGAATCCTTGCAGCAACAAAATCTGGTGAGTGAGCCAACACGCACTCCTGGTACACTGACGTTAGATCCGCAAGTGTCGTCTTTTCACAAGCGTTCTCTACTCTCCTCCATCCAGGTTTGTGATAGAGCTCTGTGAGCCCATTCAAGTCAAGCAGCTGGACATCGCTAACTTTGAGCTCTTCTCATCGACACCTAAAGACTTTTTGGTTTCCATCAGCGACAGGTAAAGTCACACGTTTCAGCTTCAACCAGTATTAAAATGCACTGTTCTCAGAGGCATGTGGTGGGTGTGTGACGAACAGAATGTGTTGGGCTGTGCAGCAGGAAGCGCAGGCATCAGTCTGATTCATCCGCCTGCGTTTGATTAACAATTGAGTAAATGGGGAGGAAGAATTTCTGCATGTGGTGCCTGGTTTATTGAAGAACAGTGGAAGAAAACAGCAGCTCAGTACCTGTGATTCAAGTCGTTTGTATATAGCCCAATATCATAAATCACAGAAGGACCTGGATATCCAATCAGTGTTGCTGGTAAATGTAGTCCATTGAAGCAATAAATTCCTCACTGCCTGCTATGTTGACCCAGAAATCTGAGTTCACAGCACAGTAGTTCTTTCTGCATCCAGCACCGTCATTTAGTGTGACAGGGAAGTAGTTGGGTGAAGGGAGGAGCTACAGGAAGCTATTTCAGCTTGGACTTGTAGTAGGCGGGCTCTAGATGACTGTCTAAGCCTGTTGTTGTTGTTTCCATTGTGAAAAGAAAACAGAACCTCCTTGTTTTCATCGCTTGTATTGCAAACTAGCCATGTTACGGACAGAAAAAAATTGCGTCCCAAAATATATATATGCAGAGGAGGCATTTGACAGTATTTCAGCTGACTCAGTTATTCAGCCGTATTTGTTCGGGTCAGAGTCATCGGCCTGAGAAATGCAGCGAAGCGAGGCCGAGCTGTGCAAAGAGGACGAGACCGACGGGGACCCTCCCGGCATCAGACGCTCATGTGCAATGCATCCTGGTACATGTAGGCACTGCTCCGCTGGCAGGAGAACTCTGCTTTCTCGGTCAACAAAGCACACACTGAGGAATTTATTGCCTCAATTGACAACATTTACCTTCAACACTGATTGTACATCCACATGAACTTTTTTGACAGAACATGCAATAGATGTATCTGTACACAATAACCAACTTAATGAACTTAAAGTAAAGACAACATTATAGATGGATTACAAGCGTATATGAAGAATAGATCCCAGAGGATGTCAAGCAGCTTGTTAGTGTTTGAACTCTTTCAGGAAACATAAATAAGAAGTAATATTGGTCAAGTTTAGCACGAACAAAACATGCAATTATCATATTGAGTGCACTGAATCATGGCTGCACTTCTGACAGTTAGTTTAATGTACAAGTCGTAATATCGATGCAACAAATATGAAATGCACAATATGCAGCCGTTGAAATTTCAGTTGTTATGAAATAACTTGTGGTGATGTCTGAGTCCTGGATTTCACCGTCGGGATTTATTTCCAGCCTGATCTCGTACATTCCACCCTCTGGCATTTAGAGACAGACCTCCAGTCACACGGAGCACTGTGGCATTTACACAGAGCCTTTGAGAACATGTGGAATTGTGTGATGGATGTAAACTGTAGCCCCTAAAAAAAAATGCTCCTCTTGCTTTTCTCTTCCTCTGTCTGCAGATATCCGACCAACAAGTGGGTGAAGCTCGGTACTTTTCATGGCCGTGATGAGCGCATAGTCCAGAGCTTCCCACTGGATGAGCAGCTTTATGCTAAATATGTGAAGGTACTTACTTTTCCTCTTCCTCCTGCTGGAACAGTACATTTATGTCTCGAGGAGAAGAGCGACAAACAATGGATTTATTCATCCTCAGTGGTATTATATAATATATTGCAGCTTTTAGTTGATGAATACACAGACACATGCTTCATATCCGTGGGTTAAAGCTCAGGGGACCCTCTTATGACTTCATGGTAAGTTAGCCATCGGCGCTGCCTGAACCCTCCTCCCTTCACTGGATGAGTGTGTGTGTGTGCGACTGTGTGTCCATGACAGAGTTTCTCTTGTGAGAACTGAAGGGCAGATACTTATAACCACTGGGTTGGTTTGTATTTGAGATGTGGGTGTTGCAACCTGTCGGGCCACGTTGGAACGACATCTGTTGACAAATGTTGCAGACAGTCTGGAAAGTGAAATCATTGGGGTGTGACGTTAAAGGATTACAATTGCTTGTCTTATGCTAAAGTCACTTACATGAACATACGGAAGCCCTGAGAGGGAAACTAAAAACTCATGAGCTGTGAGTTCAAAACCGCACACCACAAAGCGATGAGTGACGTCACAACGACGTGGTCCACTTCTTCTACAGAGCCGATGGTGCGCTTCAGCCTCTTGTGGCCAACATTAGTATTACAATAACGAATAACAAAACTTTTTTCACAAATGAATAAAAAAGTAACGTAGAAAAATGATGCTGGCAAAACTATTCTTTTCACACACGGGAGATAACAACAATTTGGATCAGACTGAGATAATGGATCACCAGATGTTTTTTTTCCTCTCAGGGCTTCCGTACTTGCAGACATTCTTGCTAAGATTAATTTAAACTTAAGACTTTTAAACCATCTCTACATTCACAGTGTCACCCACTACTAGTGACTGTTTTTCTGAGCTGTCTCTCCCCTCACACTATTCACTGTGCAGACTTGTTAAACAGTTGATTGATGCTCCAATGATTGTCCTTTGTCTGTGGCCAGTGTGGGTGTGATGTGCGGGTGCTTCCTGTGATTCATGTGCTCTGTTATGAAATGATTTTAATACGTTATCTGAGTTTTGTCTAAAATGTTTCAGGATTGTCTGCTTTGGTTTCACTGATCTAAGCAGCTGGAAATGTCCCATCGTCGTGTTTTACATCTTGTCCGTCTGTCCCTCTGTCTTGCTTGTGATTCTCTCAAAGTGCTTGTTAGAAAACCTCTTTCTAGTCCCGTCCCTGTTTCAGAACAAAGATCCAGCGAGTACCGGCAGTGTGTTTGTCTCATCAGAGAGCCGGACTGTAACCAAAATGCTGGACTTGCTTTGTTGCTTGAATCAGTCTTCACTGATTCTCTTTCTCTTTGTTTTCTTTCTCTCTCCTTCTGTCCTTCGCCTGTCTTCCTATCGCATCAGATGTTCATCAAGTACATAAAGGTCAGCACTCTTCTCTCTCCGTCGGAGGTTGTGCTGTGAAACGCACTCTTTGTAATGGTCGACCACTATAGTGGGTGTGCTATGGCAGAGCATCGTCTTTAATGCATGCGAAAGATCTTAAACAAGTAAAACATGCACATAAACCACATTGTCACCGCTTGGCAATCCTTGTATTTGGTGGATTATGGGTTAATAGAGCGGGCACTCATATTAATTCATGCGTTATTGGTATGTGAATGATCATTTTAATTGAGCAGTTTATCCATTTTCCCTGCAGGTTGAACTCCTCTCGCACTTTGGATCAGAACACTTCTGTCCACTCAGTCTCATCAGGTAAGACAGTAAATGGCGCTTCCCAATTTCCTTTCTGTCCCTCGGCCTTTTCTTTCTGATGTCCTGACTCTAAATTGGCATGAAAGGACCAGCGTGTGGGATTCAGTGGTGAGGTTGCAGACAACCAGCTGAATACATTTCTTTGCCTCTTCAACGTAAAAACGTTAAGTCTCGCCAGTGTTTGGTTTGTCCGTTCTGGGCTACCGTAGCAACACAGACGTCTCTGTGGAAGATATAAAGGACTCGATCTAAGCTCATGAAAACACAAAGATTCTCATGCTGTGTTCACACTACGAGTGACAAAGCAACAGGCTGCAAGTCTCTTTCAATGGCCTCAATTTCCTTCAGCGCTCTAATGACAACAATCAGATGTTTGTGTTTCACCATTTCGGGTCCCCTTCTCTCTCTCCCCACAGTTCCTGTTCCGCTATTTATAAAAACATATTCTCGCTGTTAGCTACTTCCCAGTTTTATTTAGCGGCATAGCTACGACAACGAGCGAGTAAAACTTCAACAGCGACTCGGCAAGAACGCAGCGTGAACAAAGATTAGTTTCAGGTTATACACTAATTAAAAAATAATCATGAATATTATATTCCATTTATTCTAATATAACCCTCTTAAATCCTCCACACTGGTCCTTTAAATCATACAAAGTTAAATCTTGGAACTATGATGTATTGTCAGTATCAGATTATTGAGACGGCTGCATGTTACTCGTCTGCGTTTCCCCGGTTCACATGTATGATTTGCTCCAAAGTTAAAGCCGTCTCTTGCACTGTGCGCACACTTAATCTCACAAACAGCCAGAGGAACGTGTACCTACATGTCATCGGGGGCTTGTTCTCAAGGAACTGCAGTTGGGGTTCAAAGGGGCTTTAAAAGAGGAAAGTTACTTGAGATAATATTTGTCTCCAGATCTGATCTGAGCAGCGTGATTTTAAACGGCTGCCTTTCCCGAGAAACGTTCACCGTTAACCTTTTCCGTGGGTAGGTTTGTTTGAGTAACGCAGTACGTGCGTGTGTTTCTTTGCAGGGTGTTTGGTACCAGCATGGTGGAGGAGTACGAGGAGATAGCGGATTCCCAGTACCCTTCAGAGAGGCTGGAGTACTTGGATGAAGACTACGGTATGATGGTGGCCCGTTGCGTCTTTCAATGGGATGTTTTTAAAGGATATCTTGTTCGTCTTCTTTGTCGAGACCGGTTGCATATTTACCATTTTACTCCCACAAACGGATCAATGCACTTACTAACATGAAACTACATTTAGCTGCCTCCCCTGGCAGAACAATGCATGCTCTGCAAATGACTGGACTACAAAGGACCCTGAGAGAAGAGCCAAACTACATTCTTACTCAGTCACCAAGTACCTTGTGCTGAAGTTAACTATTAATATCAGCTGGCTGAGTTCCCTTCATCGACTGCTTGTGATATTTAAAAAAATTCCATAAAAGCACAAAAACGTTAATTTACAGTTGAATGTTGTTTACGTGTATTTTCATGTATTTTGCTAGATATAACCTGCAGTATGTCTTCTTCTCCAGATTATCCACCTGTCTACCAACCATCAGAGGACAAGGCCTCTAAAAACCTGCTTGGCTCAGCAACCAGTATGTACACACAACATGCATACATACACATAGATTAGCAAAGACTCATTCACAGCAAATGAGCTCCAACAGCAGTTTGGATGTTCTGAGGTTCTTCCCCACAGTCTGTGTTCTACTGCAGTAGATGAGTTCACAGAAACGGACAGGAGAACCAGCACGGGAGCAGAGTAATGTTCTGCTGTGGACGTATTTTAGACTCCTACAAAAGAAGGTGCGAGCGCTGCCTCCTCGGTTAGTTTGTGTTGTTGTGTGGCCCTTTAAAAGCCCAAAGTCACAAAATAAAACAAACTAATCGATGGAAACTCATCGACTGTAGTAGAACACTGACTGTGGAGAAGAACCTCACAAACAGACTTCTAAACATCACAACTATCCTGTAACATCGTAACACAATACTAAATATCATTTTAAAGGGCCAGAATCAAGGACTTTCTTTCTTGACTTTTACTTTGAAAAGGCCGAGCAGGGAACGCTTCCTCATTCTGTTGCAGTTTGTGGCTGCAGTGTACAGTTTGGGGACTTCAAATCTTAAAATGATCCATTGAATCTCACACTATATGTATAAAAACAATTCCCCTTGTTTCTATACACCATGTGAGTGTTCAGGATGCACAGTCTTCAGTGTAGTAACCCAAGGAAGCCCCAGTGTGGGTTAACTATAGACTCATCCCCTGTAGGGCAGTGTTGTCTTAACCTACTTGGTCTCACACATACCGGTACTGTAGGTGTAGACCAGGGTTTGGGTTGCAGAGCTTGCACTAGACTTTCTTTTTTAAACCACGCAAACACACTGGTGCCCCTCTGTCTCCCGATTGAGCAATGTGAGGACTAGTGCACCGCTCCACACAAACCTTCAGGCCTCTAACCATGAAAACCAGCAGACGAATACATGCTTTCTTTCTTCAGATGAGCAGACTCGGAGGGGACCAGGAAAGCCTGAAGGAAAAGAGGGGAAAACACATGGCAAAGCCTGTGGTTTCATCAACACGTGTTGGTCCACATGCTGCTGCCTGTCGACGGATTTACCAGGAACCTCATGCCTTTCAACATAACTAATGTATGTGTGTGTGTGTGTGTGTGTTCCTTTCAGATGCCATCCTAAACATGGTGAACAACATTGCTGCTAATGTGCTGGGTGGCAAACTAGAGCTGGAGGGTGGAACGTTAACAGGAGGTACTCATCCCTCATATGTGCTCATGTCTTTACTCTGTTGTGGGATTAATAAAGTTCCATCTCATTTTAGCTCATCTTATTTTATCCACTAAGGCCTTCCTGGTGCTTTTTATAACCATATAAATATATTTTTTTGGCAATATTACAGAACACTAGTTGGTGTTTTTCACATTTTACACCACAGACTGTTTTAAAAACAGCATTTTCCTCTTTTCTTGCGCTGTGCTCAGTCTCACTCTGTTCAGCCTCCCTCTCTCCCTCTCGCTGCCTCTAACGGCCGGCCGGTCCCGTCTCCCCACATATTGTTTAAATTAACTGCCTCTAAATCTGGGTCACTTTATTCCCTTCTCTACAGTGCGAGCATATGCGTTGCTTTGAATGTGTGTGTTTATTTGGCTGTGGGCGGGACGTCTCTGCAGAACTTTGGATTTCTGTGTTTGACTTGTTGGCAGAGAGGAGCGTCGATGAATTAAGACTGGGGGGGGGGCTTGCTCCTTGGCCTGCTTACCCCACAGAGAGCTGCCTCAAAATCACTCCGTCTCTCAGCTTTTGCCCTGGTGCATCGAGTTAAAGGGAAAACTGGCTTTTTATGAACTGCCACAGAAATGAAGCGCTCTATTGAAATGGAAGTCCACAAAGTCAGCATTTGGCTATTTGTCATAGGATGTAACTCCATACAGTTCCAGTTGTGATTTCCACTTTGACCCGTAGAGTCAGCAGGGAAGAGCTGGTCCAGTTCAAACTGGACTCGACCGGTTCACAGTATTTTTGGCTTTCCCAAACATGGGCTTGCCAGCCAGACTGAGCAGCAGAAAAGTGTCTCTGTTCTACTGTTTGCCTCCTTCAGCCACATTGGGTTGGGGGGGGGGGGTGTTTGGGGATTTCTGTGCACTCTTAAATAGTGACGGTGTTATTAAAGTCCTGTTCTCAGGTTAATTGTTGTGTTTTTCTTCCTAAGTGCTAGGTAATGTAACAGCAGAGGGGGATGAGAAGGAGGGCACAGAAGATACGCCTGAAACACCTCAGGACGCCGTAATGTAAGACCAATTAAAGATCATCGATGATAAACCATTATGTATGTAAAGTGGTTTCTATCTCACAGAAAGATGAATTAAGCTAGAATACGACTAAGTTGGGATTGCTTTACTTTTCTTCTCCACAAAAACACAAAAGTCTCTGTTGATATGCTCCTGAATTAGTGTCTGTGTCTTTGGTCCAGACTGGAGCCAGAACACCCTGCAACCCAAGAGGACTCTGCAGTCTCCAGTGACTCGTCCACACCTTCCCCCTCATCCCCCGACTCCCAGGAGGACAGAAAGATTGTCACACTGGTGGAGGAGGAGGAGGACAATGACGAAGAGCTCCGACAGTCTACCGTCACCCTGATGGAGGGGGAGGAGGAGGAGGAGGAGGAGGAGGCGGAGAAGAAGAAAGAGGAGGCGACGCGGCGGGAGGCGGACAGGAACCAGTGGGAGAACCAGACCTACTGTCCTTTCTCCTCCTTCTCGCTGTCTCTGTCTTGCATGGCCACCCTGCCGGAGCTGCTCCACCGCTGGTGCTCCGCCAGGCTGGCCAAGGAGCGACTCCGCAGCCTGAGGCGGAGGCAGCTGGGCGCTCAGACACACCCCGACCCAAACACCCCATCCCTCACATACACCCCCCCGCCGATCCCTGCGCCGGTTCCCGCACCGCTCAAGGAAGCCCTCCCCCTTGCAGAAAAGGCTCCCGAGCCCGAGGTGCCTGTTCAGGGCCTAAGTGAGGGAAACACCCTGGGTGAGGTGCACACCACGCATCCAAACGCTCACACCCCCGCTGAGGCACACACTCCAGAGCTCAACATCCTCCTCGAGCCAAGCAGAACAGCCACTATCCCCCCTCACAGCTTCTCAGACGCCCACAGCTCCCTGGCGTCGCCCACCCCGTCCCACGAGGAGAAGCAGCTCCCTCCCATTAAAGACGCAGCCGTCGACCCCGTCCCCACCCCACCCCTCCCAGCTGTCACTGTCCCAGAGACGCAGCAGGGCAGCAGCGCCACCCAAGCTGTTACTGGCAGCTCTCCCACACTTGCTGTAGCTTCTGGGACGGCCTCTGCCGGTGCTGTGGTTCTCCCCGTCAAGGAGCAGCCCGTTCAGTCTCTTCCCACTGCATCAAGGCCCGAGGACCTCCTCCCCCCTCCAACTGAACTACCAACAGCTCTCCCGCTGACTGACACCCACACAGACACAGTAAAGTCAGGTGCAGACGGTGGGGACTCTCAGAGACACAGTGTCCAGGCCTCTCAGACTCACGGGGAGCAGGGAGACTCTCTCGCTCCTACCGGGGAGCCCCACCGGGTGGAGGACGCGGTGGACGAGGACCTGTTGAGCACTAACGGCAACGTCCACCGGACAGCCACGGACTTCTATGCAGAGCTGCAGAACGGAGGGGATTATAACGGCGGGGCGATGCTGGGGAACGGCATGTTGTTGAACGGCGCGGTGCACGGATCCAACCAGAAGGAGAGCGTCTTCATGAGGCTGAACAACAGGATCAAAGCCCTGGAGATGAACATGAGTCTGTCAGGCAGATACCTGGAGGAGCTCAGCCAGCGGTACGTCACAGGACACAGGGAGCCTTTAGAAGTGTAGCCTAATAACTACATAGCACTTCTCTCAAAACTGTGGAACAGTCCCTTACAAGGTTGTCATTTTTGCATTTCAGATACCGTAAACAGATGGAGGAGATGCAGAGAGCGTTCAATAAGACCATCATCAAGCTGCAGAACACCTCCCGCATTGATGAGGAGCAGGTCAGTTTACACGAAGGCCATGAGAGCAAGAGGAGTCGAAGCGTAAACCAGTTGTCTGATGGTACGAGTAACTTGTGCTTCTCAGGACCAGAAGCAGACCGAGTCCATCCAGTTCCTGCAGAGCCAGCTGGAGAACGTCACTAAGCTGACGCTCAATCTCACCGCCACAGTCGGCCAGCTGCAGAGAGAGGTACCTGTAACCGCTGTAATGTCTACAGCTCACGGTCAGCAACGATGTGTTTGATGTCGTACTGAAATTGAGCAGACGACATGGAACTAGTGCTGCACGGCACGTCTGTGGCGTTGAACAGGAAAATGCTCACGCGCCGTCTACGGAGGCTCTCGCTACGGCTCTTAAAGCTTAATGTTGGGAAAGGCTTTCATATGTATGTGAAACATCGTGATCTGTTAAATGTCTGACTTTCAGACTTGCACAGCATCTTCACTGTCTCCCTGTTGAACTGCTCCTCTGCAGGTGTCTGACCGTCAGAGCTACCTGGTGGTCTCTCTGGTTCTGTGCCTGTCTCTGGGCCTCCTGCTGTGTCTGCAGTGCTGTCGCAGCTCCTCTCCCGCCCCCCCTCCCACCCCTGCTGCCCTCCCCAAGAGCAACCACTACCCCAGCCCCAAGAGGTGAGTGTCTCTCACACACACACGCACACACACACCACATATCAATTGGGCATTCTGCGCCTGTAGGCTTATTTATAATATAATTGTTCTACCGTTCTCATCTCTGTCATCTTAAAGCTCTACACCCACTTTTTAAATAGAACATGTGTAACTTCACGTGCGCTCTGCTTGTTAAAGGCAGTCGCTCCTGTCCTGCCACTAACTGTAGGAAGCGTGACGTAGTGACGACGTAAACGACTTAAATGCCAAATCTGATTTTCCCCGTCAGATGCTTCTCCTCCTATGACGATATGAGCCTAAAGCGCAGGGTGACCTGTCCGCTTGTTCGCTCCAAGTCGTTCCACTTGTCCTCTACAGAAGGTAAGAGCCACTTCTGCTACACACACACACACACACACACACACACACAGACACACTATAGTTTAGTCTCTCCTCCACCCTGCCCTCTCCGTTCTTCTGTCTAGTGTGTTTCTCCCTCTTCTTTTGTCATTGAAGCATAAAGCAGCTTTGAGGCTTGATGCTGGTCATAGCTCACAGAGCGCTGCAGGGATGACGTCGTTTTGAGTCGGCATCGTCCTGGTTCCCTGACAAAAAACTGGATTCTGGATTATAGCAGGAAATAAGCTCTGTGGCAAACAAACATGTATGATACTGACATGTTTTGTTTAACAGGATAATCTTCACAAATGAACGCCACCTTTTAATGAGTTTTGAAGCTTACATCACCACCGCTAAGCTAAAGGCAAGGCAAGTTTATTTGTAGAGCACATTTCAACAACAAGGTAATTCAAAGTGCTTCACATAAAACCATTAAAAGCATCAAAACATAAGGCAAAAGAAAAGGAGATTTAAAAACAATTAAAGAAACAGTGTAAGAAATTAAATTCAGTAGTGAAATGCAGGAAATTGATAAATATATTAATTGAATGTGGTTCAATTAAAGGCAGCAGCAAACAGAAAGGTCTTCAATCTTGATTTAAATGAACTGAGGGTCTCAGCAGACCTGCAGCTTTCTGGGACTTTGTTCCAGATATGTGGAGCAGAAAAACTGAACGCTGCTTCTCCATGTTTAGTTCTGACTCTGGGAACAGAAAGTAGACCGGTCCCAGACGACCTGAGGGGTCGGGATGGTTCGTAAGGCAGCAGCAGATCAGAGATGTATTTTGGCCCTAAACCATTCAGTGCTTTGTAAACCAACAGCAGGATTTTAAAGTCAATTCTTTGTTGGACAGGAAGCCAGTGCAAAGACATCAGAACTGGAGTGATGTGATCCACCCTCCTGGTCTTAGTGAGGACTCGAGCTGCAGCGTTCTGACGGACTTTTTACAGAGACCTGTAAACACACCGTTACAGTAGTCCAGTCTGCTGAAGATAAATGCGTGCACAAGTTTTTCCAAATCCTGTTGAGACATAAGTCCTCTAATCCTTGATATGTTCTTCAGGTGATAGTAGGCTGATTTTGTAATTGTCTTGATATGGCTGTTCAGGTTGAGGTCTGAATCCATAACTACACCGAGATTTCTGGCTTGGTTTGTGGGTTTTAACATCAGTGACTGAAGCTGAGCGGTGATTTTCAATTGTTCGTCATTGGTACCAAAAACAATTCTGTTTCATCTTTGTTTAATTGAAGACAATTCTGGCACATCCAGTTGTTTATTTGTTCAATGCAGTTACCCAGCCCTTGTATGAGATTATAGTCCCCTGGTGACATAGTTATGTAGATTTGTGTGTCGTCTGCATAATTATGATAACACACTTTGTTGTTTTCCATAATCTGAGCTAGTGGAAGCATGTAGGTGTAGAACAGAAGAGGCCCCAGTATTGAACCTTGGGGAACACCACATGTCATTTTAGTCAGCTCTGATGTGTAATCAGCTACAGACACAAAGTATTCTCGGTCCTTCAAGTAGGATTCAAACCAGTTAAGTGCTGTGCCAGAGAGTCCCACCCAGATTTTTAGTCTTTCTAGGAGTATGGCATGGTCGACCGTGTCGAATGCAGCACTGAGATCCAGTAACACTAAGACTGAACTTCTGCCATTGTCTATGTTTAAGTGGATGTCATTGAAAACCTTAACAAGAGCAGTTTCAGTGCTGTGGTGCTGTCGAAAGCCTGACTGGAAAACATCAAAGCAGTTATTTACGGTCAAGAAGTTGGTCAGCTGTTGGAAAACCGCTTTTTCAATTATTTTACTTAAAAATGGGAGGTTTGATATTGGCCTATAATTTTTCATGGTCGCGGCGTCTAAACTAACCTTCTTTAGGAGTGGTTTAATAACTGCAGTTTTTAGGGCTTGTGGGAAGACACCTGAGAGAAGGGATGTGTTTACAATTTGTAAAAGATCAGTGGTCAAGCTAAAGGAGGACTCGTGCTCCAGTGAGGACGTTCAGTCGTCTCATTTAGACACTTGTTAGCAACCGCATTGTTTAAGAGCCCCGACATTCACCGGAGGGTTTTCGTTCTTGTGTTAACCACAGTCCTTACTTCAGACATCCAACCACAAACACTGTCAACAAACCCGTTGACTTCTAAGATCGAGGAACCGGATGTGCACAAATATGCTGACGTATTTAGGACTCATTCCTGCAGCACTCTATTGCAAAAAGAGCTTTTTGTTTTCAAGCTCGCTGCGTCAGGCTGCTGCAGCTTTTACTGCCCACCTCCACATCCCATCCCAATCCCTCTCCATTCTCTCCAGCTCTCATTCCGTCTCCGTCTCTGCTGTTTCCTCTCACACATGTTGCCTCTGCTCAGTGGCTGAGATATGCCCGGGTGTTGCCAGTGCAGCGAGCAGCACAAGCCGACGGGGAGAGGCTGGTGCAGGCAGTAAAAGAATGAAACCTAAAACTCCCCCTGCTGTTCATTATCCCTCAGCTGTGTGTGTGTGTGTGTGTGTGTGTGTGTGTGTGTGTGTGTGTGCGCCCTTAAGACTGAGAGGCTGTCATTGCCAGCTTGTGGCCACAAGCAGACTCGAGGAGTGTAATAATAGAGCATGGTGCTTCGCTGGCTCATGGTAGACATTTGCAAGTAGTAATCGACTATAAATTAATGTTTTTGTTGTGATTTTAGCTTCACCCTAGTTGTTTGTTTTAGTCAAATCACTTGTGTACAATAAGCCATGATTATAATATGGATTTCTTTTGTTGCCGTTGCATCTTTTGAGAAAACTACTTGCAAGGTCACTTCATGCTTGTTACATGTATGTATTCCTGTTTGCCATTCCATCATTAACCTGGCCCCTCTCTCCCCTCCCCAGTAGGTCCCGATGACTTGTACATTGTAGAACCTCTAAGGTTTTCTCCAGAGAAAAAGGTACAGTGTCTGTTTCCAACTGCTGCTGTTGGCCGTGTCGGCCGCCTTACTTTTCAAGTGCTCTCTGTGTGTTTCGTCGTTGTTGTTGTTGTTTCTAGTGTCAGTCAGTCTGTACTATAAGTGTGCTAGAGCAGAGAATGGCTTCTTCGTCAGTCGCTGATTCTCTGTGGAGTAGCCGAGATAAGGGAGCAGCTGAACAGTGCTAAGATTCAGCCCACTCCTAAGGCCTGTTAACCACTTCTCTGCAGACACCGTCTTCAGTCCTTCAAAAGTCAAAAAAAAGTCTAATTTCCTGAAAAACATAACTGTGGTAGTTCTTATTATCTTATCTTATTCTATGATCAATTTCTACGCCGGGAGGAGATGATTTTAAGGATGAGTTTCAGCCATAGACTACACGTCTTTTACATCAGACTTCCACAGAGAGGAACGATCTCTAGAGAGCGTGGGAACCCTCTGACTAGTTTCCTCCTAATCCCAGATTCATCACTGCTGTGAAACGTCCCCACCCTTATGTGACCGCAGTGTCGAGCACAAAAGTGGTTAATGCGGCGTTGCACTATGAGATGCTGCTTTGCTTTCTCTAAATCTGTTTTGTTTTCATCGTTCGCTCCTCCTGTCTTTGTGTTCTTCTTGTAGAAAAAGCGCTACAAGTCAAAGTCGTTGGACAAAGTTGAGATTCTGAATCTGGCCGATCCCTCGGCTCTGCTCACAAACGGGGGTCCAAACTGCAACGGCTTCCAGCCCTGCCTCCCTGCGCCTCCTCCCCCACCTCCACTACCTCCACCCGCTCCTTCTCTCCCGGCGCCTCCCCCTCCTCCCTCCATAGAGGTGTCATCGCTGCCCACTTGCACCTCCAAGGAGTTCCCCTCAGAGACCAGCAGCTGCAGCTCGTCCACCCACTCCGAGGAGTCCTACACGAGCCGCCTCCCCCCTCCCTCCCCCGTCCTCCCCTCCTCCGGCCTGTGCAACGGACACCCCCTGCCTTTCTCCCTGCAGCAGCATCCCGCCAAGTCGCGTAAGGAGAGGCGCTCGGTGAAGCGGCGGCAGTCGCTGCAGACAGAGCTGCAGTTCCCCGCCATGCAGGGAGGGGGCGTGGCCTCTCTGCCCAGCCTGCAGCAGCTTATGAAGGGAAACGAGGACATCAGTGTCGGGACCATCGGGGTGACGGCGGTCACCGGACATGTCTGAACACTCACACTTTGACACAACTTTCTATTTCTCACACACGCACACACACACACACACCATAAAGGTAGCAGACGTGTGAGGAGGTGAGAACTAACTGCAACCCAAAGAACCACATTTCCCATGAGCACCCAGGCGCACCGTGGAACTGAAGTGGCTGCGGCGGCAGTAGCTCGACATCATCCGGTCCTCATCGACTCCTGTCAAAGAGCTGTTTACGGTTACGTGCCTTTATATCTGTTCTCTACCTTTTTAATGCTAAACGTATGAAATTTAAAGACACTGTGGTGGAACATTAATACAATGTGGGTTTTTGTTCTTAATGGATAAGCACATTGTCCCATGACGGTTGAGTACCAGTAAGCTTTTATCCCACTCATGAGCGCAGTGAAGAGAGGCGCTGACCTCAGCTCTACGTTCCCACACTGGGGAGGAAGTATTAGGCTGCTCTGTAGGATGAAATGTGTCGTTGTGAGAGAGCTGTGGAGCGTAACAGACTAACGTCTCATCTTTATTTCTTTCATTGCCATTCATCTTCATTTTTTTTTTATCCATTCTGTCTTCGTATTGCATCCTTAAACTCCTGCAGGTGTTTGTTATGGGACCAGAGCGTTCATCTTTCATTGTACACCAGACTCTCTCTCGCTCGCTCGCTCTCTCTCTCTCTCCGCCCCCCCGCCGGTCTCTTCCAAACCAACCACCAGAGCTGAATGAAGAACAGGATTTTTACATGTCCGACTGCGTTTAGTGTCCCGCTTAACCCTCGTAATTACAAAGACGATCGCAGCAGTTTGTGGATCCCACTAGTTTCACCATGAAACTGTCCTCACTCCGTTAGTTTGGGCTGGCCCCGAAGAGCTTGCTCACACGTCAAATACAGAGAAGTTGCACTTGTTAGAGGATATTGTGACTGAGGAAGGTAAAGGCTTCAAACGGGCCAGAGGCAAAGCCACCGTGGAGGTTTATATCGGTTTGTTCTGTTATATTTCAATATTTCTCTCATCCATAGCTGAGCCATGCTCCTGTTTATTCTCAAACCATCATGGAGGCGGTTCATGGAAGTTTACATTTGTGTTTCACACACACACACACACACCATACTGGGACGCTGCAGCCGAGTCTGACAGACCAGTTTTATTTATTTATTTAAAATGAACCCAGTCCTGCAGTTCATCAATGTGAGAACGTTACGTAGAAATATCACAGTGAAACGCACTCGACCTCACTGACACTTTCTTCTTCTTTTGTTTATTTCTTTACATCTTAGCCTGCCGTTATGGTCCCCCCCCCAGTCACATGTCCTGCCGCTTTTTTATTGTTGGGATCGTCACGCTGCTGCTTTTTGTTTCTGTTCAGAGCTGCTGGGTAGTAGACTTAGTGGAGAAAGGGCTGTAATGAGTGTGTGTGTTATCGTCTGATCACTAACCACACCGGTTTTAAACACGCCGACATTCGGTTTAATGTTTAAGCAGCGTAGGTAGGGATGTCGTGCATGTGAGAATTAAGTTTTTGAAATCATGAAATTGTATATTTTTGTTCATGTATGCAGTTTCTGACTGGCTCTGAGTGGTTGGACTTTTTTAAAGAGATTATTTTCTTCTGCCTCTCAAAAGAGCATCGTTGCCTCTCCTGACCAGCTTCCACAGCTCCTCTTCCTCTTTTACATATCTTCATCCACCGAGGTCGCCTCCGGCCACCATTGCACGCCTTTCCTGCGACTGTGAAATTTTAATATATGCCTGCTTTTATCAGCCACTCTTTAACGTGGGTTCCCATTATGGAGCTTTAAACACTTTCATCTTCACGCCTGCTTTCTCTCCCCCCCCCTTGTTATTCACTTGTCACGGCTCTTTGACTTCACGTGGCCCTTTGGGTGACACTTTTGTGAGGAGACGGATGTGAATGGTCTAATAAAGGGAACGCAGCGGAGATGGGTGACTGTGGAACACGATTAATGTGATTCTGTATGTTCCACAAATCATGAGTTGGGTTTTTTTACCCTTTTATTTTTTTTTTTTGAATGTGTACGATCTTATGTTTGTGTAAACCTGTATGCATGTGAGGATTTATTTGTTGGTCTCGTGTGTGTGTGTGTGTGTGTGTGTGTGTGTTTGTTTGTCTGTTATGAGAGACTACTTTGAATCTACTTATCCCGTAACACAGCGACGAGGGAGAACGCCCTCTGAGAGGAATTCTAGGAGCGCAGTGCACTTTGAATGACTCCTCATGCCTTTTTTTTTTCTTTTTCTACCTTATATGCCAAGTGCTATCTTCTTTTTCTCTCTCACTCTTTCTCTGTGTGATTAACTCTGAAGAGCTGCACAGTATTTTTTTGAGCAGGAGTGAGTTACTACAAAACTGTAGTGCCATTAGAAACTGTGAATTTCTAAATAAAACTTGTTTTTGTTGTCTCAAACGTTTGTCTTTTATTGTGGGTGTCTTCATATTTAGGCTTTAATGTTCGGTCATCATCAATCAGTCTTGAATCAGACCTAGTTTGTAAAGGAAAATGTAAATTATGATGAATGGAAGAACTTTTATGGGATGAAAGGAGTCTTCACCAGCAGCGTTGTGCAGGTTCATATTACTCCTGCTGGTGGTTAAAACTGAACACACTTCAGTATTTAGGTCATGCAGGAGATGCAAATACTTCTCCCCGCAGATATTATACGACAGGACACTAAGGGGGTTGTTTACATATCATTCAGAGCCTGATTTATACAACATTTTATTACTAAAAACATTTTTATGGCTGTTGACAGTATTTTCTGATTTATGGAGTGATATGAAGAGATATCCAATATTCCCTCTGTAGAAAACAATGAATTTGAACATGGCTTTATTCGATGTTCAGATTTGTTTTAGAAAATTATGCAAATTGTCACAGTTGTATAGGATAATTCATCATTTGCATATTTCAACATTTCAGTAAATGTGTAAAACAAAAAAATAATTGTTAATGTTTGTAATCAACTGGGAAAGTTTCATGGTGATATATTGTAGTTTAATTTTTTAACCCTATTATATTAGTGACATTACACCACTGCAAATAATACTACTAATCAAACACCAGACGTTGAATCAGAAAGCTAATCAAACATAAAGCTTGAGTTTAATCTGTGATCCGTCTTCACTGTTATATGACACATATTATTACTGAATTTCCTGTGAGGGTGACAAAAATAAGATGGCCTGACGTGTTTGTCAAAGTGTTATTTCCTGCTTTTTTCATGTTGGAATAAAGGTTAAATATGTAACTGCAAAGTAGTAATACGGGTTTGATATCTTCATTTTTTTGCATTAACTCATACTGGGCTGTTTGCTGAAATTGATTAGATGTGGCACAGCCCTACCTAGAACATGTTCCACCAGCCGCCACTGTGGTAGCAGTAGGAGTAGTATTAGTAGTAGCAGTAGCAGTAGCAGTTGTGGTAGTAGTCATAGTAGTAGTAGCAGTAGTGTTGGTAGTTGTAGTAGGTGTTAGTTCATCCCACCACCAGGTGTCGCTGTGAGCAGTGCAGAGCGCTGTTTTTCTCCGGCGCTCTCGCGCTCTCTCCGTTGTTTACGTTTATCCGACAACATGGAGGACGAGGTGGATGTTGACATCGAGGGAGACGAGTTTGACAACAGTATTCGGTGAGAATATTCCCTGTTTCTGATGAATTAACGCTCACACGGTGCGCTGGTCCTGTGTGCTGTCGTCCACACTAATCTACGGAGACCTGCTCGTTCTTTAGTCCCACACAGCGGTCTACAGCAGCGGTTAGCTGCTCTGTGGGTCTCCATGGACTGATGGGAGTCCTCCTCGGCCCTTATCGTGTCTTTTCTCTCTGTTTCAGTGAGCTGGACGGAGGAGGTCTAGCCCCGGAGCAGTTCATCCAGTCCGGGTGGAAGAGCAGCGCGGGAATACTGGTACGAGTTCACGAAGCTAACTGACTCCTGTGTGGCTGTTGATGCTTGTGGTAGTGTTGTTGTTTACTCTGTGTGTGTGTCTCTGTGTCTCTGTTGTGCAGCCATGGCAGCTGGACAGCTCCATCAGCCCGGAGAACAGGGAGGTGATCGAGAGGATGCTGCTGGAGGAACAGTATCCTTTTCACTGGCCCTCAAACCACACACGTTTGTAAACGACGTTGTCGTTTGGGCCCGTCTCTGTGGCGCAATTGGTTAGCGCGTTCGGCTGTTAACCGAAAGGTTGGTGGTTCAAGCCCACCCAGGGACGAAATCTCCTTTATGGGGGAAACTGTGGCGACGGTTCGATCCCCGACTGGGACGTGTCACGTGTCGAAGTGTACCTGAGCAACACACTGAACCCCCGGCCTGTCATTGGCAGCCCACTGCCCCCTATATATTGGGATGGGTCAAATGCAGAGAAAAATTTCCCTCTTAAAGCGCAAAAGATAGTATAAATTCTATTCTATTCTAATGGCTGCAGAGTCCTTTTCACTGCATCTTTACTGCAGACCTGATGGACGACAGAGCCAGTGACGTAGCGACATATACAGTAAACATTTATCAATTATATTATGTGAAACATAGTTTCTAGCTGTTTTATTATTTGCGTTTAAAAAATTAAAGGTTCATTGATCTTTTAAAGGGTGGCATTATATCAGTGGCATAAAATCGTCTTCAAATAAAAATAATATCGTTTATTGCGATTTCAATAGATTCTGTATTGTCCAATGCAGAGACTGAGAGGTGAGATGCTAAGGAATGACATGTCTCAACAAATATATCGATGATTTTAATAAAGCTCCTCCCAGTGAGCATTACATGACTAATTGTAGAAACTAAAGACATACAATAAAGAGAGAAAGAGTGTAAACTAATTACAAAGATTAATGATGAACACATTAATTTATCTTTTAAAGATTAGTTTATCAGATAATTGCTTGTGACATTCTGTATTAAACGTGTTGGTCCTGGACTAAGTTTGTAGATACTACCTGACAGGTGAGGGGATTCCGGACCACATTTGGGAAAGTGATGCCGACAACAAGCCCAAAGTGAAGAAGTGAGTCAAACCTTTCTTTAGCATTCACACCAACAGTTGTTAGCATTTTGCTGTACGTCACACTTTTGTCTCGTCGGGTGTTCAGGTCTCCGGCCAAGACGTCGGCCTCGGGCTCCGGCTCCTCCACTCGCTGGTCCAAACAGGAGAAAGACCTGTTTGAGGAAGGACTGGTGAGCTCCTGGTGCCTGTCTTTACAGGCCTTCAACATGTTAGTCTGTGAGCGTATTGTCCAAAAATAACCAGGTGTGTGTTTGTTTTCTGCAGGCTCAGTTTGGTCGAAGGTGGACTAAGATTGCCAAGTTGGTCGGCAGCCGTTCCATTTTTCAGGTCAAGAGTTATGCCCGACAGTATTTCAAACACAAGGTGAGACCTGCTTTTACTTTCACATGTTCCAGTCTGTTAATACGAGCCTAACCGTGGTCGTTCCTCAGTGCTCAAACTCTTTCACAACCAGAAACGCATTCCTCAGGACGGCCTGGGAAATAAGAAATGTGAAAACGAACAAACTCTTACGTCATCTGTGCATGCTCTTTTTTTCTTTTTTTTCCAGACGACATCAGAACCCAGAGCTGCAGCTCCCTCTGCTGGTCCCGAGCCACACTTGCAGCCTCCTCAGCCCACCTCCAGTCAGGCGTCCGCTCTGACAAACACTGTCCGCATAGAGAAGCTCTCCGATGAAGAGGACGAGGAGGTGGACATCACCGATGATCTGAGCGACGACGGAGACGACGCCGGCGGTGACGACGGACCGCCGGCTGAGCTCAGAACTGACCTCTGTGAGCCGGAGCGTGACGTCCAGACGGACACAGAGGAGCAGGAAGAGCCAGGTCTGCCTGAGACGAAGGACCGACTCGGCCACACCTCGCTGTCTCCGCAAAGTCCTCGACCCTCATCTTCCCTCCCTTCCTCGGAGAAGACCGTTGTGACCGGGCTGGACGAGAGAGAGCCACCCCTTCCAAAAAACCCTCAGTCGGCAGTTCAGAAAGACTCGGAGCAGATGACGGATGACAACGAAGACCAGAGCTCCCAGTCTGAGAGCCCAGCACAGCCTGGTCAACTGGAGGAGGCCAGTAGTGACGACACAGGTGAGACTCAACACCTGCGGTTTTTATAACCCACCCCATGATGAGGATTTTTTTTACTCTTGTGTTACATTGTGTTCGTATTTGCTGCCCAGATTGTGCTGATAGGACTGATCAGAGTCCAGCTGATGGGCCAGAAGAAGACCAGGAGGAGGAGGAGGAGGACGAAGAGGAGGAGCTCAAGGTGCCTGAGCAGGAAATAGAGATGGACATGGAGACAATCACTGAGGAGGAGAAACAAGCTATCCCAGAGTTCTTTGAGGGACGACCGTCCAAGACCCCTGAAAGATACCTTAAGATCCGAAACTACATCCTGGATCAGTGGTAAAACTTCAAACTGTCCGGGAACGTTCGTCAACCACAGCGCTGCAGAAACATGTCTTACTTCTTTTGTGTTGTTCAGGTTGAGGAGCAAGCCCAGATACCTGAACAAGACATCAGTCCGCCCTGGGCTGAAGAACTGCGGAGACGTCAACTGCATCGGGAGAATACACACCTACCTGGAGCTCATCGGAGCCATCAACTTCAACTGCGGTAACGTCACTGAGCTGCATTTTGCTGCTCTTTTTCTGAAGTCTGGCTTCCCTTTTTCATTTGGAGCCGTACCTCTTCTCTCACAGAGCAAGCGGTCTACAATCGCCCAAAGGTGGTGGACCGCTCCAAGCACAAGGAGGGCAGAGATGTCATTGAGGCCTACCAGCTCGCCCAGAGACTGCAGAGCATGGTAGGTACCCAGAAACTCCTCAAAACTCCCATAAAACACACCCGACCTCAAGAATGTAAAACCTCGAGCTAACTGCCGATTGGCTGCACGTTTCAGCGGACCAGGAAGCGGCGCGTGCGGGACACGTGGGGAAACTGGTGCGACTCTAAAGATTTGGAGGGGCAGACGTACGAGGTGTGGACACTTTGAGACAAAAATGCAACCGTGCAGCAAACAGCTGATCGTTCACATGAACACATTTACTGATCCTGTGTCCTCAGCATCTCAGTGCGGAGGAACTCGCCCTGCGGAGAGAAGAGATGAAGAGGCAGCCTAAACCCTGCAAGGTCTCACGGCTCAGAGGGTGAGCATGATGGATTCATTATATCATTTTATATTGATATATGTGTAACTACTCACGGTCTTCTTTTAGGTCTTTTGATCCCTTCCAGTTGATTCCCTGCAGGTCTTTTGGAGAGGATGTGCAGGTCAGTGGCCGTTTATCCATCATTCAGTCATCAGCAGCACAATGTCTCTGTGTTAGTTTGATATGGATGAAAAGCTCTTCTTTGCTGTTCTTCCCAGGAACCATTCCAGGTCATTGTGTGTGCAGAGACTCTTCTCATAATGGACATGGTATGCTTTACACACAACCCGCTGAATGCACTCTCCCCTTTGTATCACGTGTAAGGAGCGCTGGCCGAAACTTCACGATGATCCTTTTATCTTTATCTTTCTTTCAATGCAATCATATGGTGAAGAAATCCTTCATGGAGACATCTTCAGACACAGTTAAATGATCTTAATTGATAATAACAAGCACATATTAACACTCATTTCTCAGGAAATCTGATCATTTTGTGCTAGAGTTCTTAATTAAATGAGAAAATACTCATTTGTCAAGTATTTAGTTCACACAGGAGTATACTGTTGTGATTTTGGCCATATTGCCCCGCCCTAGCTGCAAGCCTGTCATTCATTTATTGTCATTAATGGTATTCTAATGTGTGTTGTGACTGTCAGCATGCCCACGTGTCGCGGGGCGAAGTCATCGGCCTGCTCGGTGGAACCTTCAGCGAGGAGCAGAGAGTGTTAAAGGTAGAGAACAGAGTGGAAAGCAACACTTTATTTCTTCTTTATGTTACTGTGTACAGCAGTCTGTGTGTTCTGCGTGTTCTGTGCAGATCTGTGCAGCAGAGCCGTGCAACAGTGTGAGCACGGGTCTGCAGTGTGAGATGGACCCGCTGTCTCAGACGCAGGCCTGCGACGCGCTGTCGTCTCTGGGCCTCAGCGTGGTGGGCTGGTACCACTCGCACCCGACCTTCCACCCAAACCCTTCAGTACGGGACATAAACACGCAGGACCAGTTCCAGGTAAGAGCGGCCCGTCAAAGAAGTCCCACTGGTTTAATAGGTCTTGGTTACACTTGTCTGTTCAGTGAGGCTGTGGTCGTGCGATCAGCCAGACCACATGTCGAGGTGGTTCAGATCTAAATGAGGTGTGGACCGCATTCACCCCAAAGAAGCTCTGACTTCCGTTTCACTGCGACTTTAAGTTACTGCTGCTCAAAACCCAACATTTCCTGTTTTTAATGCTTGAAAATAAAAGCGTTTAAAAAATAAAATAACAGGGAACTTTTATTGTGAAGAATCTACAGGAAAATGTGTTTGCTGTTGATTTAGCGTAGCATTGTTAGCGGCTATTCTTCAATAACATGTCTAGTAACACTACAGGGAGGAAGAGGACTTTTATTGTGACAAATTCATTTTTTAAAATTGAATGTGTTTCTCCGGCTGCTTCTTATATTTGATCACTGTCCGATCCGACAGGTTTTTATTGACGTGTGACATTGAAAGGAGGAGTTTGAACGTGTGATCTGATTTCCTCTGTCCTGGTTGTTCCAGAGTTACTTCTCTCGTGGCGGAGCCCCCTTCATCGGGATGATCGTGAGCCCGTACGACCCGGCCAACCCCTCCCCCCACTCCCAAACGACCTGCTTGTTGGTGAAAGAGAGCCAGGAGCCTTCAGGCCCACAGAGTGAGTTCAACACACACACACACTCACACACACACACACACACACACTCACACTCACATGATTCAAAACTTCAAAACAGTTAAGATCAAGAGGCTTTGAAACCCAGCTGATAATGTAGGTCAGTGATTTCATCACACAGGAGCACAGTTCATCCTCTGGCTGAGTCTCTCTCGCTCTCTCTGCCCCCCCCCCCCCCCCCCCTCCAGAGCTGCCCTACAGATTCGACTTCCTGTCATCACAAGACATTCCAGACTGGGAACAGACGCTGAGGAGAGCTCAGTGGATCATCTACAAATACTGTCAAACAGCCGGGTGAGTGGGAACCGAGTCCTGACCACGGCTGGAATAGTTTGGAATCCTTTTTATTCCAGTTTAGTTGTAGTTAGTCTTCAGAGTGAGTTTGTTAAGTTTAGTTTAAGTTTTTCAGAAAGTTTTAGTTTTATCCTGGCCAAAATAATTGCGATTCCCGATAT
This sequence comes from Melanostigma gelatinosum, assembly GCF_949748355.1. Lineage (NCBI taxonomy): Eukaryota > Metazoa > Chordata > Actinopteri > Perciformes > Zoarcidae > Melanostigma > Melanostigma gelatinosum. Next base: position 28,209,173 of record NC_136637.1, read on the forward strand.
TATCCTGATAATCACCAAAATATGCTTAAAACTCTTAAAACACACTGGAATTACTTTCCTGTTTCTATATTGAATTCTATATTGCCCAATTCCTAATGAGTTTTAGTCTGTTTTGGTTAGGGCGAGGTAACTGTTTTAAAGATGAAGCATCTAAACTGTTCCTTCTTCTTCTAGGAGTGTGCAGATGGAGAGATTTTTCCGGAAAGACTCCCATCTCACCTGTCTGGAGAAGGTCCGTTCACACATCCCAGTGTTCCCTGTTCGACAGTTTTATTTTCTCTGTCTCATTTCACTTTACCTCTTCCACCTGGCCCTTCCCCTTAGATGCTGTCGTCTCTGGCCAGGTACATGGAGCCCCTGCCGGATGAGGAGGGAGACCCCTTCCTCACCCGGATCCAGGCCCTTTTCCAGGCTGACTTCATTGCCCAGGAGCAACCGTCTGACCAGGAAGAGGAAGAGTCTTTGAATCCCTCACACAGACCGGTGGACCTGGATGGCTTTGCTTTTGACGAGCTGCTCAGTGAGGAGAAGCCTCCGGAGGGAGGAGGAGGAGGAGGAGGAGGAGGCGGCTCTGATCCAGACTCTGGCAGAGCTTCAGACACCAGTGTACAAACCACAGACTCGCAGTTTGAGACAAACAGCAGCACAGTTTTACATCTGGGCTCTGTGTTGTCGAGTGAACACGACTATTTACTGTGATGGACGACGTATCTCACCCTGCTTGTGCTTAAAACAATATTTAACGCAGCAAAAGCTTTACGATAAGCTTCTGTATCAGTATTACCAACTTACTCATTTAGTTTTTTAACATTTTGTTATTTTTTGTTCAATGCTTTAACCAAAAAACTAGAAAGAAAGAGAAAGATTTGTGTTTTTGGGGAGAAAAAGTTTCTCAGTTCTGCAGGTTTCTTTTAAAGAGGAAAATAAAAATAGATTTACATATTTTGGCCTCTTGTTTTATGTTATATTTGTGTAATAGTTTGATAACCCGATATATCTTAGTTACAGTGCTTTTAAATTCTGTCGTTTTTGACCAAAATGTCTAAAACAGAAGTCATACCGTCGCTGTTTTCTTTTCCGTCAAAGGAAAATGCTTAGCTTCTATGGTAGTACATTTATTTTTGTTAAAATTGTCTACCTGGATTCATCATTAGTAGGTGAACTCTTGGCTTTTTCATTTTTAACGGTTCAATCATTTTGTCTGTGTTATTGCATTTGGCATACATTTTGGCATGGGTGTGAGTTTTACCTCATCTCCTGAATAATAAGTCAATGATAATGAAGTCTGTAGCCAAAACACAGATGAACAGACCCTAAATGACCCTAAATGGGGGTTAATGACAACTGTGGCGTTAGAATTCTGAAATGAAATACATTTTTGGTTCTTCTTAAGTGAGGCACAAAGGCTAATGATGCAACTGACAACTTTAACCAAAGATGCTTTTTATTCACTTTTTATTGAATACAAATAGTTAGATGATAGTTATGTTAAATAGTGAGAAATTATACAGTTAATGGCGTAACACGAATCATACAGACAGTAACATAAGACGGATGAAACATGTTATGATTGTGTTTCTTTAATCTACTGCGAGACGCTAACTGTGCACCCGGAACGTTCATCGCGGAGTCGTTTCTAGGGGGAATCATTTTGGAAGCGTCTAACTGTCCAAAACAACGAGCAAAGTTCCGTCGTCAACAGTGCAGACGATTCGCGTCGCAAAGGAACCAAATAGTTGTCTTTAACTCGACGTGTTGAGGCGCTATGAAGTACACGTTTGAACCAGATACACGTTTTAGTTCTGCGGACAGCGGCACAAGGCTAACTGTAGCTAGCGTCCACCGGCTAGCAGCGACATTGACAGCTGGGAACAGTTCGAGGTTATTTTAAAAACAAAAGGAAACTTAAACGTCCGATGGCAGTCATTTCTACTTCAACATGAGGAATACCAGTCCTCTTATATAACAACAGACGGACGTGTTTGCGTCGTCTGAGGTTGCAAACAATACTTTTTTGCGTCACCAGCAAGGACGATGGTTCTACTTTGTGTTTTGAGGAGCAGTCGCTTCTCTTCTCTCGCCGCTCATCTCACACGACACTTCCGGGTGTGTTGCGCACAAGCTGGACGTCCCGTGCAGAAGACACACTACTGGGTGTCCTCTCAGACTCCTCCATCAAACTCTGTTCACCTCAGAGCCACTTCAAAGTTATCGCCCCTCTTATTCCTTAACAATGGGAGGACGGCGTGTTGCCAGATCGGTCTCAAACCCCCTTTACCTATGCACTCCGGTCCCGTCCTCGTGGGACACCTGTTCCACACCTCAGCCCCCGCGAGGGCCGTGCCCGTCCCCCTCATATGGTTGATGCTCAAACCTCTGCAGAAGCTCGGGGCTATAATCCTGGGCAGGTAGGAGACACACAATGTTATTTAATTGCCACTTAATGTAGTAATGTGTTCTTAATTGTTTTATTAGCAGTTGTATTAATTGGGTCATTTGATTTAACAAATAAGTTGCCATTGTTTTTGCTAATTAACAGTTTTTTAATTAACTGATAAAAAATCTCTTTCATTACCATAATATGTGTACATATTTGTCTTATGTAATTAAAATTGCTATCCTCCTTTGTTTTTGTATTTAATTTAATTGATTTTTTAAAAATGTAACCACTCCTTCCTACTGCTACTTACACACACACACACACACACGTGTAACCCTTCACAACAGACTGCCTGCTCCTCTAATACACGGCCCCACATCAACATAAAGTGACATAACATTAAATACACATGCAGTACCTTTGTTCTGTCCCACTGTGGGGCAGTATGTGATGTTTAAACGTACAGCGTGATTCTGTGCACAGGAGTATAAGGAAGTGGTGGATGGCTCTGCCAGCCAACCGCCGGCAGCTCGTTCGCGATTGGGTCCGTCAGCGCCGCCGGCATCTGGCGGCGGGGGCAGGCGTTGGTATGGTGATTGTAGCCCTCCTCCTCCTGACCCACCTGGACGAGTCCCCGGTGACGGGACGCACCCGCCTCCTCGTCTTCAGCAGAGAGAAGTACATGGAGCTGGCAGCCCTGACTTCAGCGGCGGTGAGAGAGAGTGTGTGGGTGTGTGTGTGTAGATAGAGAAATTACAAATGATCTTTCCAACACTTTTAACAAGATTAATTCATTTCAATGAAAAAAAAAGTGAGATGGCATTTAGTAAATGGATGACTGAAGGAGGGAGAGAAAATTGAATATGAGTAGGAATTAAGCAAATTAAATTATTCCTAAAATGATCAAGTGTTTGTGTGTGTGTGTCCTTCAGTACATGGAGGAGTTTGCGGAGCTGCTGGTTCCAGTCACCGACCCTCGTCACCAGGTGGTGGAGCGGGTGGTGCAGCACCTGGCCCAAAGAAACAAGGACATCCCTGAAGTGTCCGAAGTCACCTGGAGCGTCCACGTGGTGCAGAGTCCCGACGTCAACGCCTTCGTCCTGCCGGTCAGTAGAAGGAAGACGGCATGTAGAGCGACACGTGTCCTTCGTGTCACGACGTTGTCTCAGACTTGGATTGTTCTTTCCTTTTTACGCAGGACGGGAAAGTGTTCATGTTTGCGGGGATGCTGGAGGCGGTGACGGACGTCCACCAGCTCACCGTTGTGCTGGGACACGAGATGGCTCATGCTGTATTGGGACACTCTGTAAGTACACTCTGTGATGGTGTCACCGCTTTCTACCCCTGATTATATCTCCACAGAGCTTATTGTTATTTACAGTAGCGCTCCACCTGACATTGGAGTCCGTCCCTTTATTTCTCCACCAAAATATCCGCTCATTCGTTTGCCTTCATCACCTTGAAACACATTTCGTTCCCGCTGCCTCACAGCGCGGCAGCAACAGGCCCTCATTGTTAGTGCGGCTGTCGCAATGGGGAGGGAATTAAACCTACCGCTGTATTTATTTACAGAAATAATTCTCTCATTCATTAATTCAATGCGAGCTGCAGGTGCACGACGGAGCCAAACTATTTAAATGGAAAACAAAGACGCAGCTCTGTGGAGAACGGCGTGCTGCCAGCAGCAGACCCTCACCGTGCACACGGAGGAGTCGTCTGGAACAATGTTCGAGAACAACGTTTAAAGTCATTTAAAAGCCTTCGTTGGCACTCAGAGTAGAAAGTTACAGCTGGAAGTATTCCAGGTATATATATATATATATATATATATATATATATATATATATATATATATATATATATATATATATATATATATATATATATGTATGTGTGTGGATGTGCATTATTCACTGAGAGCTCCCGATGATTCATCATCAGCCCCCCCCCCCGCTCCATCTCGGACGTGTACTAATGGCTGAAGTGGCACCAGTTGCAGTGTTGTTGCATCAGCCGGTGAAGAAGACTCTCTGACGATCACCTCCAAACGCTCACTGATCCCGTCTGCACCGCGGCGTCCAAAGCCCCGTCCACCGAGGGCGCCGCCGAGCGTTGTTAATTCTCCACCGACGGCTGTTTTTTTTTTACTCTACAAAAGCCGATTCGTCTTGTTCTTTAAAAAAAAAGGGTGTCGAATGAAGTTGTGGGTATTTCAAGACTTTAAACGTCCTCGGAGGAAATGCTTGAAGGAGATTTTAATTAGATGAAGGGAATGAGCATCGATGTGCTTGGTGTTACCCAGCAGGTGCGCTCTATTGGATCGGCTGTTAAAACCTCTAAATCTGTTATTGCGTAAAAAGTTCCTCTGAAATAGATGGGAACAATCAATACGCATATTGAGTAAACCGGGGCCTTGTTCACCTCCCAAAACTTTTGATGTTCTCTTCTATTTATTTTTTTAACCCTTAATCCTTTCTACATTCCCTCCTTGTCTCCTCTGTCACCTCCCTGTCATCCCCCCCCCCCCCCCCCCCCCCAAGGCTGAACAGGCCAGTCTGTCTCATGTCGTGGACCTCCTGTCCCTGATTCTGCTGACAGCCATCTGGGCCGTGTGTCCTCGAGACAGCCTGGCTCTGCTGGGACAGTGGGTCCAGGACAAGCTGTCCCAGGTGAGACCTCTTCCAGAATGTCACACAATCTCCTGACAAGATATCACAACGTTCAATCAACTGGCAACGATTTTCCTTTTTGTTCTGGAATAGACTTTTAAAAACGGGGAATATGTTTGGATTTTGCACAACCTCATACATCATCTTCTTTTTTTTCTCCCTCAGCTGATGTTCAACCGTCCCTTCAGCAGGAAACTGGAGGCTGAGGCCGATAAAGTCGGGTTGCAGTTGGCTGCAAAGGTACCGTGATACTTAAAGGAACAATCCACTGAGTTTGCACATAAAGTTCAGTTTCCAAAACGGTTGGATTTCAGTCCCTTTTTGTCTTTTCTCCAGTTGGTTTTTTGCTTGTTTTCGGTCTGTTTGGCCGGATGACGTCAGAGTTATCTTGGCTCGGGCTTTCCATGTAACAGAGCCTGCATTACAAACTGGAAGTGGCAGATTGTAAAGATTGGGCTGTCAAATGAAAGATGCTGTTGCTTTGCATTATGCAAAATGTCCAGCATTTTTGGAGCTTGAGCCACACAGGGGACTGAAAGTTGGCCATTGTTTTTTCAGTTCCCCAACTCCCCAAAAAAGTGCAATACTAAATAGTTTACTCCTGTAATGTAGCTGTGGTTTCAAACCTCGCTGTCTGCAGGCCACTAGGGGACACTGTTGTCAAACTAAACTAAATTTTCATCTCGGCACAAGACACAGGGATGCCTCATTGTGTGTGTGTGTGTGTGTGTCCTTTCCAGGCGTGTGCAGATGTGCGAGCAGGACCCGTATTCTGGCAGCAAATGGAAATCAGAGACCAGCTGACAGGAGAGCCCACCTTCCCCGAGTGGCTGTCCACACACCCGTCGCACAAGAACAGATTCACTCAGCTGGACCGCCTCATGCCACAGGTACACACACACACACACACACACAGTTCAAATAACATGTTTATTCCCACAATTACATAAGTAAAGGCATTCCTGCTGCTCTGATTCAGCGTTCGTCTAAAGTAAAAGACTCTTTGATCCCCGGGTGAGCAGAGAGCCCCGCGCCCGTCTGCTGTTTAGAAGAAACAGTGAAGCTTTAGGCGCTGTTGCGAGGAGTCTTCATGCAGCTAATGAATCGTCTGGAGAGACGGGTATCCACCCGCAGACATGTGGCGAGGAGGGTAGGGAGGAAGGAGAGGCTCTGGGAGGAGAGGAGAAGATGCAAGGTTTTAGCAAGACAGGAAAAAACATGTTTTTATTTGCCCACACACGGCTCTGCTTTATTAAATGTCTTTGAGGCTTTGAGTCCAGGACCTGAAAGAAAAACAGTCAAAAACGGGAGCAGCACGATCTCGAGTGTTCCCACACGGTCGGTGGTTTATTAAGCGTCGTCATTCCACGATCATTGTTTGCGTCTGAGGCAGAGAGAAAGAGCGAGAGGTGGACTGTGTGAACACCGTCAGATGAACAGATGGGCAGACCACTAATTGTCCATCAGGTGCCAGTGGTGTGTGTGTGTGTGTGTGTGTGTGTGTGTGTGTGTGTGTGTGTGTGTGTGTGTGTGTGTGTGTGTGTGTGTGTGTGTGTGTGTGTGTGTGTGTGTGTGTGTGTGTGTGTGTGTGTGTGTGTGTGTGTGTGTGTGTGTGTGTGTGTGTGTGTGTGTGTGTGTGTGTGTGTGTGTGACATGTTTGTGCCCGCACATCATATCACATCCCTGTGTGGTAGATTGCTGCAGCCACAGGCAGTGAAGTACTGAAGACTGTTGTTTTGGGGATTCAGCCGCCGTGTGCGTGCGTGTGTGAGAACACTCTACGTCTTGTAGGTGATTCTAAAGTGGGAGATTAATGACTTTGCTGGGTGTTTGTGGGTGGCTGTGCGAGGCAGTTAGAAAGTGCTTGTTGTTGGTGCTTATCCGACCTGTATGGGATTGATTTAGGGAAAAGAGGTCTCATCTTCAGCCATATTTCTGAGCCTCTAGGATATGTTTCAACAACGACAGGACAGATTCAAGAAAGATGTGTTAGCATTTAGCCTAAAGCACCACTGCGGTATAATGCAGCCTCACAGAGCTGCCAAAGTGTCTGTGTCTTCGTCTTTATTGTGTTTGTCTGTCTTCGATGCTTCTCATCCTCTTCTTTGTGTTGCGTTCCTTTCAGTTCAGCGTTTCTGCTTCTCTCTCCACTCTGTCTCCAGGCTCTGGAGTTGAGGGAGAGCTGCTCCTGCCCGGCTCTACCAGCCACTGACCCTCGTGCCGTCTTCTCCAAGAGTGTACGCGTGTTGCTGGAAACCGCCAAGCACCCGGAGGGAGGAGGTCCAGAAGGGGCACGCAAGCCCCGCCTGCCCCGCATCCCGGCCTCACTCCCCACCGGACTGCCCGCGGCTCTGCTTGCCCAAACGGCCCTCCCTTCATCCTCCAATGTGGACCAAGAAACTCAAGAGCCAGTCCCGTCGGTAGCTTCAGAGTTAGCCGCAGCCGCCGCTGTCCCAGCTGAGGTGGAAGGACCTCAGCCCAGCTGACGGGGTTTACTGTGGCTCTGGAGAAAATTGGTGGAAAAAGTCAGCAAAAAAACCAAAACCCGAGGCCCCTGCTAACCTCTCCCTCCTGCTGACTGAGCTTCAGAGAATGTTATTCATGCTCAGTGACTACAAAGATGCCACGTTAATGAGATAACCCCGAACAGGAGAGAATATGCTGAATGAATGTCGGTAAAGCTTCCGTACGTTGCCGGATTAATATGTGCATTATTCATCGACACACGGCAACAGTAAGCACTTCGCGTGTGCATGTCGGAGGCTTCGTCCACGGCAGGCAGAGGACATCTACATTCTAATTATGACTACTGCATTATCATGCCACACACACACACACACACACACACACACACACACACTACCCTGAGGGACTTAATGGTGTCAATTGATGCCGGGTTGTTTGCAGGTTTTTAAAAGAAAAAAACACAGCCTTCTGCACAGGAATGCCAATATCCACCGTCAAGCTTTGAGAGATCTTCAACGGGGTTTTGTAAAATATTTTTTAACAAGGCAAGTTGACTGAGAGAACATCCTTATTTACAACAACAGCCTGCGGGAGGAGGCGCACAGTGAAGGGGGGGGGGGGGGTGCTGAGACACTGTGAAATCAAAAAAAAAGTACTACTGTGTTGTCAAACTGATAAATTATTTAATTTGCGTCATGCATTTGTATGTTCAGGGTTTCAAGCATCAGACAGCAGTCGGTACGCCGTCTATGGAAGCTTTGTTTTACCTGGTGGGTCTGTATGAGTCTGTTTCTACGCTATAAGTGGCCAGTGATGGTTTATGCAAAAATGTGCGTATCAATAACTCGGCAGGAACGTGTTCTGTTTGCAAATTACAAGCGAAAACAATAAAAACCTCCAGAAGAAAATGATTAATTTTTTTCTTTAATATTTTCGGCTTGTTTTCAAAGTGGATCAAAGATGTGCATTGATCAACAGCAGCAATGAGGAAACACTGTGTGTGTGTGTGTGTGTGTGTGTGAGAAGAAGAAGAAGAAAAGATGACCCTCCCATTCACACAACCGAGCGAGCAGACAGCGGGTGAGAGGAGATGTGGACGTCTTCCTCTGAAGTGGTGGATGTGTGGTAGCAACAGTCGTAGCATTTACTTATTCATGCCGGGCTCGTGGGGGACGAGCCCTTGCTTGACCTCTCAGCTGATCAGACAGACGTTAGTCGGGATATGTCGAGATTAAAAGCGAGCAGTCGTAATCTCATGAAAGCTACTGGAGGTCCTACCAGTCTGCTTCACCGCACTGCCCGCCAACTGTTACACGTTCTTGCTTCTTGAATACAAGATCAGCCTCATAGCTCTGCAACGTCCAAAGTTCCCCTCGTGAGCATGGACCTCAATGCTTGCCGAGTCTGAAGTGAAGCTCGGACGTCTTACTGCTCCTCACAAAGGTCACAAAGATTTGACCTTTAGTTCCGGATCCACAGCTCTCAGACTTTCCCATCGTTCCTCGTCTCCGTTGCGCGCCGAAGCATCTGCATGCTGCTCCCTCACCACTCGGAGAGAAGTTGGAACATGAGCAGGCGACAGATGACGCACTCGCACCCTGATGACACACACTGCGCTGAGTAATTGTAGCCTTCTGCTGAACTCTAAACAATAGCGGGACAGAGGGCTTAATCAGGGAAAACAAAGGGACGCAGTCGGAGGGATTGAAAGGACGGAAATAGAAAGTAGACAAAGTGGACCGGTGGGGATTGACAGGAGAACAGATTTAGTTCAGGTTTGTGAAAGGGAACATCTTCATGGTGGTGTTATTTAAATCACATTTCTTTTCTTTACAGATTTGATGGGAAAGTCCTCCTATGTGTTCACATGCGCAGCCTGAGGCAGGTCTAGTTAGAAACCAGGTGTCTACTTCATGTCTGCGGATTCACCTCGAGTCTCGGATTGTCTTGTGTTTGTGTATCCTTCCGCCCACTAGAGACTTCAGACTGCTTCTGAGACCTCTGACAAAACCGCTCGCAGGTATTTCAAGAGATTGCCAAAGCGGAGCAGCGTTGAGGAGAAGAGGAAAAAAAGAAAAGGGCAGCACACCCACAACAGAGACCGCTGAATGCACGGTCAGACCGTTTCCACCAACAAGAAACACTCCCAGAGAGAGTCGGGGCGGTGAGAGAGCAACCCAACACATCTGCTGTGTAGGTGGCTGAAAGATGTCCCAGAATGCAGTCTGGCTGCCCTCTGACCTCCCTGTGGAGCGTTGCTCGAAGTGGCTCATCCACGGCTCCATTTCCCGGATCCACTCCCCACACACACACACACACACACACACACACACACACACACACACTTGCAGCAGCTGGCTGTTACGTGCAGAGGGAATATGGTGATGGGAATGTGTGTGTGTGTGTGTGTGTAGTAAAAAAGTTGCTGTGTCCTTCCACTGTGCATTAATTATACATGTGGCATGTGGGTGTCTGATTGAAATGAATATTTTACTGCTTTTAATCACTGCCATTGCCAGAGTGATGGAGCATCTGGCTGTGTTACCTGGGTAATTAAAGATGCCGTCCCACACGTGCACACGTGCGAGTCTCAGAGGTTGTGTCTGCGGTATGAGACGAGCACTCCGGAGGCCGACTAATGAGCCAGATTAGATTTGGAATGTTTTGAAGCAACGGAGCCCATGGAATGATAAAGATTGCTTTTGTCCAACTTTGATTAGCAAAAAGATTTTCATAAAAGGTCGAGCAGGAGCAACTTTGCAATTTACTGCGTTTTGATTTGTCACTTCCTGTGAACTGAAAAGATTTCTAGCCTGAACAACACAGGACTTCCTCTAATGGCTCCTCGTGTCTCCCCCGTCTTCTCTTATCATCTCCATCTGTGCTCGTGTGTGTGTCGGTGTGTCAGTGTGTGTCAGTGTGTGTCTGTGTGTGTCGGTGTGTGTGTGCATGGTTGAGCTGGTGGAGGTTTTTATAGTCTTGCTGCTCTGATGCTATTAGAGATTAGGATGTTAACAAAGTCCCTCATCTGACTGCATCGATCCCGACCCTCGCAGTGGAATCACATTAATACTAACAACGTCAGGTACAAGCTCTGTCTCTCTCTCTCTCTCTCTCTCTCTCTGTCTCTTTCTCTCTCTCTCTCTCTCTCTCTCTCTCTCTCTCTCTCTCTCTCTCTCTCTCTCGCTCTCTCTCTCTCTCTCTCCCTCCATCTGCTCCTCTGTCAGTGTTGATTTGAATTTGAATAACCGGCGTTCTTCTCCGTCTTTCAGCAAGGAGAAGGGCTCAATCGAATGAAGGAAGATTGCAGAACCAGAGGATGTGGAGATGAAATGGTTTAAATCACTCTTCCTCAGCTGCTTTGACACCGGTAGCTTTCGGTGTTCGAGCGCATTCATCAAGTCGCAGCTCAGGCTGAGCAAATTAAGACAGTGAAGAAGCTCTGTTTTGTTTTTTTATGGAGAAAAATGAATTGATAAAAGATGGTCGGTGACAATGAAATATTAGATTGACTCTGAAAATTAAAGTTCAGACACATGTGAGGTCAGGCTTCTACATTTCCACAGCTGAGTGATCCCCTCCTCTGTGGATCCAACGACACAACACGGGAGAGAAGGATCCACGCCAAAGCACCATCACTGTCCACCAAATGCAACAAACAGACAGAGAGATGAAGGTGTTTTCATGGTTTTTAGTATATTATTATTATTATTATAAAGATTTATATAAAGCGTGTCGTCCATGATTTGCACTGATTATAATGCAAAACATAGAATGATAAAGGCAGGCTGGAGGTTTTCCCACAGTAACATGTTATATTCTGCTAAAAACACAGCTCTTTCATTTTAATTCAGATATATTGAACTTTTCTTCATATATTTAGTTGTAATCTTCTATTTTATGGTTATGTTTCTGGATTTTTATACTTAACTTTTTATTTCCATTCTAATTGTCTTACTATGTTTATGTGACGCGCCAACAAACCAAAGCAAATTCCTTGTAAATGAAACCGACTCGGCAATAAACCGGATTGTGACGACAATAGAGTGCGCGGTTCTGAGAGGAAGTCCAATCAGGACGAAGTGGAAACACCTGCGTGAGTTCACCGAGCGCGTGCTGTGCTTCCTGAACATGATGAGCGCTACAGTTGTGTCAGAAATGAGTCAAACGGCTCAGTTTCACTTCATTGCTTCCTACAAACGCAGTTGCGGTAACGCAAGAAAACAAGGGAGCAACAATGAAGGATGAACGCAATGAACGCAATGAACGCAACGCGGCTTCGCAGCCAGTTTGAGGCAGAACGTGACTTGGATAACAGACGCAGGTGAGTTTGAAGCGTTATTTGGACTTTAAAAGACTCGGTTCCATGTTAACAAGACAAAATGCTTAATGTGTGGTTCTAGTTTATCCGACTAACTAAACATGTTGAAACATCCTTTTATTAAGTTAAAACTATGAACAGTGTGTTGGGGGGGATTTGTGGAGAATTTCAGTATTAAACACATAAGTAGGATTAAATAAACCCCCTAGTGATGAGTAGAAGTGTCACAATAATAATATGTTTACAATATTCTTGCTTATAGAAGATAGTATGTGTTACAGTATATTAACTAATTGAATGTATTAAACCATAAAAGTAGAGTCACTAAAGGTGTTAGAACACTGTAAGAATAGTTTGAGGGTCAGACAGGGATTCTGAGTGGGACATGCAGCAAATGGAGGATGTGGTCAGTGGGGAGGACAGCTGACCAGAGGTGGAGTCAAGACAGATGTTTTGCGAGGAGAGAAGATGTTTCGCTGAAGGATGGATCCAGGGAGGGGACAGAAGTCAAATGGAACCGATCACTAATCGCCACGGAGGGTCATTCAGATGTTTTATGACTGTTTCGGACATTTCCAACATATAAGAGACTGTTCTGGAGAGCATTCCTCAGACCACATCCGCTCTCGTGTTTCAGCACCTGGATTCAGACGCGTGAGTGAGATGCGTGCGTGTGGTCTCTGTTCTCGAGAACATTACTATTGATAGTTAATTCAGCTTGTAAGTGAACTTTGTGTAGTACATTAAATATTGTTATTGATTGTGAACCGGATCCAGTCCATTTATCTGATGCGCGTGCGCAGTAGGAAGCTCGCAGCAGAAAAGTCCCTGCGGCCTGCAGGCGCTCATCCTTTTGGTTTCTAAACCCCAACAGTACAAACCGATTTATTCCGGTAAATTAACTAAAAAATGGTACATTATTGTTCAACCTAAAACATGCTACAAGTGCAAATGAATTAGCTATAAACTATAGTTTATGAGGCTAAACATGGAAATGATTGTTTTATTAGGTTAAAGAAACAAGACGTAATGGTTATTCCAGTCGGTGGTGGAATGAAACTAAATACATAACTTCAGTCAATTTGAAGGTAATTGTATTTCACTCGAGTATTTCCACTCTACTGCACTACATTTTGGAGACATTTTGTTTGACTTTTTTTTTACTGCACTAACGTTACATTCATCTGAAAGCTTAAGTTACTTTACAGATTTAATTATTAATAATAGAAGTAAACTGAGTGATGACACATTATTAGAGCCAAGGGAAACTACCCAGCTCTACCTTTACCTGCTGCAACGTTAAAGTGATGAATATATCTCTTATTAAAGTTCAGTAATATCATGATTTTGAAGTGAACTTGTGTTCAGAGTACTTTTTATAGTTGGATGTTCATACTTTTGTACTTTTTACTTGAGTACGATTTTGAATGCTGGACTTTTACTTGAACGTAACAGAGTATTTTATAATTCAATACTTCCTCCACCACTGTTACCTGTGGTTACTCTGGAAAAAGAGGACTTTTAGGCGTGTGTGTGTGTGTGACAAACTGAAAAATGAACTGATAGAAAAAAGAAGCAACCTAAACCTCAACATTTTCACCGTTTACACTGATTTCCGGTGCGTTCGTGACGTTGAACGTGACGCCGCACTCGTCTGCTGGCAATGGTAAAGTAGTACATCGCCTCGTTCAGCAGGGTTTTCATGTGTTTAAAAAGAAAAACCTGCATATGTATGTTTATTTTGACGGATAGGCCGCACTCACGCAGTATTGTACCAAACCAGCCTGCACCAGGCCTGTTATGCCCAATGAGCGAGCTGCACACAGTGAAGCGATACAAGGAATGAATAAAAAAGGAGTTTCTATGAAATCTATATCGAGCTCTTGATACCTGTGAGTAGGTGCATGTGTGAAGTCTTCAGACTGTCAGGAATGAGGCTAAAACCTTGAACTGTATTTAGCTGACCTGGTTGTAGAAAGAGGAGGAGTCAGTGGAGATGAGTCGGGAGGGAGATGGTCATGGAGTGTGTGTGTGTGTGTGTGTGTGTATGTATGTGTGTGTGTGCGCGCTGGTGAAAACAGGAAGGAAAGAGCTTAAACTCAATCCTTTCTCCACTGTCTGTTTCTCCCCTCACACCTCTCCATTGTAAGGTTCTTAGGGCCTTCCTTAACTTTTAATAAGTCCCCAGATCTAGGCTTGGTCGGTCAGGGCTTCTATTTCAACACGCCGCCGCTTAATCTCCCGCTAAAATAAGATCTGCTCCTTCCACTCGCTTCCTCTCAGCCCCTCGGTCGCCTCCTCTGTCTGTGTGTCTCCACAAGATTGTAAAAGCATTTAATAAACTACTGGGGGGATCAAGCAAGGTTGTGTCGTCCTCTGTGGCGGTATGGCCGAGGATGTGCCAGTTACACTTCTATTAAGAAGGATCTACAGCAATGTTTCTGTTTAAAGGAAATGGTTTTCACAGCGATGAAGGGCAGTTACGGCAACAGAGAGGACTTCTTTTTTTTTAAATTTTTCTATGAACTGATGACGGCCACACTGAAAATGGTGACGTCAGAATGAGGCCATGTAGAGATTTAGCCTAATTGGCCCCACCAGCCAATTAGGCCTCCTGTGACTGTAGCCAGTCACCAAAAGTGACTCGACCACTGCAAACACGTTGAATAGAAGTGCGCTCTCCGTGCTCGGGCTTCCCCGTTTCCACGGTGTTCGTGGTGCGTCTGCGTGTCACACTTTAGTTTCAGTCTCTTTGGCCGACTTGGGCGTGTTGTAAGTAGCACACTGAGCTGCTTCTCCCGTCCCCGTGGACTCGGGCTGAATAATTGAGTGGCGCTGAGGCCGGGTAATAAGCTACAGTGCCGCTTTAATAACCTGCCGGACAATGTGCGTGTGTGCGGTAATGACTGCTATTACTCAGGGCTTGAGAAGCAGACGCGTAAAGGAACCAGCCATGTTATGTGAGCGTTGGCTTTTTGTGTTGTCTGAGCGTACAGACCTGGTGTTTTATGAGTCTGGCAGGCGGGAACCTCCCGACTGTGGTTGTGCTTGATGGTGGAGATTCACCAACTCCGGCCAACAAACAGACAGACGTGACCCCGAACGGTCCTGTTCATCTCCGGATGGTGGGCGAGGCTTGGTTCTGTTTAGTCTTTGTCATTTTACAGCTGAACAGCACATTAAAATATGTTTCTGGAAACATTTGAGGCGAGGTGTAAGCCATGCAGCAACAGAATATCGATTCATTTTCTCGGCACGGCCTCGTTGGACTGATTCATCAGAGGTTTGTGAGTCTGCTGCCCTGCGGTGGACGGCTTCGTTTGTCATGATTGTGGAAATGGAACGCGCCGCGTCGTAATCGTGGCCGGCTCTCTTGCTCTCCGTAGAAAATTAATGGGATCCATCAACTTCACATACGTTGGTGGATCTCCACCTTGAGTTTAAGAGCATAAGATTCTCATGCTGTTAAAATCCGTTTCTTTCTTCAAATATCTTAATTCATGTTGACTTAATAGGATACACTTTTAAATGTTTGTTTTCTGTCATTTGTGCCGTCAGTTATCAAAGACTTCTCGTCCTTTTTGTGTGTTTTGATGAAGAACTTCTCTTTGCTGTGAAAGGTGCACGTTCCTCTTAGTAGTCATTTTTCTATGACTCTATTATTAGTGCCATTACTTCTGTCATATGTATAATTTCTATCATATGGATTGACGATGTTGTAATTCTATAATGTTCGTCATTCTGTACACATGACATATATTATGTCCTTTGATCAGCCACTCATAGGCATCCTGCTAATCAAAGCTGATCTCGGCAGTATTTTGGGAGAAAAAAATATATAAAATCATCGAATGGAAAATAAACTCAGAAATAATTACAATTACAAACGTGGCAGCAAATGTGGGACAAATATAGACGAGCTGAAATTGTCACCTGTCACCTGAAAACTCCTGATTTCATGTCCTGCAGTCCATAGGACCCAACGTGGTGGCGTTGTTCACAGAGACGGTCGTTCAAGGGGTAGAAGTAGTTTTCCATCAACACTATTTTGTCCCCCCCCTCACTATTCTGCATCCTCCTCCCACCTGTGTGTACTGTGAAACGCCACCCGGCAGCTTCCCCCCCCCCCCCGCTGAGCGAGCCCCTCCTCCCTGTAATCTCAAAGCAGCATCACTTAGATCCCATCAACTCTTGATGCACGGTCCTAAACCTGGAATACTTCAAACCCACTCTCCATTTTCACCCCGCCGGCTCTTCTTTCATCGTACTGGATGACTGACTGTATCTGATGCTGCTTGTTTTGATTTGTTTATTCTATTTGACAATTCGAAAAGTAAAAATGACACGCACAACTCGGGTGCTCGCACCTCGTGATGCCGCCGTCATTCCTCCTCCTGCGTTGAACCTTCTGCAGATGAAAGCGCTGCCTGCTGGTTGCTGAAACATGACGGATCAGAGGGAGAGCGGAAGGAAAGCCATTCATCAAAAAGTTGACAACTGTTTTTCTGCAGTGTCGCACGTAGGCGAGTGTCTTTCTGCCGGCTTTGCGTGCACACTTTGAAGTGCACGTCACTGGTTCTTGTACTCGGTGTGTGAGAACTGTGGGACTAGAATTACTGTCCTTGTTGTGTTCCGTGCAGACATTTCATCTTGGCAACGATACGTTATCTTACCTCTCTTCTTGTTGACAACCACTACAATAAGTCTGTCACTCAAGCAGCGTGTTGCTTGGCCTTGGCAGCTCAGTTTTACCCAGCGAACTAAAATCACACACACTTTCTCACATACGCACTTGAGTTAACCCTCTGAACCCACAGCAGTTTTGTATTGTTTTTTTTTCCTCACATTTTACCGTCTGTGGGCTTGATTATGCAATGTAGAGATCAAACACGTCTTTCCTGCAGTAGCACAGTTACGGTGCCATAAATCATAAAAAAGAAACAAAACGCAAGTGGGATTTCTTTAAAGATTTTACAAAAATTGGAAAACAATGGAATCTATAGATCCAACATTTTCACAAGTTGCCACAAGTGTTACCAATGTTGACGGACAAAAAAAAAGGTTCTACATGCAAAATTCATTGAACTGTTTACATTTTTACAGCCTCTCTCTGTTTTCTCCTCAATGCACTGATCAGCAGACTGCAGTTCTGTCATTTTCACAGAATTCCTGTCGGGTGACCGTCATGGCTTCCTAGTTGCACTGGGGAGTGTAGAATTTAATATATATTTTTTACAGTATTTGGTTAAAGTTAAACGTTTATTTGGGGCGAGATTTTAAATGAGACGTGAAGAATAAAGCATTTTTGATGAAATATCACAATTGGTCACATGATGTGTTCAAGGAGCGTCGGAAAGATGAAACTCTTTCCAGCTTTTTGCTGTGATGATGTAGTTTTGATGATTGTTGAAGGAAAACATGCTTTTCAATGCTGCCGGTGGGTTTCGGGGTTCAGAGGGTGAAGCTGTCTGTGTGACGGATGTGACCTCTCCGACAGAGCTGCATCTCAACCTTCAGGCTATAGACCGAGTACCAGTCCGTGTGAGTGTTTGATCATGAATACTTCTTCTGAAAACACAGTGGAACGTGGGAAAAACCCCAGCAGACACACACACACACACACACACAGGCTCCTAGTGGCTGATAAAGACCTTTTTGGCAGAGGTTCTCTGTGCTGTGGGCTCATTAATGCTCTGAGTGTGTCCCTGTGACTGAGGACTAAGCCCTCAGCTCTTATCAACAACACCAGGCCTGGTCGGCCACACACACACACACACACACACACACAATGGATTATGAAGTGTGGATAAGTCGCCAACATCGGCATCTGATATCCCCTTACAGGACAATGACAGACACCCGCTCTCCCATCCCACTGTCAGTCATGGAGAGTGTGTGTGTGTGTGTGTGTGTGTCTGGGTTGGTGGATGGACTACTCTCCAATTGATCATTTGTATTTGTTGATCCATCTGTACACAGTTCCTGTCATGGATAGGTCATTTAGTGAGTTTTTTTTGTGCATTGTTTGGTGTGTCGTCTCAACACAGGATGACATGAATGCTTACTCCAACTCTCCTTGAGGGTACTATTTGTTTCCTCCAGTGCGTGCACACACACACACGCACGCGCGCGCACAAGCTGTGGGGTTATTTACATATTTATTACTGCGCTGTGCTTGTGCTCCACAAATTGCTATTGTGTGTGATTAACTGGGTGGTGGTGCAGAGTAATGGCCTGGTTCAGGGAGGACAGTGTGGGGGCGGCTGCTGGTTTATGGCTCTTTTCAGTTGGTGTGCGTGAATTGTTTGTTCCCATGTTTTGTTTAACCCTCGGGCGTTATCTGTTCAGCTCAGTGCAGAATTATTATTACTTTATCCTCGGGGAGAGCAGAGGTGATGTACTGTTAACACCTGCACCACTCCCTGCCATGTTCTTATACACACACACTCACTCACACACACACACCTGCAGACTTGAGGCGTCTTCCCCTACACGTGCATTAACGCTAAGGTCATCATGGCGCCGGCCCCCAGGAGCTGTAAGCATTTAATCTTGTTGTCGTATTTGTTGCACACGAGGATGGAACAGCCATATCAATTTTTACTGTTTTATTTAAAAGAAAAAACTCCTACATTATTAAAAAGTCAGGTTTTCATGAATGTTGCGCAGCGGTCTCATTTTCAATTTATGCATTTTTACAAATGTTATTTTTGGTTTTGAGTGGATTTTATTTGCCCAGAGGTCACAACAATTGTTCTGCTTATTAAAGACCTTCGAGTAAAAACGTGCAAATCGCCAAAATAGTTTCTGTAGTTTTAACAGCAGCAGCAGTTGTATTATTTGACGCGGTCTTGGTTCTCGCTTTAAGCCTGATCTGTTGCAGAAGATGCTGGGGACTCTCCTCGCATCACATCCCTCGCTCCTCTTTGTCCAGCTCTCCCTCTAAGAGCAGCATGACGTTGAATTCACAACATAGAAAGTAGATGTTTTTTATTTCATTTTCAGCTATTCAATCTCTGCTCTCTGTACAAGAGAACAAGCGGACCGGATGTCCTCCGGTGGGTTCAGATCTAATCACGTTGAAAGGCAGCCAGTGTAGCCTGCGGCGCTCGATAATTGGTTGACCGCAGAAACACTCCAACTGCTTCTGAGGATCTGATATTTTACGGCTAATGCTGAGATGCAGACGGCTGGTAACGATGGTTGTCTCCGCTTTGCTGTCTTAATTCATCCGATTTTGCTCCCCGACTTGGCCCAGTCAGGCGGCTGGCTGCGTATTCACAGCTATGTTAGCATTAGCATGGCTAATTAAAGTCTGCATCTGGGGCCTGACGAGATGGAGAGGCAGACAGGCCAGGTTTTTAGTGAGTCTCTGAGGGAAAGATCTGTCAGTGATGCAACACCGAACTCCAGGACTCAATCTGAAATTACAGTTTGTCAATTTTCTCGTCAATGATTTGTGGCAGCGAAGTGTGAATATCTGCCTTTGCGTGTGTGCGTTTGTAACCCTTCGGCGTGTCTGGTTTCATGTGTGTGTTCCTTTGTCTGTGGAGGGAGAGGGAAGCATCTCTTTAATTTGGTCGAGAATTGAATTTGGCCCACGGGCTCGCTATACTCTTCTGAGAGATGGCAGCGGATGAGAAGAAGTGGCGGCGGGAAGGGGACAGGAGGCGACATGGTAGAGCGAGGGGGAGATGGGAGAAAAGAGGAGGTGACATATGGGGGGGGGGGGGGGCGGTGGTTGACTGAGGATGCAGTATTGCATCCTCAGTCATCTGAGAGGCTTCATAAGGACTGGGTGCTCGGGCGAGTGGCTGGCAGTCAAGTCAATATGACATATGAATATTGCAGGAGCCATTCTCTCCCCTCCTCAATTATTAATGTCTGGCTCAGTTGGCTCAACTTTTACTTGATGCTCTCCTCTTCTCCACTACTCTTGAAAATAAGCGAGACAGATGGACATAAAAACACTGGGGGGGGGGGGGGGAGAGCCCACAAGACGGGCAGGCATGTAGGAGCAGCGTTCAGCAGAAGGAGATGAGGTTCATTGAGTCCTGCTCTGAATATTTATTCCTGCAACAGAGATGGAGTTCACGGTTTGTTTTCTGCAGTGCATTGTCGATCCAAACAATCTCTCCCCAAAAAAAGAGAGGTCAATAATAGCCAGAGGCCTCTGCTCATCACAAGCTACTGCAGGAACGCAGTAATGGTAGGTTTAGATATACAGGCTGCCATTTTCAGAGCACAGCGTTCTCAATATCTGTGTAAATGGGTTTTTCTCCAAAGAAAAAAACAAACCGCTATCATTTGAAATGTGCTCTTACAGATTGAGATGCACCAGGTCATTGTAGTTTGGGGCAACATGTTTGATATCCAGGCGCCTGTTGTCCTGCATGTTCACTGAGGTGTTGCTGTTGAGTCCTTTTGAAGGGTGTGAAAGGAACGACAGCTCGTGGCCTTTTTGAAAATCAACGCTGTGAAGATGTGCAAGAGGGCTCCGGGTACATCAGGTTCACAAAGGGTTGAGCAGTTAAAGATGTAGAGCACATATCGTGGTCACTCTTCGATAGGCCTGCTATGAAAACTCATTTTGTTGTTGGACATAGTGACATCACCCATTGGTTTGGAGTTTGACGTTTTGGCCGTCGCCATCTTGGCATTTTTGCAACCAGTGACTATATTTGGAATGCAGAGGGGAGACGTAAACTCATGTTTACAATGTTTACTGAGGTAATAAATCAAGAGAGAAGTAGTCATTTTCTCATAGACTTCTATACAACCAGAGGAGTCGCCCCCTGGTGGTCACTAGAGAGATTGCAGGTTCAAGGCACTTATAATTAGGCTTGACTTTTCATGCTGCCTGCATGCATGTAATAATATTACCGAACGAGTAATACCGAGGTCAGCATAAATAGATTGTTTCCATATATTGTACGATAGTCATCATTGTGACTGGCCTACTCATGTAAGATGGCTAGTTCTCATGGTTAATGGGTTTATAATATGTCAAGGGGACTAAGTGGATGTCATGCTGAGTCAGCTATGCAACAGGTATAAGTGCACAGACCTGAGAGTTATCTTCGGGCTTTAATTGGCCGCAGTCGAGCCTTGTGTCGGGGAATGCAGAATTACTTAGTCGTCCTGTGTTACTTGCTACCCTGGTGATACGCCACACATAAATTACACAGGCTGTTTGGAGGATAACCATTAAAATGACCGTTAACTCGTGTCATTTCCAATTTGCGTGAAGTGTTATTTAAAGGCATTAAAGCGTCGCATTAAACCTGTGAGTGTCACATCAGATAGTGGGAGCCGATAACCTTCCGTGTAATGCATGCATGAAATAAAGTTTTGAATAGGTCAGGACGGTGACTGTGTGTCAGCCAGGTTGTTGGTTGACATTATGGCTCCTGTTGACCCGACCGGCTGGTGGAGGAGGGAGGTACGATGGGCGAAGAGATGATGTAGTGTGTGTGTGTGTGTGTGTGGAGGGTGTGTTGAGGGTGGGCTAGGTCAGTGTGATCCACGGGGGTGTTGGCAGGACGTCTGCACAGTAGCAGGGTGCAGGAGATCTGCCCAGCTGGGAACTCGGAGTGGATGTCAGGGTGTCCTGTGCTAATTACGCACTCCCCACACACACTCGCACACTTATGCAAGCACACACACACTCTGCGTTTTGAATGCTGACCTTGTTGGGCGGACAGAGTTAGCAGGAGCAACACCTCTTTGGCAGCATCATCTGTTTGCTGTGTGTGTGTGTGTGTGTGTGTGTGTGTGTGTGTGTGTGTGTGTGTGTTTCTGCACTGCCTGTGTAGGTTTTTTGGTTAAACTCCCATCGGGCTGTGTGAGTCATCCCTTTACTACAAGTTGAGAAATGGATGAAGGGAAATGAGAGAAGAGGAAGAAAGAGGGTAAAAAGCAACAGTGGGTTTTCCGTTTGTCTGCCGTGGGCTTGGAGTGGATGTTGGAGGAAGCTTTGGAGAACCGGCATCGGCACAAAGTGAAGAGATTCAATCAATCTTTCAATTCTCTCTTTGAGCTGGGCTGACGAAAGCAAGATCGACGAGTTGCATGTATGCAGGCGCATCAGATCAGAGCCAACCTGCGAGTGCGTTTGTTCGTGAGTGAAGACAAAAGAGCTGGTTAGATGTCTTCATCAGCTCGAGAGGCAACGCATGTTGATGTGTTGCTCGATTTCAGACCGAAGGTTCGACCTCTTAGTCTTGAGTTGGCCTGATTTTTCAGAGCGTTGACGGTGTTGTTCATCTTTCCGCTGCTCCAGCAGGTCTCCACAGCCGATCATCGGATTGGTTACCCGGGCCTGGACCGATCCGGCACAGACGGCGGTTCAATACATGTTCAATTAGCAATAAATGGTTGGTCAGTTTCTTAGTCTTGGTAATTTACTCAAATATGTCTTGAGTAAAATAACTCAAGTGTAGACTGTTTTCTGATAGCAAAACACCCTCGTGTGTTTATACGACACGAACGACACAGCTGTAGTGTTCGAACATATCGTTCAATAACATTTCACCGCTCGGTCTCCCAGGCCTGGAAAATACAAATCCTTTTCTGAAGCACAACTCAAGTTGTTCAGTCATTCAGCCAAAAGAAATCAAAGATTGAGATGATTTCACTGAAGATTATTTTTGTTTCGAGTTTTTTTTTCTTTCTGCAGTTTCACCTTCACTGGTGTGCATATGTTAAAATGTGTATTTAAGTATGTATATACTGTATGAATGTCTGTGTGGTGACATTCAGCATGGCTAAAACGTGTGTGTGTGTGTGTGTGTGGCAGCTCTTGTAGCAGTGATTGACGAGGAGCTGTGAGTGTGCAGTAGGAGCAGAGCTCAACCCATCTGACTGATCTGTAAATATTCCCTGTTTCTGCTGCCTCAGCAGTCTCTGCTGGAGCACAGCACATGGATCACATTGGCAGGGTACAGGCGTGAGGGAGGGAGGGGCTAACGAGTAGAAGCGAACGAGAGGGGAGGCAGGGACAAAATGTGGGAGTGTTGGAGAAAGAGGGGGAAGCAGAGAGAGAGAGAGAGTTGGGCTGCAGAGTTCTCTTCATCAGAGCTGCAACATTGGGTCCTCCGGCCCTGCTGGACCGGAGCCAGAACCACACAGAGGATCCACTCCCTCTGTTGTTCTGACTCCGGGCTTCTGTGTCCTCTTCTCAAACCAGCTTCGCTTTGGATAATATGGACAGAGGATTTGATGGAATCTGATAAACAAGAGTTTCTTAATCAAAATGAAATTAAGTCAGACTTCAAAATGAAAACACGAAAAATTGAATGCAGGTCAAGAGTGCGTCTGTCTCCAGCGCCCCAGAAGTAAATCACAGAGCTTCTTATTGGCGAGCAATTATGCTTCAAGTTTTGCTTTTCCGGGCACCCGAACTCCTTTTGACTTGTTAAGAAGTGCAACAACTTGGAATTGGAAATTTCCGGATCTTACGTATCCTTCCAGATCTTGTGACTTATGTGCAATGTCCAAGGACAGGACGAGATAAAATGGCCCTGAATTGTGTCTTTGTACCAGTTCAAGAGAGTGTGTAACTCATTCTCTCGCTCTCTCACTCTCACTCAACAGTCTCCAGTGTCTTCTCCTCTGTCCTTTGCTCATTTGCACGTCTCATGTGCTGTGAGATTCCGGCTGCAGACGCTTGAATTAAACGTGCAGAAAGAAGTTGACCTTTTGCTTGATTCAGCAGAAATTGCCACAACAAACTAAAACGGGGCAAATGGACGGCTAGATGGGTGAGGAAAAGGGAAATGAACGGGTAGGAAAAGAGGCAGGTGAGGTATAAATCTGCCTCCTTGTTCGTCTCCTGTCTTTATGTCGGTGGTGTCGAAGCGCTCGGCACTGATGGTGAGAAGCGACCGCTTGGCTTCAGATGAAACGGACATCTTGATATTAAAGGCCGTTCCTGCACTGGAGCGTTACCGGGTAATTTGCTGAAGTAAAAGGACATTTTAGTCGTGACCTTTTATGAATCTATTTCTTTCAGACGCACGAATACTCTCTCGCACACAACCGCCGTTTTTCACATTTCACTGCAGCGGCATGCCGAGTGTTTCGGAGCGGAACTAAAATCTTTTAAAGCCACTTTGTGAGGTTGGTCCACCAGCTAATTCCATTCAGTGTGACATGAAATCGTGAGCTGCTGCGAGGCTTGTCCAAGTCTTGATTCGGAGGCCTGCAGCTCCTTGAAAGGAGGATTTTAAAAAGAGCAAAGGTTTGACACACAGTGGCTTTGTTGATTGCGTGAAATTAGGTCCTGCATGTGGGCTTTTTACTCTGCTGCTGCTCTTATGCAAGACGCCGTTCTCCCTCTTATATAAAGCCTGCTAGCATTTCCATTACGCTTTTGACAGAAGCATTTGACAACAGCTTTCCTGTGCGGTAATATGATTACATTAACGTGGGGGAACGGAGCCAGTTGCTCCCAGAAAGCTCAAATCAAACGGGCCGCTCTCAAACGGACGCCTTCCAGGGAGATAAACGAGAGCTCAGCACTTTATTTCTTC
Organism: Melanostigma gelatinosum; assembly: GCF_949748355.1. NCBI lineage: Eukaryota > Metazoa > Chordata > Actinopteri > Perciformes > Zoarcidae > Melanostigma > Melanostigma gelatinosum. The sequence continues at coordinate 28,233,542 of NC_136637.1, forward strand.
GCCGTGTCTATTCACACTCTTATAACGACTCCTTTTGTGCCTTTTTTTCTGTTTGTGCACGTTCTCAGGTCAGTTCTCGGGGCCCAAAAGCAGTCGAGGCAACGACGCTGCTGACCAACATTGCAAGCGTGACATAAAAGGTAAGAGTCCTCAGCATTGTTGGCAATATCTCCTCCTGTTATATGACATTGTGCAGAGCACGATGAGCGAAAAACAAAGGTGTTTTCTCGTGTCTATTCCAGAAACGTTTTGCAGGTGCGCCACACCTCTGGAGTGCTTTTTGTTGTAGTTCAAAACTGCCTTTGAACGTGTGTATTTTCTTCGTGTTTTGCTTGAAAAGAGGCTGTCAAAATCCCTCAAAAGATTACTGCCACAACCGATCCAGACTGACACTACTCTCTGTGGATATTATACAAAACACCCCAGGACACGCTACAGAGTACTGAAGGAAACCATCAAAGGGATGCAGGCTGCTTGATGCAGAGCCATTCAGCTGTCATATTTCATATTTAAGACTTATTTGAATCGCTTGAGTGAATTCAAAGTGGACATAAAAATTGTTCAAAATCAAACATTTAGCGTTGGAAGATGGCTAATTTTAACAGACTAAAAACAAACATCCTCACACTGCATGCTACACGTCGATTATATTTCTACTTCACATGTATACGATGATGTATCTGTTTAAGAAGCTGCGTCATTGTTGTTTTTGCTCATTTTGTTCCTTTGCCGTTTCCTGATAATTGCTGATGCAATGACCCAGTTTAGCCACCGGCATCATTAAAGTTTAATATCGGGGAAATTACCTTCTTAGTTGTTGTTGTTGTTTCACTTCAGGAACGCATTCAGTCAGCATTCTACAGAAATGTCACCGCAAACATTTGTGTGAACCACTTCCAGAGCGAATGCATAGAGGTGATTTAAAGCGCAGCGCTTCCAGGTTTGTTGTGGGATTATTTCGGAGTAGATTGCATGATGGAAAGGCTGGTGAAGCTCCATTGCAGCCTGTGTTTTTATTCAGTGTAACTCATTCAAAAATTCTAAATGTTATCCTTTTACTTTCACATCTCCTTCAAACAACTGGATTTATTAAAGTTTCTCACCAAAAAAGTTTCTACTTTAACACATCATTGTAACATTTGATTTACCAATAATCATTTTCACTGAACAGAGCCTGAACGCATCATAATGCGTCTCTATGGAACCTCCGTTTGATTGCCGTTAGCGGTGCTGCTAACGTTGACGCCTTTCCACTGGTGAGCTGGGTCAGTCGAGCTTTTAGCCCCTTCTTCGCTGTGAGTTGCTTTACCTACAGTCGGGGTCAGGCCAAACACTCCACTCTTACACGTAACCGAGTGTGTCTGACAACACGCAGAGCGAGGGGGCGTTGTCACCTCCATATTGACCCCAAGTTCTCCTCGTAATTAACGGATAACCTTTAATGAGGCGTTGGCCCCACGAGCCCTAATCACGGAAATGTCACATTGGTCCAGGCAGCGACACATCCAGCGCCTACACATGCATGCACACGCAAAGCAGCTCACACACACACACATACGTGTATGGAGAATGTGTTAAAAGTGTGCTGTCACGCCATGAATGTCATCGGGCTGTAATGTTCGGGCACTGCCTCGGCGCTCTCCGCAGATGGATGGTGTGATGGGACCGGCTGGGAAAGAGCAGCCTGTCACTGTGTGTTGTCGTCCTGTGTTGAGAAGAGATCTGAGCACATGAACAAATTACTTTAATCTGATGAGACATTTGATTGAATCAAGCGTGTCCTAGCAGAAGCCGTTCCACACGGTAAATATCAGATTATTAAAACGTCCCCCCCCCTCCCCCCCCCCTCCCCCCCCCCCCCCCGAGATGAACGATGTCTGAATTATTTTGTTGATATGAAAAGTGGCTATACGTCCTGCCCCATATTTCCTGCTTTTGGAGATCCTTATAGGAAAGTTTATACTTTTTAACAGTCAGCCGCAGAAGTAAACGACCTGCTTGAGTCAAGGAATGGGGATAAAATAATGTGTGCTGTTAATGAAGTGTCCCCTGAGGGTCGAACTGTCACTAAAATAAAGAAATGGTTCCATATGAAAAATGTTCCGCCACATCGAGGCGATCGATGGCGGCAACAGGAGGGGGGTCGGATGATTTAAGTTTGAGACGTTAATGTTATAGAATGTCATCAATGGCCAGTTTAAGCAAGTGGTGATATTGTTGGGCTCTATGAATTATATTAAGTCTATAATTACAATTGCAGAGTCAAACAGGATAAGGTCAACATCAAGTGTAATTCACAGTATGGTCTTCAAACTCAATTTCCTTAATGTGATTCAATACGCAATCCATTAGTGAAAGATGAATAGCTCGTGACTCCGATGACTTGTTTGTACATAGAAGTGGACGTAGTCGTCGTGACGTCACCCGTTGGTTTGTGGACGGCGGTTTTGAAGCCTCTGGTTCAGCGGGTTGGCTGGCGCCATCTTGTTTTTTTGCAACCAGTGAACAGACGTGACCATATTTGGACTGCGGATGAGTAACAGACGCCGTATACGTCTCTGGTAGAGACCTGTCAATCACTGTGTAGCCCCGCCCTAAAGCATCCCCTGCTTTATGGTCTGTGTGACTCTAAATGGACCATAATGTACTAAATGAACATCATGCTGTGTTGAAGAAGACTTGAAACTAGAGATTGAGACATAAACTCATGTTTACAATGTTTACTGAGGTAATAAATCAAGAGAGAAGTAGTCATTTTCTATAGACTTCTATACAACCAGAGGAGTCGCCCCCTGGTGGACACTAGAGAGAATGCAGGTTCAAGATACTTCAGCATTGGCTTCTCTTTTAAGACCCGGAGGTTACCGCCTGGTTTGTACCAAAGAGAAAATTTAAATAATGAGAAACTTGGTGAATGCGGCAGGTTCTCCTTAGTCACTCGTTCAAGCCACTTAAGAGGCAATCTGTTTGTACGAGTGGTTCTTGAATGAGGCCCAATCTGTTGCCTCTCTTCTTTACACTCACAGCTTCCCTTCGATCTTCCTTCCTTCCTTCTACACTGTCTCCCTCGCTCTCTGCTTCCTATCTGGCCTCTCTTTGAACACAAACAACTTTCTCTGACATTTATGGGGAAGTAGATTGATGCGGGCGAGGTGTATGTGTATCTGCAGAGACGCACACTATAAAGAGGAAAACGCACACTCGGAGGAGCATCCCACATCCAGCCAGATATCCATCAGGGAGCTGTTTGTAAGAAGGTTAAACTTTGCCCTGGATCTGGTCTCGGAGGTAAGCTTTTTAGCTGTCATTTTCTTATTGGGGCTAAATGGATTTTCCAGGTTTTGGCTGAAAAAACCAGAAGCAAACTCTGACCTGATGGGTTTGTGGGGGTATTGTAATCTTCTCCCGGGGACAAAATGCTGATTTATTTAAATATCCAGGAATATTACAATAGAAATGAATGGATATGTGTCTGATTCAATGAACTATTTGCCAGGATTTTAAAGAGGCAAATGGGGTTTTTTAAAGAGTGCCATTCAATAAATGCTTCTAGGTCTACAGACTGAGAAAGATCCTGATCCTAATGCGCAAATACATACACATCCAATGAACTTGACAGTCTGTTGTTACGGGGGGATACAAAATGGCATGTTTGGCCATTCATTGGCTCTCTAGCAGTGAGTGAGGCGCACTGTGTGCGTGTCATTTCACTGTAAATCGGTTTAGAAGTAAAACTGTCAACTTGCATCAAGCAGATACGTGACAGCCTCTGAATCTTGAAGAGAGTATGTGTGTGTGTGTGTGTGTGTGGGGGGGGGGGGGGGGGCTTTTTGGGCCATTTGCGGAGACTTACTCGTGTACTATATCGGTTGCCGACCACCCCCCCACCCGTGTGTGTGTGTGTGTGTGTGTGTGCGCACACACACACAAAGTGTCGAGATGTACGAACAGACACAATCGCATAGATATTCCCCTGCAACTTGAGCTCTCGTCACGCCTCCCTGACTTTCTCTCATTGTCTGAATCTGAGATGAATACACACACACACACACACACAGTCTCACCAATTATACCACCCGCACGAACACATTCTTCTTTAGGTTAGAGGACAATTTGTTCAGCATCTGTGAAATTAGACATGGGTTTACAATGTAGCCTTTTCAATACTGATCACTGTCATACAAGTGTGTGTGTGTGTGTGTGTGTGTGCGCATGTGTATTTGAGTTTCATTCTCTTTTTTTTTTAAACAGGCACCGAGCTTGGTTTAACTTAAATCAGCGTTTGCACAAGAGGAGGCCATCTTAATGTGCTGTATATTTATGAAGCCGTGACATGGATTTATGAAATTATTTTTGTGCTTCATGCATGAAGTCAAAATGCTCCTTCGTGCAGGACGGCCTCAGGCACACGCACAAGTCTGTTAGCCATGACTGAATTGCTCTCCAAACTCTTATTTTCTGGCAGTGAGTGACAAACCAAATGTACCAGTTTACTATGAATCTACTGTAGAATACAGCCCGTATACTGTATGTGCTGCTTTGTGTATTTGGGGGGAAAGGGCAGTGCTTCACGGTTTTATCTGCAGTTGCTTCGCAAATTTACCGTGAACAGTGACTGGAATACACTACACGGTGTAGCAAAATAAAGAAAAGCATATGATTGAAAAGAAATATGGACAGCCAGAGAAGAAAACTAGGTTGTTGATTGAGCTCAATGCAGCTTCATGTCCGTGAGACGCCCGACGGGTTTCTCCAAGTCACTGCTGGGAATTTGTGTTGGTCTGAGGGTTTGTAAAGTTCTCGTTATTTGAGTTGTGAGGTTTTTTTATGTCTTTCTACAGCCTCCAGTGTAGCAGAAAGTATCAGAGCAGTCCGGTCAGGGTCTCCAAAATGTACTCGCCAAAGATTATATTTACTGGCAAGTGTTCCTTTTTGACCCTGTGTCAATGTCTGTGGCTTTAATGTACACGTTTACATTGAGTGTTACCAAATGTTTCTGCTGGATCTGCTCCCTGGCTGTTGTATACGTGTGTGCTTGCAGCTTAAGTTCCAGTCTTTGTTATGGTTCAAGATGTAATTGCTGTAATTGTTTACAATCAAAACAAAAATCAAAAATGTTCCCCCACCTCTTCCAAAATCAGTCTTGATTATTTTTACACTCCGTTTTAATAAAGCCCATCAATTTTACGCCCCAATCAATGTCTGCTCTAAAGGTTCGCTCTCATTTCTCCGCCAGCGTGCGGCTCTGTGAAATACCGGTAAACACAACACGGTGTTGATGAGGACTGCAGTGTCAAATTTAGCTTAGTGAAGCATAAAAACACACTGGAAAGAAAAGAATAAGCGGTGAAAATGAACCGCGAGCTGTAGACTGATAAATAATACGGTATTTTGACACCATGCAAACACACCTGCCTAAAATGTACTGCGGGATACGGAGGAATGCATCGGCTGCAATGTTTGTGTCCTCAACATTCAGGTGAAGGAAGGCTTCATTGGGATGAACCGTTGATCTGGAACAGCTCTGTCAGCCATCATGACTTATTTGGCCGAGAATACTGACTTCACCACACAGTGTGGAAGGTATGAAAGGTACAGAAAGTACACCGGTATGAGTTTGACGATAATAACAACTTCACAAAGTGCTTTGACAGACGAAGCAAAAGGCAATATAACGGAAACAGTGAGGCCCAACAAAAACAAGACAGACTGAAGTAAAAGTTAAACCCGAATAAAACAGAACAATAAACCAATCGATACAATAAGAACAAACTGAGAAATACAATGAATAACATGACGATAATAAAATCAAGCAGTAAAAAAGTGTGTTGGTGAGCAAAGAAGACGTAAAGTTCACAATTTCTCAACTGCAAGTCCAGCATAAGTTGTGGAGGAAGAACCTTAAAATCATTTGGAACCGCTTAACTTTATCAGACCGTTGCTTTGACTTGCATGGTGCGTTCAAGCTCTACTCCGTAAAAATAAGTATGGGGCGAAGGTGAGTTATAACGCTATCATGTGTTCAAATCAAATGTAATCTTGTAAAACGTAGTTTTGGGAGATAAACTTGATTTAAAAACAGTTGTTTGACGGTTTTCACAGCAATATTAAATAGATGTTATCAGTTAAACGGGTCATAATTCCCTACAGCAGTACGGTAGCTCTAAGCAGCTTCTCATACATCAAGAACATGAATAAAAATACAATCTTTTACTTCCTGTTCATTTGAAATGACCACCATACGTAGATGACAAAGTGAAAAGATGACTTTTTGACTGTGACATTGACTTTGGTGATGGTTGAAATCATGCAGTGCTTTATGCCGCTATCGTCCGTGCGTCAAAACTATACCGTGACATAAATGTGTGGCCATATGGCCCAGCCCCACTGGGGTCACATAGACTACTGTTGCAGGAAGTCTGTGTGGTAGCATATCAGAGAACTGTACCACAGGGTGTGTGTGTGAGAGAGTGAGTGAGTGAGTGGACTCCAGTTAAATCAAAGCTGCCGCTGTGCTTGCTCCCAGAATCCCCTGTTGGTGAAAACTCAGTTTGTCTGGGAGCTAAAAGAGATGGTGAATTATTAAAGCTTGCTGAAGCTTCACTCATAGAGACCCAGCAGACCACTGAGACACCACACACACACACGCACAGGCCGGTCCAATGTAATACCCACAGCGTACCATACTCTCAATCGCTGCACATGAAGAATGTTGACTCATGCTGAGCAAAGCTGGAGGATTGTACTGTTTGCAACTGCCGATGGACTGCTGTGTCCTTTCAAACCTGCCGCTATTACTGCCGCAGGACCAAAACCCATCATCCCACCTCGCTCGCAACATTTGAACTCGAGTCAGACGAGACCTATGAAGAGCTGCTGCTGCCTTTTCATTCTCCAACCTTTTGTAAAGATTCGTTCTGGTGACATTTATGTTTTATTGGAGACGACAGAGTGCCGAGTCACTGCGGTGACACGCCGCTGTTGTTCATTTGAATGTGTAACGATGCAGTGCACTGGGGATTATTGAAAGTTAACTCTCGGAGATTTAACAGACATAAACTATGCACTTTTCAATTACGCCGCAAAGCCGGGAGAAATGGAATCTATAGCGTCCTGAAAATGAAAGCCAGCAGATGAATCCTCTTTCCATCCCGGTGATCCTTCAACAACGATCTGACCGACTCGCTCTTCAGAGCTGTGTTCACCGTGTGGACTACAAGCCCTTTTATTTGTCCTCCGTATTGTTTTGACACTGTTGAAATCACTCCTCTGCAGTCGAAGTTGCACTGGCTTTGGGTTAATTAAATTAAAAGTAAAGACATTACTTAAATAAAATAATGGTCTTAAGTCGCAATAAATAATGTTATACTAGTGATTTGTTTATATATGCTTATGCATGTTGAACTTAAAATAGTTATTTCATTAAACTTACACTCAAGAAAATAAATAATTCAAGTGAACTAATGATTTTTAGTAAAGATTACTAATGTGGACTTAAATGAGTCTACTGCATTCATTAAGGTTCTATGTTAACACAACTAGATCTGTTTAGTTCCTCCATTTGTAAAAACCTAATGGTTTGAGGCGACGGGTTTCCACGCGGTTTTCTAGTAAAGTCAACTCGTTCGGGCTGACAGTGTATCGGCACAAAAGAAGAGAGGGAGCGATCATGTTTATTTTTGCCCACGCTACAAATTGCCGATCATTTATGACACAAATGTTTTTTGTGGATATGTTTTGTTGTAGCAGCTGGTCTACAAGGCCCTCAAAAATCATTTCAACTGCTCTGAAGCCAGTGGAATTTATTAGAACAAACAATTCAAATGAAAATATAGGATTGTGTTTTTATTGATTATAAAACCTCTTCACGAATAGTTTCAATGATGTATAATAAGCTGCTTGGAGCTGGTGTTGGTAAGTTAAACGGCTCATGATTCATCCCCGACACACATTTTACAAAATGACATTTGAACACATCATGATGACGTCATAATTCACCTTCGCCCAATACTCATTTTCATTGAACAGAGCCTGAACGCATCACAATGTAACTAAACTGAACCACCAGACGTTAGCGGTGTTGCTAACATGTCAAGTTCAACACCGACTTGTTGACAATGTAACATTATCAATAGATGGCTTTAATGCCGATGTCCTGGTCGCATGCTTTACCGAATATCAGCTGATAACGACAGTCGGTAAAACTTAATTTGCCACTATGATGGTTAAACTGTAATTAATCTGCGGTTCACGTGTGTGCCGAACTGTACGGATCGACAGCGTTCCGTTACCACGAAAATATTTAATGACACAATTTAGATTTACAGCAAACCCTGAAATCCAGACAACGAAAGTATCGGCGCAGATTTAGAATTCATATTTCGAGATGCTGACGTGGTTTGCTCTGCCTCAGCGGTCCTAATAATGTATGTTTATGCATCATGAATTTGCGAGCAGCTGAGTTTATGATCATGAGTTTATGATTAGTGTAATGATCGTGCACTACTTAAGTCACAGGTTTCTTCTGTTTCTTAGAATATCATTTGAGGCTTATCTTTTCTATAAACATGTTGGTGCTTAAAAGCAATAACAATGTTTTCGTAAATTTTTCTAAAATGAGCGCCGAGAGAATAAAGCGTCCCAGTGGTTTTAATCAAGCTGCTGAAATGGAGCCAGTCTTGAGCACTAACATGAAGTCATTTGTGCCACCTAGATGAGCCGATGATCATGTGCTTCCTCTAAGTGCCATCTACACACCCATTCACACAATAACGCGCTCTATTTAAAGGCCCGGCTCCATACATCGGCTCTTTGCCCGTCATGTTGGCCGCTGCTGCATTGCAGTTTGAAAAAAGCCAGCCCTCCACCCAATATTTATTTAATTTAAGCTCATTCATGGGCGACTCGTTACTTAGATCTGTGATTAGCTGAGCCTTCAAACCTATATTTTAACCATCCAACATGTTATCGTTGTATAGATTCTGTTACACTCAGCCACGGTGAGACTAGAGTGAACACCAATGAAGCACACGAGCAGTGACCCATGGAAAGTGTTGGTAGCGACGTATTGCATCGGTGTAAATGATGAGCAGGACGCTCCATAGTGGGATGAGTCAATCACTGAAATGTTTACCAAATTACCTCTAAAATAGTTTAAACCTCCAGGCACTCATTGTATTGACCCGTGTGACAAATGCCACCAATCTGCCACTCCAGGAAGGTGAAAACAAATGCGCTCAATTACCTGCTAATGCTATTTGATCAAGGTCTAGTGTATAATAGTCAAAGTCCTCCGAGCCGCCAGGTCTGCCACACTTTCCTCCTGCATTTCCTATTTTCCGTCATTTTCTAGTCTTGGGAGATTGCAACTAATCTATTCTCGCCAGCCAGTGGCAAGTTGCAGCACTATCTGCTGTGTGTGTGTGTGTGTGTGTGGGGCAGCCTCCATTGACTGTTGCTAGTCAAGCTGGCATTCATTATCAAGCAGGTAATAACACAGAGCACTGGGTCTAACTCAACCGGCAGTGGACTCATTAATATAAACAGGACCCTAAACCCAAACTCAATTTACTTGAAAGCCTCTTTGGAGACGGGGGATCAGTGAAGAGTCTTCGCCTGAGTGTGTGTGTGTGTGTGTGTGTGTGTGTGTGTGTGTGTCCAAGAAAGGTATTAATCATTCCTCTCCTGCAGCCTCCCGCACCAACACACAAACCGCTCTGAGCGTGCGCGTGCATTACAAAGCTCCAATTAGACAGGCGATCAGCGGTGTATATTTAAGGAGTCGCTCATCTCTTTTTTCCTTCCTCACCCACACTCATATCTCTGCCATTAATGAGTCCAATTAGCACATGCAAATATTTACTTCTAACGAGCATTTGTGATTGATCACACTGTTCACTCTTTTAAAACAGTCCGAGTCATTTTTGTGTACGTGTGTGTGTGTGTGTGTGTGTGTGTGCACATTTGTGTTCGTGGGTTTTTTCTCTCTTTATTCATGAAGGCCGTCAGCTCATTAGGCCCTCCTGTAGAGTAAGATCATCAGCAATGTGGGGCGAGGAATCAAAAGACTGTGTTGGGAGGAGGAGAGGGAACATCCCGATATTCTTCACTGCTGTAGTGGTCTATGCACACACACACACACACACACACACACCCGTGTATCAGTCATTGATTTAGGGTGTGCGACTGTAATGGGTACCACTCCACCGCCATCAGATTAATGACACCCAGACCTCGCAGAAGGCACTGGGGGGAGGAGGAGTGGGGGAGGGAGGGAGTAAGCAAGCAGGAGATTAAACAGAGGGAAACAGAGAGATGCTCTTTTAGGGAGTTACTGCTGAGAGGTCCTTAAATGTGCTGCACATAGCATTTTAGAATATCAATACATCATTGGCAAATGTGTTATGATACCTCGGTAGAATTGACGTGAATAAATGGCCGCCATTACAAATGCTAGTGTTTCTCACAAGAAGACGAAATGTTCCTCAGATCTTTGCTTCCCTCTGTGCCGACTCCTTTGTCCATATCCTGTCAAGTCTGACTTAATGGCGTGCGCTATAAGATGCAGTGCAGAGGCCGTTAGAGGCTGCGGGTCGCCTTGGTGATGAAAGTCTTTTTTTTTTTTTTTAAACAGACATTCTGTCTCAGGATTAATGTGCTGATGGTTTATTCATGTTAATATGCTGTACAACGTATACCGGTACTTGTACAGCGAAACTATGTGATAACTACGCGTGAATGTAAACCACGTGATGTACTTTCTTTTTATCCACACGCATGCGTAGACAAGCGGCTGCAATGCAAAGGCGGCCTTGTTGTCGGTTAAGTGTGTCCTGGTTCTGTGACGTCCTGTTCTTGTTAATGGCGTCATGGTTAGATCACGGTTTCAGTTTGTCTTTCTGCAGAAGGCTCGGCGTTCGAGCTGGAGCTCCTGGTATCGTTTGAAACTAGAAAAACCCGGGAAATCCTTTGCCACCAACCACTTCATTCTTGTCATGAAGGGCGCTTAATAACGCTCAGAAGTTGGGTCCCTTGACCTCTCACCTCCAAAATATGGGAATGAAAATTGTTCTTTCAATGGATACTCACGAGTCTCCGCTTTACAAAAAGGCTCACTTTATGCTAACTGTTTTTGCATGCAGTATAATGTGTTAATATGCCTCTTCAAACAATGGTTTCTGCATCGGGTCCCTCAACAGTCTTTGTATTGCATGACTTGAGAATGACTGGAAAGCTCTTGTGGATCCAAGAAGCCTCTTTGTATTCATGTGTGATGATGTTTGTCCCCTAGCAGCCATTTCATTGTAGTGGGGTCGTCCTTCAATCAGAGCGTCCCCGGCTCCCACGCCCCATGTCCATGTGTCCTTGGGCAAGACACTTAACCCCAAATTGCTGCCTTAGGCTGTGCCTGAGGTGTGTGAACGGCGATGATGTTAAAGAGCTTTAAATGGTTGGAAGACTGGAAAAGTCCATTTGGCATTTTTTAAAACTTGACTTCACTGTTTAACATGACTTGTTGTAGCCTTTATGAAAATCCCAGCCTTATGAACAGCTACAGACCGAGGGCATTCAGACGATGAATATTGACAGTTAGGGAGTTTCGGTTTCTCCAATTGGCGAAAGATGAAAATCTTGCAGAAATCTCCATAAGTTTTAGATATCACAGCATGGGTTTTTTCTGTGGTGTTCCTCAGTCTTTGTGTCTTAATTTGGTATTTTAGAGGTATTTTAAACTATTTTTAATAAATTCTCGAGTGGTAAAAATGGTTAAATCTTGCACCATGTGTGTATGAAAATGGTATCGACCCAAAAATGGACCAATGAGACATAAATGAACAGGGAAACGACCATCGTAAAGCTCTCAGCCCTTATATACTCATTTATAAAAAAGAAGACGCTGTTTAGGATTGTCCTGAAATGCTTTGCCGCAGGGAAATCATGTGGAGAAGTCTGGTGACGAGAGTAAAACCTTGATTATCGCACTGCAGCGTGTTTCCAGTCTGCTGGTCACCAGAGAGCCGACATGTGTGGGAGCTTCATGGAGCCCAAATCAAACACTAATATATTCTGGAGTGTGTACCAATTACTTTTTATGATTATCTCTGACCTGTAGGTGCGTGTGACGGACGGGAATTGGTTTCTCATGTCTTGCCATAACTGTGATTGTACAGAATATGTGTGTGTGTTCTTTGCGTGTGTGTGTGTGTGTGTGTGTGTGCTCTCATCTGATTGCTGCAGCATGATCATCTGCTGTTTTATTCATCTAGGAGTCACCAGCTAATGGAAAAAATAGGCGCTTCAGCCCTCGTGTGTGTGTGTGTGTGCGCTACTGCTCGTTCTCTCACCCTGTTGCTCTGATTCGTCGTGTAAGTCGGTGGAGATCGGTAGGTGACGCGTAGCAGCGTAAACGGATGTGGGAGAAATAGGAAAACGGAAGTTGGGGGAAAGTTGGAAGTTGAGTCGGGCTGCAACTAAATATCTCTCGCTCTCTGTTAGCCGGTTGATTGTGTCCTCGATCCAGTGATTCGTTGTTTGTTCTCTGTAATGTCAGAAAATTGTGAAAAACGTTTCCCAAAGTCTGGTTAAGGAAAGAAAACTGAAAAAAAGAACTCAAACCAATTAATTGATTGACCTCACAAAACACGTTTTTGGCCATAACTCAAGAATTCATTCATATGACAAAGTCACACACACGTGTTGTAGTAAAATGATGACGTGATTTAACAGCGGCAGAGAGAGGACAAAGGTCCTTAAGCTGGAATCGAACCTGGGGCCAAGACGCCCCTGCAGACACTTTATAAATAGTTCAACAGTCTAATAAACTCCCAGGTCCTCAGCTATTGATGTTCTATTTCATTCTTCCCCTCTCTGAGATTTACTCTTTCAAAAAAGAAAGAAAAAGTTGCATCAAAAGATTTCGATTCGCTCAACTAGAATTACATTTTACCAAGGCCTGTCCCGCACACATTTATTTCCTGAATGGAGCTCAACCGAACGGCTCCGAGTCTCCCTGTGTGTTCTTTGAGGGTGTCGTTCTGTGAATGACACCGTGTGAGGCTCCGGCAGCAGAGACGGCCGCCAACGTTTACCCTTTGATCTCCAAAGTGAGCGCTTACGCCCTCAAATACAAACCAGAGGGAGATTCTTTTTCCTTTTTTAAAGGTCGCTCAGCAACCAGCCGTAATCAATGAGCTTTTACACTTCGATGTGATCTGCCTCAGGATTGGACACGTCTGATAAGCCGAATGGAATATACGCACAGGCCTGCACCTCTCTGCTCACTGCTGGAAATATAATTACTGGAGGATGAACACACACACACACACACACACTCTCTGAGTAAGCCCAGGTTAATACCAATCTTTTTCCTCTTCTCTGCACTAATTAGAAATGTACTGACGGGAGTCATTTGTTTGGAAGTTGAATGCACTGCGCACTTGTTGTCGTTTCTTTTTCAGAGACTCAGAAAGTTGGAAAATGAAATCTATTAAATGATACGCTTTAGCGAGCACGCGTGTGTATGTTAATGACACGCTCTGATGCTCTTAATGAGCATGTGACAGTGGAGACGGAGCAGCGTTCCTCGGCGGCATTGCTTCGACGTAATCTTTGTCCTCCGTGCCAAAGCGACGGTTGCAGCGCTCTCTTCATCGGTCTGCCCTCACGGCCACACTCGCCAGCTGTCGGTATAGACGGTGGCTCCTTTACAACATCTTCATCACCAGGAAGTAGACGCAAACTGTATTCATGACACGATCCTGATGTAAGATCTGTGGGAAGACATCTGGTCTGCAGTGAAGAATGATGTGTGTGTGTGTGTTGTTCCTCATAGATCTGACACAGTGAGCATGTAAGAGCATGAGCACGTCCCATACAGACACCCATTCAGTGTGGAGTGAAGCAGCACCGTCAGGTTTATTGCTGTGGCCATAGCAACAGCCATGAGTGGAGATGGAGATGACTTTCCTTTTTTTTTTTTTTTTGTGGCGATGCGCTGAATGTCCTTGTTCAGATGAGAGAGAAGGGAGGCGAGTGAGGGATGGAGAGAGAGAGAGAAGGGTGGAAGATATTTTAGATGGCTTTCTTTCATATCCTCTTCAGCTGTTTGTTCTACGAGCTGGCAGAGCTCTGTGACTCTTTATGAGCTTGTCATTCTCCTCTCTCTGCCCCCAGGAACAGTATTCAGCCACATCTGGAGTTCCAAGTGAACAACGCTCTTAACATTGTGAATATGTTACAAACCAGGCTCGACGTCAATGTAATCCTCTCTAGCTAGCAGAGGATGTATGACATGCAGGCCTTCACACCAGGCTTGTACCGATGAGCGATGGTTTTTGCCGATATAACGCGATTTTAACTAACTCTTACTATTGTAACTCAGGTGTTATTAACAACTCTAAACGCCCTGCTGTGCATTTGGAGGCGTTTTCTTTGTGAAGCTTCTATTGAGGTTTTTGAATAAAGCTTTTCTTTTTAGGGGGGAAAATAGGATTTAGTGTTATTTGGGTCATATAAATGTAATTTATGGTGCTGTTAGATTCAAGAAAATAGCCTAATGTTGGGAGACATGACTATGCAGTCGATTGTTTTAGATCTTTAGATATTATACATCATGTTTTCACTCTTTTGTAAATGTTTTTCGACAGAACTTTAACTGTATTGCTTGCAGAAAGCTGAAGGTTTCTAGTATTCTAAAGCCCCGATTGGATCGCCTTTTGGTGATCACAAGTAACCACAGTTGGAGGATGTGTAAATGGCCAGAGTCGCACTCGACACGGCGCTGTCGTGTTCTACGATGCTCTCTGCCATCACAACTGGGGCGCCATTGTGCTGGTTTTGTTTGGTTCAGTGTAAAAAAAAAGCAAAGTCGGTGTAATGAGGGGTTTTCTTTCCAGCAGTACTGCAGGATCTCTGTGTGAAGGCTTATGAGTCTATGAGAGAGAGGGAGAGGGTTGTAAGTACAGTTTAACAAATAAATCATGCTACATGATAAATGGATGGCTTCACAGAGACCCTGTGGTCAACATTAGCCGATGCTGCTTCCAGTGGTCGGTACCAAAGTACCCTCTCTCATGTCCCAGGTTGCTCTTTTCCTGATGCTCCACTTGACTTCCTCTCCCACTGTTTGTGTTCATCTCTCCCCTCTCCTCTGTGAGGCTGTCTGCATGTGTCGTCCCTGTGAGGCTAATCTTTGTGTTAGGGAGGGCTGAATAAGCCCGTCTTTGTCAGGGCGTTAGGTTTGGAGAGGATGAATACAGTAAACGGTGGCGGTGAAGGTGGCGGCATTTGGATTTATCCGAAATGCCAACGCCCCTCTTCCATTTCTGTCTCCCCTGCTGTCATAAGTGTGCATGTATGTGGTCTGTATGCCACTTTGTGTTTTAAAGGGTCAGTTCACCCAAATAACTAAAACATTTAAAATAATTTATTGTGTGAGCGAGTCATGCAGACAGTTTTCTGTTTGATGTCCTGAGTTGTTTTGCACTTCCTGCAGGGCTAGACACCATTAACACAGGGGACAAATAGGAACCATGGACACCCAACTAGGACTGTCCTCGACCAAAAGAATTCTTAGTTCACACTCGTACGATTTTTGTCAACTAATTGATTATTTGATTAAATCAACAGATCTGTAAAACCTGTTTTTTTTCTTCAGAAATAACACAAAAACAGCATAAGTTCATTGTAAATCAGTCATTCAGCATGAAAAAGCTAATACATTAAGAGGAGGCAGCTCTACACCCAACAGGTTTCCGTTCCAACCCAACATTTAGCCTCCTGCCCTCTGGGAGAAGATACCGGAGCCTCCGCACTCGCACCACCAGACTCTCAAACAGCTTCGTCCACCAGGCTGTGAGGAAGCGGAACTCTCTGGAATCTCTCCCTCCTCTCTTTTAAGACTCCCCATGTCCAACTGCTGCTAAACACAGATTGATAGCTTTTTTAGTTTTTTTCTCTTATTATATATATTTATTGTCTAAATGTTTTTTAATGTTTTTTAACCTATTGCACTGTATTCACTTTATATGTTTATGTTGGACTAGAGAGAAACGTCTTCAACTCCCCTGTATGTTCAGTACATTGTGGAATTGACAATAAAGCAAACTTTGATTTCCCTCACTGGTGAGCCCTCCTCCTTCAAGTAGAGCGGTAAATTCACTCGCCGAAGTGGCGAACTTCAACTTTAATATTGTCCCCAAAGGGAAGTTTGACTTTCAGCCGAGTGAAACATTCAGAATCAAACATGAGGTGGTCGGTTTGTGGTCGCGTGTTGAAGGAAATAAAGATTAAACTCTTTTACCGTGACTTTTTTTTGAAATTTCTTTTAAAACGCAGCTTAGAAAGAGTACGTGGATTTGTGAGAGGAGAGGATGCAGCTCCACCGTAGCTCTGTTGTAGGTGAATCACCGAGCTGAGGAGAAACGTGAGCGTGATGTAGCTACACTTTGGTTAAAGGATGGCGGAAGAGAGCATTGTGCTATTAGGTGGAATGTGGTAACTGAGAGAGGAGAGGAGGGGGGTGAGAGCAGAGAGAGGCAGGAGGGGAGGGAGGGGGGGAGGCGGTTGGGTTGCTGACTCTGAGCTTTGCTGCGGTGAGCTTTGAGCTAGCGACTCTCTGGCTGAGTGTGTCTGTAGGCTGCTGTGGTGCAGACCGTAGCCTAGCCACGTTAGCCTCCCTCCCCCACTTTCCACAGGCTCAGTCAGCCGGCACCTCCGAGGGGCTTCACCTGCCGTTAGGCTCCACAGTCTCTGAGCATCTCCGGCCGTGGCTGAGGATTTCCTGCAAGGATTCTCTCTCCGCCTGGCCAAAGCAGAGAGACAGAGAGAAAAAAAGAGGGACGGGGAGGAAGAGAACGACAGCTGGGCCGGCAGTGACCTTCGTGGTTTGGTGGCAAAGCAAAGAGGAGGAACCGGGAACAGGCTCAGGATCCATCAGGTGTGTGTCAGCATCTTAAAGGGGATCGAGTGAGAGAGTTTGAGAGTCTGCCGCTGGCTTCAATTTGTATTCGGATGCTGTGCATGGTACAGTAGGAAGGAACGCTTTACACTTAAATGTCATTTCACACTGTAACGCAGTGCCGGCGTTCAAGTTAAGAAAGTAGGGCAGAGCTGAGAGGAGAAGAGTTGCAAAAGAAGAAGATAAGAGAGATATTCTTCCATGACATGTTGTAGATGGATCCATCCTCACAGAAGCCAGATACAGAGATGCTGATATGAAGAGAGGGAAATATAAATGGGGAATACCAGAGATGGATGGATCAGAGAGAGAGAGAGATGTATGTTTTGCCAGCTAGAGCTCAGTGAGGTTGACGGGCGTGTTTGCTTACCGGCTTGGACTTGGGCTGGTGAGCAAAACGCCTGTATCGGAGTATCAATCACTGTGGACTGGGCGCTGCCTCAAGGCTGCAGGCTGGAGAAGTGTGCTCTCCCAGCTGTCGCTGAGCATCTGTGTGTGTCTTTTTAATATGGAATTTGTCCTTCTGTGAGATGTAATCATAGTTTTTCCTTTTTTATTGCCACTGAGTGGCTGGAATCCTGATTTATAAAAAAAAAGGAACATTTTCAGAGGGAGCTGGCCCTCAAGTTTGCATGTGCTGTAAATCTACACCTGTCTGTTTTACAGCATCTAACACCTGAAGCTCTGCTTGAGTTGAAAAGACAATTTTTGGTTAGATCAAATCAGCGGGTGCAGGTAGGGAGTAGGGTGACTGTCCCTCAGCCAGAAGGCCTGGCTTCTGTCCCACATGACGGAGATCATTGGTCCTGCTGAAGAGGCCTGGAGACGGTGACTCTCACCGCGTAGAGGTGGCGCTGCTTGGCGCTGAGCCTTCCTGCTGTCCCTTTATATCATCTTTATACCAACAGATTTGTGTGCTTCGCCCCAGGGCACATCAGCGGGATGAACACGGTCCAGATGTTGGGGAAATCTCATCTCAAGGCCACTTAGAGTTTTGCTCATTTCTACAAGTTAAATTAGTCCTTTTTAGATTCTCACTGATTAGACTGCTAAATGCTGGAGTGTGGACAGCGACAGCCAGCTAGAGAGCATCGGGATGTGGAAGGATGATTGTACAGGGGAATGGGAAAAGCAATTAAAATGTCTAAGACGTAAACCTGCGAGTCATTACATCGGCTTCGAGCCAGTCGAGGGCCTCGTGAACGTTTGTGTGTCCACATGTTTATGCACATACGTTTGTACCACAGCCAGAGCTGGAGAGAGAGGCGTGTGTGTGTAATCAGGGTTTGATCTGCATGCCTTGAGGATTTTCTGTCTTCCTCTTTCTTTCTGTCTCTCTTTTTGGTTCACCCCCCCGCCCCCCCCATCACATCACGTCTTTTATGAGGTAACAACTGAACATTGACCTACTGAGGATAAGCTTGACTCAGGCTAATCCATTCTGGACCCTGCGTGACTCAGCAGCAGACACGCACACGCGCACACACACGCACGTGCTGCTATCGGTGGTGAGGTTGTTAAAATTCTGGTCTTGCCTCTGTATTGCTACAGCGCAGTATTGACTGAATGTGTATGAAGGTACTGCGCCGCGCTCATACCTTTCTACCCCTCCAGAGCATAATCTGTTCAACCAAGAGGGGCAAAAAATCCAATTACATTCCCCTTACACTGTCTGGCAAAAATGAGATGGGCTTTTTATATCTTTGATTTTTACAAATCTCTTTCAATCATCAAATGGGCCGAGTGTACCTAAAACGGTATGCCTTCATTGTATTCATTTGGCATGCAGCATGTCTGTGGGTTTGGGAAAGTTGTGTGTGTGTGTGTTATCCATGTGGAGGTGTAAGTTTGATAGATCCTCACAGAGAATTCCATTGTAGGAGTTTTCTAGATGGTCTCTGTAGATGGAGTTTGGTTTGAAGCACTGTGCGTGAGAATGAGCAATATAAATGCACATATTTCTTTTACGTGATGCATGCGTGTGTGTATGTATGTACAAGTGCAAGCTATATAAATGCACATATTTATTGCACTTCCTCAGTGTATGCACCTTGTCCTTTTGTGTCCTTTATGCATTAAGGACCCTTGGACATGGTAAATGAGGGACGGAGGCGTCTCTTCCCCTCGCGCCGCTCCCTCCGGTGCTGCTCGCTGCTATCATGGCTGTAATGAAGGCTCATTTATCTCCATCTCCGCACGGCCTCATCATCCACAATGGGGACGGCAGTCGCTGTGGAATGAGGAGGAGATTGTGTGCATTGTGTAGGGGATGGTCATGTGCAAGAGAACGCACGTGTGAACGCCATCAGCGGTGCAGAAGCGGACCTGTTGACGTACACCTGTGGAGTAGAATGAGGGGGGGGGCGGGTCTTTTAATACAAAAGGGCCATGTTTGGTCAGCATTGTGAGGTGCAAACCGTCGGGCGTGGAATTGGATCAGAGAACATAGATTACATTCAGAGGTCAGGTTAAGTGAGCCTCCACTTGAGCTGAGAGGGGGAGAGGAGAGGGCAGACAGACGTGTGTGGAGAGATAAAGGCTGAGTAATGTCATCATAGCCCCCCCCCCCCCCCCACATCCTCTAGGTCTGATTAAGAGCCTCTCTGAGCACTCCCAGACGCCGCGCTGTGATAGGCCAAGGTCACGGCGAATCACGGCGCAGCGCAGCAGATTGATGCTCAACTCCATCAGGAAATGCCGGAATCTAATTTGGCCAATGGGCTTCCTCGCCGCTTCAGATGAAGAGGACGATTCCCCTCGGGGCCCTCCGAGCAAGCGTGTGTGTGTGTGTGTGTGTGTGTGTGTGTGTGTGTGTGTGTGTGTAAATGTCTGCTGGCTTTAAGCCTAGTCAGATGAGTGTGTGTGTGGATTCATTCTGCATGTGTTCTCACCGTGTGTTAATGGCAGTGTGTGTGTTTCCCTTCCGTCTGTCTGTCTGTGTGTGTATGTCTCTCTCGCTCGCTCTCTCGCTCTCATCCAGTTTGTCGGCGTGTGGTAAAGGGATGCGTCGTAAGTGATTGGCAGGCTGTGATATTAGTTTGGGAGTAATAAGAGTGTAATAACTCGGTGGCGTTTGCTTCCAGAGAGTCACTCTCAGGTAATCGCATTTACCGTCTGGCCCCGCCGTTGCCCGGGACGGGGCCACGCTCAATTTTCATTTCCTCTTATGAATGTCACGAGCGCTGCTGTGTGATGTGTTGTTTGCTGTGTTGTACGTGTGTGTGATGCCGTCTCACGTCTCGGTTATGAGTGCGAACTGCTTGTGTTTGTATTTTGCTGTCTCTGTAAATGTCTGAGTAGCAACTGGTTTGTAGATTGTCAGTGAAGTGCTGAATATGCTGCTCTTTGTCTGGGCACACTGGCAGTTTCTATATCTGGAGTTGGTGTTGCTACTTGTAGTCCAAATATGTTTGTGTATTCCATCATTTATTTTCCTTTTTCAATAAAAAATAATGGTGTTCAAGTGTGTTGTTTTGTAATAGTTGTGTATCCTCTGAGTGTGGTAATGAGGGATTAATGCAGAGAGCGAGACGAGCTTGTAAAGTGAAATGTGTTTCAAAGGGGGGAGTCTTCAGTGGAGCGAGAGGGAGGCAGCAGGAGGAGCGAGAGAGCAGTGAAGGGAGTGGGCCAGGGGGTAACAATATGGCTGAGCTGGTGGATCGATAATATGCTCTCTGATCCATAACATATTAATAGGAGGGAATACATTATTACTGTTAAGAGATGTCAGGTGTACAGGGCAGACACACACACACACACACACACACACACACACCACTGAATTATTTTTCAGCTGAGCGAAGGTGAGGGACACAACACTGCATCTGGGCACAACGCCAAAGAATAACCCTCAATCCTCTCCTCATTCTTAACCTTGGGATGCTCTGTGGTGCTCCCCCCCCCCCCCCCCCAATGTCCATTTCATTTCCTGTCTTAATATCCTGATTGAAGTGGTCACCTTTCTCTGTCGTGGTTAATGAGCAGCAGGTGTCTGAGTGCAGCTCGCTCGGCCGTGGCTGGGAACCGGGGACCAGCTCGCGCTCGAGCCGCTTTTTATTTGTTTTTATCAGCCGTGAAAAGAGGTAGAGTCTGCAGTTCACCCTCCTGAAGCGTTGCAATGGGTTTCATGAAGAGTGGAAATAAAAGTGAGAGGGGCACAGGGCAACTTTATGTGTTGCATTAGAAAAGTGTGATACTACAGTGGTAGGTGTTACAATGTCAACACAATGTATTTGTTTTCAGTTGCTGACCTCAGTGAGAGCACAGAAGAAGAATCACAAGAAAATGATGGAATTAACCCTTGTCATTAGAGAAATGTGCTAAACACTAAAGGTTTGTACTCGGAGGGCAGATCTCAGCCTGGTGTGTCTGCAACGATTACTGCTGTAATGTTTGATTGAACCCCCCCCCCCCCCGTCTATACTGCGAGAGTATCAGACGCATGTCTCATGCAACAGATACTCTCATTTCAATCTATGCAGCTGCTCTGTACAGCTTAACTGCTGTTCATTGTGTAACGCTTGATGTTGACTGTTCGATGCTTCCCCTGAACAGAAACTGCCTGTGCTGCCGTGTGTTTTGTTAGCTCTATTAGCCCCCGTTAGCTTCTAGCGTGATAATAATACATCCAGTATACAGTAAAATACCAAAGTTGCAGAGTTTCAGCACATTTAAATCCACACATTAAGAAGTCTGCACACCACCAGTAAATATATGGTTGTGTGCGTTTGTGCAGTCTCACAGCATCCTCCTGGCTGTGAGAGTTGTCCATTGCAACGCAATGCAACATGGCCCAGCAGTTTGTGCTTTGAATACACAACTGCACCCACCAGATACGAAGACAGAGGAGGAAAAGCCAAACTAGTATGTCGTGAACATAATGACGAGTCTTTCACTCACCAGGAGTCAGCTCTCTGCTTTCACGCTGAAACTGTGATACTAACACTCGTGACATGTCAAACCATTCTTCTCTTATATTGATTTCAGTTGAAATGCCATCTAGCCATGATTTGATGAGCATACATTTTACAAAATAATGCATCATGTAACAGTTGAGCCACGACTACAGATGTGCACATCCTTCCCACAGCAATGGAGGTTTGATTAACTGCACTCCATTCCCTGCACACGCGTGCTTATCTGGGTGGTGTTGCACCAGTGATTAATACTTTGTGTCCAAATACGTTGCCATATAAACTACATGCCAGCATGATAAATTGCCAGCATGATAAATGGAGCTTGTAGTTTAATTGTCCTGATGTTATACGCTCATAATCAGCATCATAGTCATCGTTGCTACAATCACGTTATTCATCCTCGAAACCAATCAACAGTCATTAACACACAGAACGCACAGAAAAATGCAAAAAAAAGTGTCCAAAACGAATTGCCCCACTCAAATATTTGTTGTCTTCTCAAGTCCCATTTTCCATTTCCTTCACTGTCTCTTCCTCCTGAACTGCTGCAGCTGCACTCACTGCTCGTGTTTCGTTGCAGCGCTCTTACTGCTGCCACCCTGTTGAGCAGGGTCTCAAACTCATCTCCACTCTGGGCCCCATCAGCATCGCGGTCGCCCTCAAAGGGCCGGTTGTAAATGTAACTTCTCCCTAACATATTGGTAAATAACTGTCTCTGCATTTGATTGTTGTTCATTCAAATGTAAAAATATTGTACATGCAGTTATATAAATGTAAAGATATTTAAGCACATTTCTGTTACAACTTACATCCTTTTAATGTAGGGTTCCGAAACCCACATTACTCGATCAAAGATCAAACTATTAAAGAAAATATCAAAGACAAATATCAAACACAAGTTATTACATTAACTTTGTTCAAAGCTTAAAATCCTTTCAAGGGTGCGTTTGCACAATCACACATGAAGTATTTCATGTGTTTTTAAAGCCACGTTTAAAGTCGTCTTCAATGTACTCACAATACATTTCCATTTCAAGTGTACAGTGACCAGCCAAAGAGCTGCTTCTGTGACTGTTTAAGTGTCTCATCATTTTGACTTTCTAGCTCAGAATTATGACTTTCTATCATAGTTATGACTTTCTATCTCATAATTTCGACTATGGGGATATTTCTATTATCAAGTCTAACTTTAAAAAAAAAAAAAAAAAAACTCCCGTGGCGGGCCGGATTTGGCCCGCGGGCCGGGAGTTTGAGACCCCTGCTGTTGAGCTACTGATGGGACTGACTGACATCAGTTGGAAACGCAATGTCAGTCCTACAGAAATGTTGGATCTTTATGAAGAGAGATTGGAAAGAGAGGAATAAGTGGGTTTAAGACGATAGTGGACAAACTCCTCGTTTACTGTGTGGCTTTTATACACTAGAGTGCTGTGGCCATAAAGATGGAGGAACATCTTAAGAGAGAAAAATGTGCCATTCCCATTAACTACTTTTAAGAACTGTAAAGACTGAGTTGAATAGTAACGACTCGTCATAAAAGTACAGTATCTTTGGACACTTTTTTCTGTTTCAAATGGGAGCCAGGCCAGCTGGCTAGTTAGCTAGCTAGCTCATCCATCTCCAGAGCTGGCTAGTTAGCTAGCTAGCTCATCCATCTCCAGAGCTGGCTAGTTAGCGAGTAGTCTCCTAGCGGAGAGGAGTGAGGCTGAGGGACTACTGCAGCTCGCCATGCATGGAGCATGGAGGAATTAGCAAGGTAGCTAACGAGACAGTCGCTAAATGAGTACAATTTAACAACATAATGCTTCATCTACACACTGTTGTCACAGCCTTGGACAGAACATTGCTGTCGCCAAATAAGTGCCAACTTTGTTCGGGTCATTTTCTGTAACCTGTGTTGCATGAAAGCATGGTGGAGTTAGCATGCTAGCCCAGTAGCCTGTCATCTGCTAGTTTGCCTGCTCATTACGTCATGCTTTGATGCTACAACATTTACAGAAAACAAGTCTAACAGCAGGCCATCTCTTCACCTTTCTAATTTTCTCGAAAAACACTTTGTAGATATCGCAGCTCACTAACTGGCTATGAATCACAGTTTATCATCTCAAACTGTCATCTGTGTTTGCCGCCATTCGTTCCTTTGTTTTGCCTCCGGATGACACGGTGATGTAGTGTTGAGGTCGGCTGTAAAAGGGTCTGTGCTGGTTATTCGGTTATCAAGAACACAGTAAGGCTGCGAAGTTTGTTTTAACTCTGTGCATCAAATTGTTTGGTTTCTGTACATTTTTGCACACCCTTGTTTCATTGATTTGGATTTACTTATACTTCGTGGTGCCTGTGAGTAAACCATGAAACAAGGTACATTTTAGAATGAACTATTTTGTGTGGGGGGTGAATGTGGGGGGTGAAGACGCTAGCACACCAGTTATCAGTGGTCTTCACCCTCAAAACCCAACGATGTACCCTTGAGAAAGTAATTTAACCTCAGCCACGCTCCAGTGAACAGCAGAGGACTGACTGAACACATCAACATTTGTCAGAGTGTAGCAGAACATTCGACAGCTCTTACAGTACATACTGAATCAGGACATTACGGACAAGTATGGAAGTATGTATAGGTAGTGTAATTCAGTAGGGGACGAATAGTAAAGACAAAGCTCTCCAAGCTTTCCAGGATCTCACACCTCTGATTTGATTGGTTGGCGGGTGCAATGTTGTTTTTTGTTGTTAAGAGGAAGCTGGGAAGGTGCGAATGGATATCTGTCATTTCTGATACGCAAAATAAAAGTAACACATGCAGAGTGGGTCAGCGAAGCCTCCAACCTGCAATCTTACGGTCCTGGTGGAATTCAAAAGCCCGCACGCTTCCGTCTTCATGCTCACAGCTAAAAATAGCACAGGTTCATCACCATCACACGGCCCCCTGGGTGCTTGCATGTAGAAAGGGAGCACGGGTGAGAGAAGTGGGCACTGCATTCTGTGTCCAGCTCCAACTTTATGAAACTGTCTCTCGAAGCCTCAGCTGAGCTTCAACTGGAATGAAGAAAACAAAGAAAAAGGTGGACGGTCGGATAGAGAGGTGGTGAGAAGCGGCACGCACACACATGGAGAGGGAGGGATGGAGGGAGAGAGGGAGGGAGAGAGAGCGCTAAACTACAGTTTCACTGCGAATGTGGGGAAAAACATTGATGCGGTTTCCCTTTATTTATTTATTTTGTTGGTCCCTCTCTCTCTTCCTTCCTCTCACTCCCCCTGCTCTCTCCTCACACTCTCCCTCACTCTCTCTCTCTCTCTCTCTCTCTGCGGTGCGAGTGTGAGGCGAGGCCAGATGAGTCGCTATGTCAGACGGAATGCAGCAGTGAGGGCGGCAAAGCTTTATTTCTCAGTGAAAGGTGTATTTCAACAGGCATGGCTGTATCAGCCCCCCCCCCACACACACATCCTCTCCCCCTCCCAATCTCCATCTTCTTCCTTAGATTTCTGCAGCTCTTTTCTATCTCTGCCTCTCTCTCTCTCGCCCTCTCTGCCTGCTATCTGGAGCTGTACAGAGGACAGATTGAGGGTATTATTTTTTTCCTCGACTGAGTTCTTCTGCCATGCAGTGATACTGAAGGTCCCATTCTGCTCCTGTGTCCAAGATAAATCAAAAACATTTTTCTACCGCTGCAATCAATGCCCTAGCCCTTTTTCAACAGCTCTGCCTTTCTCTTCTCTCTCTTACTCATAGTCACACACGCACACACACACACACACACACACACACACACACACACACACACAAACACACACACACACTCTTTCTCTTCTCTTTTTCCTCCTGAGGCAATGGTTCTCTCTTGAACACCGACATCAGATAGCCTCCCTCCAGCAGTCCACTCCTCTGGGAGGGATTTGCATCTTATTTGCATCTCATTACAGATTTAATAGAGCAAACTGTGCTCCATCCTGAGTGAAACTGACGAGGGGGGGGGAGGTGAAGATAGCTGGGGAGAGCCAGTCTACTGGTGACTGTGTGTGTGTGTGCGCCTCCGAGCAGCTGTTACTCCACATCCCCTGTCTGCCACACAGCGATGTCCCTCTGCAATTACACATATTCTTGAAAAATGATAATGACGATAATGTTGACGTTATATGCAGAACTGGGCTCTGTTTCAGAAGCAGGAATTCCAAATCACATTGACATTTGTAAGAACACAAGTGGCTTGCATCCAGACCTACAACAGTATGTCATATTATTGCCTCCATTTGTCCAGACAGGAATCCTAGAAAGTACCAACCAAGAAGGTAATATCATCATTTGATCAACGTTATATCTGTTGCCACGAGTCCAAGCGTGTTTATGGACTGGCCTCAGGAAGATCCTCGTGTTGCCAGATCTTTATGAAAAGAAAAAATGAATGAATAGTCGAGCCTTCATGTTGACGTTCTGTAGACCAAACAACGAATTGATTTATTGAGAAAATCATAGATTGGATTATTGTAGAATATAGATATGCGTTAGTTGCAGCCCTAATTCCGTTTAACTGTTTTACTCATCGGTCAAGATTCTCGTTGTCAGTTATAACGGTTAATTATTAACATCCCCAACAAAAGCTAGTTGCAAGATGTGTTGTAACGTCGGGACTTCTTTGCACCTTGCTTAAGGGCAGCTCAGCAGGGCAGGTGTTTGCTGACGCAGCAAATCGAAGGACCATGTTTTTGAATTGGCAAAGTCACACCGCTGTCATTAAACGGCAGTCGATGTTGCACATTTTGTTCCTCTCTCCTCATCTCGCACCAACACCTAAGCGAGCACACTTTGGCATACAGTTAATGGGGCAGAAAATATGATTTGTTTATGTAAATTCACATCAGTCGGTGTGTGACAATACGGAGATAAACTCAGCCCTTTTTTAATTGCCTTATTGTGCCGTCTCTCCTCAGCAGCAAACTCCGAGAAGGAAGAGGCTTTTTTCAATTAGGACTTCGACCCCCCCCCCCCCCCCCCATATCAGAGCTCCACTCTGCCACACGCTTTGTTATTGTGTGCGTGTGTGTGTGAATTATTTGGTAACCTTTCTAATTTCACACTTGTTAAGTTTCTGTGTAAAAGGCAGCATTTTAGAAAGAAGCCCTCAGAGTGTGTGTGTGTGTGTGTGTGTGTGTGTGTGTGTGCGCGTGCGTGTCGGGGGGTTCAGAGTACACAGATTAGTAATATGAAATCGGGCAGGTTCGAGTCTCTCAGGGGCCTTTTTTCTGCACAAACCTGGACACACGCATGCGTTCACACAAGCAGGATGCGTCACCATTGCTTACAGACTGCGACCAAATGAGGTGATCAGCCATTTTGCTGCTGTTCCTGATCGCAGGCCTCCCCTGGTGGTTTCTGTGGTGACGATTCTTTGTGTTTCTCTCTCGCTCTCTCTCATATTCATGTGTTGTTGGCGGCGCTGGTGCTGATGGGGCCCAGAGATGGCATTTAGCTAAAGAGCAGAGAGGCTGTTAGCTTCTCCATTCATCTAATCAATCTCACTAATGAAACCGGTGTCCTCTCCACAGCCTCCTCTCTTCTCTCATGCTCCTCTCCTCCTGCCCTCCACCCTCTCATCATTTGCTCTCCTTGTGCTTGTATCCTTCCACTGTTTTGTGGCACACTGCTACCCGTACTCCTCTCCTTCCTTCTCCCCTTCCATCCTCCCTTCCTTCGTGCAGCTGTCCTAGATTCACCAGTGGCTGATTTTGTTCTTTTTCTGGTATTTTCTTCCTCCATTCCAGCAAAAACCCGTGTCGTCTCCCCTCCCCCAGCAGAATAGATGGTGGATTGACCCAGTTAGGGTGAGAATGGGTATTGTACTGGGTGTGTGTGTGTGTGTGTGTGTGTGCTACATATACACACAACGTGGAGTTTAATGTGTTGATTCTGTGTAGGAGAGCTGCTGCTTTAAAAGACTAATTTGATTAAGCGGTGAATATGTTTTTAATTGGACATCGAGGCAGTGTTGTACACACAATGTCAATTTCAGACACATTATTTTGCACTTTGTAAAGATGCGTATAATAACAATATAATACATAATGAGGTTTTGTTGTATTTGAATATAATGAGGTGAAGGCCAAACTGGATGACTTGGAGCTCTGACTGGTGTCTCAACACACGCCTAGAGTGCACGGTTTTTATAATAATGGTAATAATAATAGTTTCAACAAATAACTCGTCTTTATTAAAAGACGTGAAATTAAAAACACCACAAGGCAAATTAAAGTGGCTTTTTCTCCTGCTAACCCATTATTTTCTGTATCATGAGTGTATGTGGCAGTAAAAGTATATTTTTTAAAGTCCGGTGATGTCTTTGACCCACTGTTAGTCCCATTTCAACTGATATTGTAACATAATGTAGAAGCATTAATGCTACGGTTACCTGCAGTGTAATGTTGCACAGTGATTTTAGTTTCGGGGTTAAAGTGTCGCCCTGAACTGTATTTGCAGTCAATCGATAATGTGTATTTTGCTCAGCCATGGATTAATGGAGCAATAATACACCTTGATGTTATCTGGTTACATCTGTGGCTGTCGTTCATCTGCTTGTAAATCTTATTCTCCTCGTTTCCTTTCATTGCCAGTTTGGAAATATTCATATTTTCCTCTTGACCTTCCCACCAGGACACCACTTCCCTGGGATGTGAGCGTGCTGAAACAAACTCGCACAGTCCTTGTATTGTCACCCATCGGTTTGTGGCCTGCCGTTTAGAAGCCACCAGTGACCATATTTGGACTGCGGAGGAGTGACGTAGAGACGCTGTATATTGTTCTGGTAGGGTAGCGACCTGTCATTCACAGTAAGCCCCGCCCTAAAGCATCCCCTGCTTTATGGTCTGTGTGACTCTAAATGGACCATAATGTACTAAATGAACATCATGCTGTATTGAAGAAGACTTGAAACTAGAGATTGAGACATACACTCATGTTTACAATGTTTACTGAGGTAATAAATCACGAGAGAAGTAGAGTCATTTTCTATAGACTTCTATACAACCAGAGGAGTCGCCCCCTGGTGGCCACTAGAGAGAATGCAGGTTAATGACACTTCAGCATTGGCTTCACTTTTCATAACCGGAAGTTGCTGCCTGAACATAACGTCAACACTAACCTCTTCACATTTTGTTGATAATTTGAGTTAATTTTTTTGAATGATTTTAACGAGAATCCTTACCAGATCTTACACATTGCATCTTCAATACCGTGACTCTATCTTGAGAGAGCAGAGGGAGGAGAGAGAGCCCTCGGGGCCCCTCTGTTTCTCTCTCTCTCCACCACTTCATGCTGAAATTTGTATGTGTGTGTGTGTGTGTGTGTGTGTGTATATATTACCATGTGTTTGTGTGTAGCCTTGGGGTGTTGCCGTGTGCAGGACAGAGACCCTACAGAGAGCCTTTTGTAGAGAAGTGTCCCTGCAGCAAGGTCGCTCCTCTCCTCCCTCCATCCGTACATCTCTGTCCATGTCTGTGTAACATTCAGAGTTCTCACGTCTCTCTCTCTCTCTCGCTCTCTCACACACCCAGACAAAAAGCACATACATGAGTTATTCTTTTCACAGGCAGGTCTCTGGTGGGGCCAGTGGCTATAACTCCAGAATATAAAGTGGACTGTATATCTGTCATGGTGAGTTTGTGGGCTTGTATGTGTGTGTGACTTTGAGTGGTTCTGCCGGGTACCGGCGCTGATTACAATGTAAAGATACGCCGACTTTTGTTAGAGGACAAAACTTGGCCCTTATTGTGCATCGCACGCACACACAGGCTCACACATTTAAAAGCAATTCACCGTATTGTATATGTTGTCCCCGTGTCACATACTGTATACAGGAGCATATGAGCACACATCATTCGTTTCCACTAGCACATACAAGGAGGGACATTTTGTCCTTGTGAAGCTTTGATGTACACCCGAGCGCGGCACTTTTAGTCGTGTGTGTGTGTGTGTGTGTGTGTGTGAACTCCAGGACAGCGATACCATAATTCCCTTGCTTTCCCGCTGTGAACAGAGGAGCCGCATTGCCACGATTTTACCTTTTGAGTCTTTAATACACGCGTATAGTATGCTCTCTCTCTTTCATTCACTACATCAACACACACACATGCATGCACATGCTCCTCAGTTGGATGCACATCCATCATAGCTCCAGCCTGACCTGTCATTGTCTTTGTTGTCGCTGATACAAACATCCTTTTTCCCCGGTCCACCAGGTAAGGACCCCAATCAGGACTTAGATTCACAGCGTAGCAGCGTTTTGCTCCCACTGGGGAAGGGAAATAACACACAAGATCACTGTTTCAGCAAGAAGCGCAGAGGACACGAGTGCTGTTTCACTCTTTCAAATTACAGCGAAACAAACGAAGAAGAAATGGAGAAATAGAGATGGGTTCTTTGTGGAGGAGTTAAGTTGATTTGTGAATGTGATAGAAGATGAAAATAATAGATGGTGAAAATGTAGACGTCGTGAATGTGAAATTGGGACAATGAAGTCAGAAAGAGGGACAGGTGTGTGTGTGTGTGTGTGTGTGTGTGTGTGTGTGTGTGTGTGTGTGTGTGTGTGTGAGAGTGTGAGAGAGATGAGCCTGCATAAACATGCACAGTGCTGAATGCTGATCAGGGACAATAAAACCTCCATTAAAGATTTATTCTGGAGAGACAGTATAAGGGAGGGCCCGATTATAGAGAGGAGGTAGAAAGGTGAGGGGGGGGGTGTGCACTCCTCTCTCCACCCATCACTGAGCGAGACACACACACACACACACACACACGAGTGCTTCAGACGCTGTGCATTTTAATAGCCCTGTCACCTCCAGCTATAATACCAGACAATGGCTCTTTGAGCCGACACTCGTCTTCAGAAGTGTCTTCGGTGCTTCCTGACAGGCTCGAGCGGGAGCTAACTGGCTAGCTCACCACAATTATAGATCCCATCTGTGTAGTCGAAGAGCGACGGCAAACCATAGCACAACAAGCCTCGAGGCCTACTCTGTCAAAATGTCACCTGGACCGGGCTGCGCTCCGGGCGAGACACCCATGGGGAAAATGTAATCTAATCCCCCCCCCCCCCTCCTCCTCCTCCTCCTCCAATGAAGTGTGCTGTCAGCTTTATCTCAGAGCTCTGAACCCCTCCTGTACGAACCCTGCTTTTTTAAAATCCTGTTTGAGATGATTGAGATTCAGAGTTGATGCTGATGACATTTGAGCAGGTACTTCACTGTTCCCCTCAACAGTGTCTGACTGACTGACTTATCGATGGGGTGAAATGCTAAATGTATAGCGAGAGAGGGGGGGGGGGGGGGGTGGAGTTGATGAGAATAAGTTGGAGTCAGAAATTGACAAATGGGGGGAGGGAAAGAAAAGGAGACAAAGAAGGATGATGGGGGAGGTTGGAGAGCTGGAAGAAAATCGCAATCACTGGAGGAGATATGGGGGGGGGGAGTCAAGAATGGAAAGTGATGAGGAGAGGAGGGGACAGAAGGCATTAGAGACACGGGAGGAGGAGGAAATAGGAGATATGAGAAGGAAAAAACAAAAGGTCTCCCAAAGGGCAGCTGGGACAGAAGAGGGCAGAGTCTCAGGAGTGAAACATTTACTCTAAAATCAACCAGCTCTGCAACAGAATCAATAGAAAGATCCCCGTGTAGGCTCCCAGGATTAGTGTGTCCCTGTGTGTGTGTGCGTGCATGCATGGGAATGTGATTATCAGTGTGTTTGAGAACACTGTGACAAGGATAATTATGTTTGATTACTAAAGACCCCGGTGAGGGTTTGGCATTATCAGCCTCCTTTTGAGTGTTTTCCTGAAGCCTCGACGGTGCGCTGCCGTTGGCTCTGTGTGTTCATCCGATCGCCCGTCTTATCCCGTTCCGATTGGACTTGTTAAGCAGGAAGTTCTGCATAGTCAATAGAAAGTTAGAAGATTGTGTGTCTGTGATCAATGGCCAAGACTCCCACGCCAAGAGAGTGGAGCCCCGTTAAGACTAGTTCGGTCAATAATTAATAAGAATTCACTTAATTTACAGCGGGCTTTTACAGTGTTTACACATTGCTTTGTCAGACGCGATGAAAGCACACTACCCGGCTAATGTAGAGCCGCTGATGAAAAGCTTCAACACAGAAAATTAACCGAAGTAAATGAATGAATATAAACTAGCAATGAGATGAGCGATTAAAGGAAAACAACACATTACGCGACTGCTGGTTTACAAATAAAGAGGTTTGAGAGGGGATTTAAAAGATGGTGGGGTTAACGGAGTTTCCAAATCCGGCACACGTGCGCTGACCTTTTACACTTTAAAGAGTGGAAAAGCTTTAGAGGCCCCGCCAGAAGTTCTACAGCAATCTCAAAATCAAATCTGAAGTTGACGTCGAGCTAATAGAGGCGCTGAGACTGAGACTTTTTTCACACACACACACACACACACACGCGCACACACACGCACACGCACGCACGCGCACACGCACACACACTCCCCTGTAGTGTGATTCCACAGCACTCAAGTTCTTTCAAATCAAGTTGATAAATTGCAAGAATGATGCTGTTTTCTGATGTATTGTATCGTTTAATAGATGGATGTCGTTGTTGTATGAGCCTGATTTAATAGGAGATGATCCAAAAATGTGCAATGCATTCTAAAAGCTTAAAATTGAGTCATCGTTTTTAAGCTGTATTGGGTCAACAACCATGTTTATGCCGTTGCTGGTCATTTTTTTGCCATGTATGTATCCAAATCCATATTCTTTGATTCAAAATAGATTTTTCTGTTCAATACAAGTCTTCAACGACTCGTTTTCATTTCGATTATCAGGCAATCAGAAAGTCCATTGACAGGTTTCAGTGATTATTTTGCCCACATTAACAGTCAAATGTGGAACGCCACAGTTTCAAAATAAACCGGAAATCTGTTAAACTTATCAACGGATGGGGTTTGCGCATTCTCCCCGGGGATTCAACACACTCATGTCTTCTTTTTTTTTTTTTTAACAAATTAAATGTATTATTTATCATCCCCTAAACCTCAAGCCTTGATTGTATATCCTTTAAGTCCATAAAGAGTCAGTACGCATGATTAAATTAGGTGTCTGAACAGCCTTCCCGGAGAATTTTCAAGCACGTTACCGTGTCTTTACCCTTACACACCTTGTTCCTCATCGTCACCACACTGTACACTTTAACTGTCGTCCTGTTCAGTGGGAGGAGCATCGCCCAACCAGCCATTAAGCATGAACTTTGAGGACAGGAGTAACTTCTGCACTGAGGTCAGAGCGTGGGGCTGGAGCTGTCCGTGGTGCTGAATCTCACAGGCCGCGTGTTGTACTGATGCAGCAGTGTTTGTCCTGAAGACGGTGCCGGTTACTCGCTGGTGATGAATAAATATTCACACGTGTCTTGACGCTGCGTGCAGCCTGTCTTTGCGTTGTCATGTTTTTCCACTCTGCATCTTCACAAAGTGACTTTGAACTGCCCCCCCACTGGCAGACCTCGGGTCAGGCCTGCTGTTCGGTCCAGATTGGAGACACTCTACCTTTTACACTACGCAGCTCAGTCCAGCTGGGCGACTTCATCAGTAGTACCTCGCCATTGTCCTCTGCCTCCGCTCTGCTGTGCGTGTCTCCTGCATAGTCCTCTCGTCTATCTGACCGTCTCCTTCAGCAACACACTCTGAATAACCTGCAACCTCTTACCCCTAAAAGTGTCAGTTAAAGCGGGAGGCAACAATGAAACCTCTTGTTACAGACGCCTAATGAAAAGACGAGGACACACACTGGCCCCTCACCCCCCTCGCGTCCTCTCCGTCAGTGCGTTGGGTGGGGCAGATGAATGCGATGCCCTGACTGCAGCGTGCCAGTAGCTGTCTGCTTATTGTATGTGTGGGTCTTATCGTAGTTATTAGTATATCTCCATGACTATCTGGGTTTCATAGCCCTACTGCCTCTTTCTATCACCCCTCCGCATATTAATCTATTCCGCTCCTTGTTCCCCAGCTCTATCTGACTAAAGCTCCCGGATCGTCGAAAGGCCAGAGATAACATGCTCTTGTCTGCCATCACACAAATTGAATTGACATAAATTATTCTGCATCAATATCAGATGCAACCTCTTTTTTTTTTTTTTGTCTTTTTTTAACCCCAATACCATTTAGCCGTAGGCTCTGAAGGCAAATACTACTGCTGAGTGCACCATGATTGACAGTGAGAATAATTTGTGTGTGTGTGTGTGTGTGTGTGTGTGTGTGACACCCTGGGTGCTGTTAATGCGTCGTGCGTGAGCCCTCCTGAGCAGTGAAATCGGCTTATTTCCAACAGCCTCTAAAAACACCTCAGAGGTGCGTTGATGAAAGAGCAAAAGAAGGAGGGATGAACACTCCTCTAATCCTAACTCGCGTCTACTGCCGCCGGCCTCCACCCGCCACAGTCGCTTTTTCTATTTCCTCTCCGGGCTGGTCAGTTATCAAATTCACGGGAGCAACATTCACACACATTTTTACTTGCAAGAGGGACCGGTGGTTTTTGAGATACGAATGGTTTATTCTTCACACGTCTCTTCCTGTTAAATGACTCATGTAAGCTGTGATTCTGGCGGCGTGCCCCGCCGCCGCGGACCGGAGTATCAAACAGCATTCGGTGACATTAGACTCTGGCATTTCTGTACAGCCTCGGGGCACATTCAGATTGATTCCTGCTCGACACCAGTTCTCAAAGCCGATACCATCTCTGCCCCTCGTCCGCTGACCGTGCACTGGCATTTGTTTACTCATTTGTAAAGGCACAGAAAAATGGCATGTGCTGTCAATACATGAATAAATAGTGGGTCTGTGAAGTGAGGCAGAGCGAGAGAGCACAAAGACGTGGGGGTTGAGCCATGGTGTTGCTTTTTGAGCTCTGGGGCAGGCTTATATTTAATGGCTGGACTGAGGCTAAATGAGCTGAATTAATAGGGTCTGCTCCGAACACTTACATGCCTGCTAAACATACATTTGGGCGGGCGTGTGCGCGCGTGTCGTTATTAATTGGGTCATCTTTCAACCATGTCCTCTCAACCTAGACATGCAAGGCGACGGTTTTGAATGTCACGGACAAGATTCAGAGTATTGTTGTTTGTGATCGTTTTCACATCTTTAAATGTCGTTGTGTTCCGTTTTAATTTGAGAGGTTCAGTATATATGTTTTCCGTCTCTCTCTCTCTGCTCTCGCTCTCCTCTCTCCTCCCTCTCTCTCTCCTCTCTCCTCCCTCTCTCTCCCCTCTCTTTACTTACCAGAATTTTTGCAGACACATGCAGGATATCAGCCATGCCTCTCACGTACGTGTCCCTTGGTGATAGTGTGTGTGCACCAGGCTAAATGTTGGCTTAGAATTAAAGGGTTACTCCCCAGTGTGTCCATCGAATCAGTCTGGTGCAGCATCACTACAAGGAGAATCTGGTCCACCTCCCCCCATCTCCAGCCTTCCCTTCCCCTCGTTCCTCCGCTCCAGCTTATTAACCCCGGGTTTTTCCATCTAGCGAGTCTTCACTATGTGTCCGTCATTAAGAATTCATCTCCCCCCCCCGCTGGTCGGGCCTCAGCGGGGGACTGACTCCTGACTCCCCACAAATAAGGCCAACCATTCCGAAAATGAAAGGGTACAGCCACAGAAGAACAAAGTGTGTGTGTGTGTGTGTGTGTGTGTGTGTGTGTGTGTGTGTGTGTGTGTGTGTGTGTGTGTGTGTGTGTGTGTGTGTGTGTGTGTGTGTGTGTGTGTGTGTGTGTGTGTGTGTGTGTGTGTGTGTGTGTGAATACGTGTGTGTGTGTGTGTGTGTGTGTGAATACGATATGTGCTTTTGCACGTGTGTGTCTGCTTGTTCTGTCTGCCTGCTCGTGTCTCAGCGGGCTTGTTTCAGAGGAAGGCGGGTGGTGCGTGTGTTCAACGTGCAGACATTTCTGAGGAATCCTCGTCTTCTTTGGGCTGCGTTGACAACTTCTGGAATGTCATGTGTGCGTTTGTGTGAGCGAGACGGGGAAAAAGACCCGGAGACCGAAGTTGGCGCTCACCAAAAATGTTCCGTCATTGATGGAATCGTTTTAACAATGACCGCAAAACCTGAAGGCCGTCTGTCACTTTGACGGACTGGAGACCTTGGAGAGGTCTGTGAGTTCGGGTCACCGAGCGGTGCAGAAGGAGAGCACGATGTGCAACTTTCCCCGTTGAAGCGAATGCTTGCAGGATCGGGAAAAAATTGGGAGAGGTCATCTGTCCGAGGAAAATACGGGGAAAATAATTAATCTGCTTCGTGTGATGACATAAAAAGTGACCGCGTAGGGTCTCTTTTAATATTTTCCCTTCTAAATACACAATCGACAATCTTCTTCCGTGTAATAATTATTAGGAAAACACACAAATACATATACACTACCTACTGCTATGTGTGTCTCTCTCTCTCGCTCTCTCAGAGACGGTGTTACCTCGAGGGTCGGGATGTTTTCAGACAGATTATCTAGACAGTGAGAGGACGGTGTTCAAACAAGAGGGTCATCCAGACGGTCTCCTTCTATCTACAGGCAAAACACACACGGAACAACCGTGACTCACTTTGTCTCACCGCAGGAAATCCTCCCGACAATAACTGAGCTCGGGCCTCCGTCTTGCATCCGAATGCACAGGAAACTGCAAAAAACACCACTCAGGAGTGGGAAGTTCATATACACACACACACGCTCACCACTTGTTGTGCAGGATATTGTGCAAGTGTTTCCTCAGCAATATATTATCTGATTAGGCTGAATTAATGAGACCCAGTGGAATGGTGAAAACTGCTCTTTTGCATCCTTCCCTCTAGTTATCAGCCTCTTCCCTTCACCCCACACAGCCCGGATTGTATTATCTCCCCTCCGAGTGCGCCTCCCTCTCCTCACCAGTCATTACCCCTCTGCTCCCGCTTCTTGTGCTCCGGTCGGGTA
Source organism: Melanostigma gelatinosum (assembly GCF_949748355.1). Lineage (NCBI taxonomy): Eukaryota > Metazoa > Chordata > Actinopteri > Perciformes > Zoarcidae > Melanostigma > Melanostigma gelatinosum. The sequence goes on from NC_136637.1 coordinate 28,270,365, forward strand.
AGAAATCAGCGGTGAAAGAGGTTTCATTGTGCGTATTTGGTATCTCCTCTTCTCTGACCTTCTGAAAACGTCGATTTGACAAGTGTGCTTCACACTTGCTGCAACACAAATTTGCCAAACCCCCCCCCCCCCACACACACACGCACACAAATATGCGTACAGACAACACATTAGCGCACACGCATGCCCTCGAGCGTTCCCGACTGACACTTCACACAGAGCAGCATCTTTGTATAATGTGTGATTAAATGCTGCTTGATGTGTGTGGCAGCGAGGAGAAGCTGGTAGCTTTAACCAGCTGCCTGTCTCAACATGTGAGCTGGCGGGAGATTCCCTCATGCCTCTGTCTGCTTTTTCTTATTAAATACACACTGCTTATAGGACTCTCCTGCTGCAGACGGCACATGCGTGTGCGTGTGTGGACTTTGTGAATTCACAAGTCTCCTCTGATACAAGGGGTTGTTCATTTCATGATGCCAAATATACTTCATTGTGAGTGACACCGTGAACACGAGGACGGAGAGAATCTGAATGTGTTTGCGTGTGCTGGTGTGGCCTTGAGGCGGCTGCTTTTGATTTGATGAGGGGAGACATGGAACTCTGCCTAAACATCACAAGGAGCAGATCTTTTTGAAGAATTGCTGGTGTGAGCTTGTGCATGTATGTGCCTTTTTCCTGTGTGGAGGTGGAGGGCTGTCATCGGCTCACTTTGAAAAAAACGCAATGGCCAAGATTACAAATGACCCGGCAGAGCACTTTGTCATGTGCACCATGACAGTGAAGGAGGTGTCTGAGAGCACCTGGTGTTTTCATTCCTATGGGGACAGCTTGCCATTCGCTAAAGAGCCGGATGAAGTGGGAAATGGATTGTCAGGTGTGGCGATCACACCTCTCAGCAGTACTCTGCTCATACCTTATTAAAACACGTGTGCCGGTTTCTGCAAGAAGAAAAGTCCAAGGTTCAGAGTTTGAGCCTTTTATGAGTTCATGAAATAATTCTACTGACTTGTATCACGATAAAATGTAAAACAGTTTTCAAATACCATCAACATGACCGAAGACGAAAACACGGACAACACCGTGGCAGCGACCTGTCAATCACCGTGTAGCCCCGCCCCAAAGCATCCCCTGCTTTATGGTCTGTTTGACTCTGAACATAATGTACTAAATGAACATGGTGCTGTAGTGGAGACTTCTAGAGACTGAGACCATAAACTCCTGTTTACAATGTTTACTGAGACTACGGCTGCGCCCTCTTAGTGCATCCGGTCTCAGTCGAATAATGTTTCTTTGGTGGATTCGTCATCTTTTAATGGTTTTCCATGCCGAGTGACTCATTTCCAAGAAAAAATATGAGCGCATCTCTGGTCAGCACAAGATTTAAAGTGGCAGCTTTGAGTGCTTCTTTGTGAAGAAACTCCATCTGCTGATTAAATGATATGCCCTTCTTTGGTGGAACTGCTAATGTTTCCTCGCAGAGTTGAGAAGCTTTTGCTTTTGAATTCATCACATCTTGGAAGACTCACTGGATGATGCTCAACAGGACAACATCAAAGCGGTCTTTCTTTTGTAAGAAAGCTGCAGCCAGCAGCGCTTTTCTTCTCATTTCTCTTTCTCCTCACTTGGACAGAGATTCCTCTTTGATTCATAGCTTTACATACAATTGAGGAGGAAGAGAAAAGGTGAGAGACAAATAGACAAAGAGCAACGTACAAAAGGAGGTGAAGGGAGAGATGGTGGGATTTGTACTTCTCTGGAATGAGTCTCACTGCCTGTTGTTTCTGAGGAGGATGAACTGCTGTTGACATGGAAAGACTTTCACTTCACTTTAGTGCACTTCAGCTCTGCTGGAATTACTTTAGTGAATTTAGTAGTTTAGCGGTACCATTGGAGTAATGCTGTTTTAGCACAGGGAAAGAGGACGATTATTGGATTCAAAACGTTTCTTCACACCTTTTTTAATGTCTCTCGACTGCATCTTTGTCTCCCTCCCCTGTCTGATGATATATAATGTTCTACACCGCTGAACTTCGGGCTTTTGTTCGACGCTCGCTGACAAAATGTAAGAAGTATTTTAAAAAGCAGCGCTCATTCAGTTATTTGTCCAACTAAGATGTTGCGGTAAAGGAAAGACCTCTCCTCGGGCAAACATTGTGTGTTTAGTGTCGTCTCCGCCACGTTAAAGTCGGTAAAATGAGAACCATCAGCACAGCTGCTTTACTGTCGTCACCACATGTAGTCTGTGTGTACTGTGTACTGAAACCAGTGCACATCTGTGTTCACTGATGTGTGTGTCAGTGTGTGTGTGTGTGTGAGGGTGTATACATTGAGGTTAGTGAATTTGAGCACCAGCCAACAAACATTTCATTCTCTCTGATGCTCCACCTCCACAGTCACTCCGTGGAAGCAGCAAACTCTCGTCAGCAGAATGCATTCGTCTGCTCTTGACAGCTTGCCGGCAAAAACGCCAATTAATATTCACATCCCGGCCTTAATGCAACCAGAGGAGCCAGAGACGGCATCATTTTTTAGGAATAAAATGGACTGCTGGCCAGATACTACAGGGCACATAAAACACAGATACGGGGACACACACACACACACACACACACACACACACACACACACACACACCTGCAGTTACACCCAAATAGATCTGTGTGTGTTCAGATGATTGAAGGTGTGTGGGTGATAAATCCAAACAGAAAATAGGCTTAAGAATTTTAATTGACAGTAAAGCTCAAGAGATGAATCAGATTTCTGCTCTGATTTTACTTATGTGTCTTATTTTGGTGGAGATACAATATCTGACTCAATGAATATCTTATTAAAGTCCCAAGATTGAATTTCCCCAGTGACGGGCAACCAACAGACGTCTCTGTTAGTTTCAGATTAGCCGTTGTGTAGTTGTCCTCGTGCAACGCTTCCGATGATATCTTATGATTTCTTTTCTTTTTCCACAAAAGACCGCAACACGTGGCATTTTCCGCTTGTTACATACGTCTTTTCAAAATAAACTTCACAGGAAACTACTTGGTTAGGTTGAGGAAAGAGTTGTCGTTTGAACCATGAGTGCCGTAACGACATCACGTGAGTGACGTCACAAACGAATCAACATTGAAGAAAAGAAAAGGTCGCTGGTTGTTGGGTGCTTTTAGGGCCTTTGTACGTCCTCGTTGAAGATTACGTCGATAATTATTATTTTTCATAATTGCAACTACGAATGCTGGATGAGACCAGCCTGAGATGATGCTTCTTTGGTCCATCGATGGAGTAGTCCCGTGCATTTTAAATTTGGCAGTGAGATGTTTTTGTCTGTTTCAAAGTGGAGTAATGCAGCAGGGTGGGGATCGAGGTGGGGATCAGGTTGGTGTGTGTGTGTGTGTGTGTGTGTGTGTGTGTGTGTGTCTTTACTGTATGTAGTCATTTGTTGAGTGGATTTGGATACAAATGTGTGTTCATCAATGATGTTTACTGGAACGGTGTTGCAGCAGAAGTATTGATCTGAACCAGGCTCTTTCTGTGTGTGTGTGTGCAGTGAGACTATTGATCTCCTCCACTCCCAACAGTGTTTATTCCTACAGAAAGTCTGTCAAAAGCCAAGTGTAAGTAATCCCTCTTCCCCCTTTCTCTGCCTTTCTTCCCCCTCTCGTACTATTCGTCTCACTCACTCACATTCAAACCTTCTTTTAAATGATCGTATTCATGTTTTCTTCAGTCTTACTATTTTTTGTTGTTTTAGATTCAAGTACTGTCAACATCTTTTTTCTCCTTTCATTTCCTTCGTTTGTTTTCTTACATCGTGACAGATGAAAGCACAAAGACGTACACGCACGTACACACACGGTCTCTAATGCTGCCTCACAGCCGCCCACATCCCAGCCTCTGCTTTGACAACGAGGCTTTTATTTGTTTTTAATGTTTAATGGTTTGTGTCTCGCTTCCATGATGCTGAAGATTACACTGCTGTGTTTCAAAAAACAAAAAATAATTTCAGTGTGAGACACTTGTTCTTGATTTGTGTTGCTTTTGTGTTGAAAAGATGGACGACACAGAGCTGCGACTCGTTACGTGTCAATTTCACATGACGGTGACGTACGATATATACAGATATCAATGCAAAGTGAAAACATGCATATCATCATCTTTAAGACGCGTCTTTATTTTGAAATTGTCGTGTTTCCATGAGGTCCAGTTATGAGTGTTGAGTTTGATGAATCATTCATTTTTAATTTCTCCTTAAAGTATTTGCTTTGAAATCAACACTTTTCTCTTTTGAAACATGTGCATTGTATGTGTTTTATTTCTTGTGCATAACTGTTTTGCTCTTTTTCTTTCCGCCTGCTTTTTTGTGTATTTTGCATTTAGCAGTATTGTTAAACATTTTATATAAAGAGCAAAGAAAAGTACTTACTTTCACCATCAGTCCAGGTGCATGAAGCCCACATGTTGCATCTTATGATGTAACACTTGTGTAAATGCAAAGTGAGACATTTTGGTTTTTCACCAGCAGCCATTCTTCAAGGTTTTTGGCGGTATTTTACATCAGCTGCTAGCTTCTCCCTGTACTGTGTCCAGATGTCCACAAGTCCCGTCCTCACAGTGAAGCTTTCAGGGGCCACGCACCCTCCAGCTGAACCAAACCAAGGTGGTCCTCAACACCTACTGCTCCTGTTTTGGTCGAGGCTCACTGCCTCTCCGGAGCTTCCTTCTGTAAACACGTTTCATCAACCCTACATTACAGACGGCAAAGAAGCTGACGTCCAACACCATTACATTGTAATGTAGTGACTGCCTTTCAAATTGCAATCCCTGAAACTACTGATGCTGCCGAGCCGTTCTAAGATGTACGTTACTGCTGTCACGTTAGTGAGGGGATCAACACAGTGTTCATTTGACAAACCATGAATCCTAAATAAGTCTGTCCATCCCCAACACTGCTCTGCTGTGTGAATGTGTCAGTGGTGTTGTTTAGAGTCCCGTGGAGCTCAGGAGGCAGAGAATGCCCCCTAACCTGCCGGGGTGGAGGGTCTCCATTTCCCGTTGTGGCACAGCCTTCGTAAAATATATGCACTGGTGATGAATGGTGGGACAGTCTAATGGATTCCACGGGATCGGAGGGAGGGAGAGGAGCAGTGAGAAGGGGCAACGGCTGAGAAGAGAGGTGAGATAGTAATAATAAGATTGGAAAAAGAAAAAGGGAGGGGAGAGATGGAGGGCAGCATGGGTGTTATAAGGGAGGAAAGAGGCTGTTCAGGGTTGAGCAGTGAAGCAGAGAAGCTGTTGTGTGTGTGTGTGTGTGTGTGTGTGAGAGATGAGTTTTCAACCCTAGAACTCAAGGAGCCAAGTGTCCTCTCTCTGCCTCACAAAGTCACTTTCCCTCCTCTTTCTACACGTCTCCTCATCAGCCCAAAGTCGCCCCCCCCCCCCCCCCCTTTGACACACTCCTTCCCTCTCGTCAGGGGGTCCCGGTCAGCTCTGACATTAAGATTCACACCACAACTCCCATCCGTTGAACAGAGGGAGGAGGATACCGTGAGCTAAACCCGTCTCTCCTCTTCCTCAACTGGGGTCCCTTCCTCTTCGCCATGCCTTTGTTCCCTCCTAAGATCACAGTGAAACATGCAGAAAGGTCCGCCGTCAACGCTCTCTGCAGCACTTTGTGTGCCAGGAGTATGTTGCATGTGATCTGACACACGTGTCTACTTTTCCTCTTTTTTTTTTTTTTTTCCCCGTGCCGGCCCTGGGATTGCACCTCTAAATTTATCCTCAAAGTGTGCCACCTCTCCTGTGAGCGGCTGCTGGGATTCTGTAGTGTGTGTGTGTGTGGGGGGGGGGGGGGGGGGGGGATAGGATCATCTGTGAGGGGAAGAGTGGCGAACGAAGGGGGGGTTGTGCTGTATGTGGGACACATCAGCTCACATCCTGTTCTCTGCTTCTTTCTTCCTCTTTTTCTTATCTCTTCTGCGATCATCGCTGTCCCCTGCTGGGTTTATTTGGGGGGGGGGATTATCATTGTGTGTGTGTGTGTGCATATGCCTTGTGTGTAAGTAGCATTTGCACTCGCTGCTTTTTGCATGGCCGTAATTAGCATATTTGCACGGAAATATACATGTACAGGAGAGTTTTTGTGCTGTTTTTACAGCACAGTTCGACACAGACTGGACGCTGGAGGCCCCGATACAGCAGACCATCTGAACTACGATACATTTAGGATTAAACCTGCTCAGATGTGTGTGTGTGTCTGTTTCGGGGGCTGATAAAGATACAGCCCCATGTATCCACTTGTGGATACCCATGAATAGAAAATCAATATCCTCAGCAGGATTAATTACTGGGCACATAGCAGGTGCAAGCTTTAGTGTGTGCATACCGCTGGTGTGCACACACACATGACATTTGCTCACCTTGTAGGATATTAGTTGGAGAATCTACGGGGCCTCGTGGTGTTAGTCTGCCTGCTGCCATTTCACAATCGCCGTTATGTTGAGGGAATAAGTGATGCTCGAAGTGTCAAGAAATGTGCGTGTGTGCGTGTTTGTTTGCGTGTGTGTGTGCGTGTGTGTGTGTGTGTGTTCCACAATGGCTGCTCCGTGTGGTTAATCTCTGCCCGACAATAGCCTCCCTGAGCTGCCAGCTCTCCGGTCCACAGGCCTGGAGTGAAGCCTGGGGAGCGGGGTTGGAAGTCACCCAGCCGGGACTCAAGGGACTGGGCTTGGACTGCCTCCAACTCTCCCTGTGTGGGGATGATTGAGGGGGTTGCAAGGACACTACCGCTCTGCGAAGAGGGGGCCGAGAGAGGAGAGATAATGGAAGGAGAGGGGAACAGATGGAAATGGGACGTGGATAGGATGGACAGGGAATGAGCGGTGTAGGACATCTAGTTATGGCTGCTGAACGCAGTATTCCCCCTGCTGTTGGTGATGCTACCGAAAGAAGAAAAGAAATCCATCTGCTGTTTCTTTGGGAATACACTGTCAGAAATCCCTGCAGTATGCTCCGTTACACCAAAAGGTTACAGAAGTTTCTGTTAGCTGTAGTTAATGCTGCTGATGAATCTGTATCAACACGGGTCAACTTTAGTTCCACAGACCAGCGGCACATATTTTGTCAAAAGGCCTCGACAACAACTCTGACTCAAAGCTTCAGAAAAGCCTTAAATCTGAGATTGGGAGCATTCTGATTGCCTCGCAATGGTTCTCAACCTGTCGCCGGGTCTTAGCTAACAGCGCTAGCTGTGTAAACTAAGGGGGAACCTAAGGGCTACGCTTCAGCTGTAACCGCTGTATGAAAGCAGTGAAGAGCGGCAGCTGAACGGCCAGTCCGGCGATGTCAACAAAGCAAGGAGGAGCTCTGATAACAGCGACTTGATTCTGTTCCCAGGTAGACATTACTTCTATATATCTCCACATAGCATCGGTTGTTTGCTGCAATATTTATTTGGACGTGATTCAACACTGCTCCTTTAAAACAAAGCAATAAAACATCAGAAGGAGACATTTAGAGTTTCTGTCTGCATGGATGGCTGTGGGTGTCTGCTGCTTATTGAAAAACCTTCAGGACATAAAAGCTTGAATCTCGACTCAAATGAGGAAATGAACAGTTCGCTGACACTGAATCTGGATAAATTGGGAACTGTAGTTGGGCTCAGGGCGTGGACATCTGCCACGAATGTAGGTGGGACTGTTGATGGTAGTGATTTACTGCAAGGTGTACCCTAACTGCACTCACCGCGGCGGAGCAAAGGTGGGGAATTTAAATGGCAACAAAAGCTAATTTATAAATGTATTCATCCAGTTTCTTGTGGGCTTAATTGCCTCAATTAAACAACCCCCTTGACACCAAGCGTAAAGATACAGATGGTGCAGTTTCACTGAGTTTCTTTTCTCTGATTTCCCCACTGACACAGCAATCTTAGAAAGAAAGAGCACATTCAAGGTTCACCATCTGTATCTTCACGCTCAGCGGTGAGAGGGTGATGATTTACATGTCCTTTGAAACCTCAGACTGCACGAAATACCGTCTCAAAAGAATCACTCGAGTCTCCTTCAGTCTACAGTACATCTCAAATTCTCATGGCCGTTGATCAGAAAGGCCTCGTCGTTTTCCAGAGACTTTTTTTTAATTTATGGAAACGGCGTTGTCATCGTCTAACGGGACTTGGGAATGTGATGTCACGTGACCGCTGGGTGCGGTATGAACTCGCGGTTTGTTGTTCTGCAGCGTCAGCGTATGTTGTGCTACAGCTGGGCATCCTGTGTCTTCCTACATGTGTAACAGAAGTGACGTATCTCTCATTAAACATGTTAAGTCTTGACTGATTGCAGCTCTAGTCTTTCCCATAATTTAAGTGTTGACTTTTTTCAGCCAGTGCAGCAGCTACGGATGGGCAATAATTCTACTTGATTATTTATCGTATTGCAGTGAATCATTTCGTGGCTAAATCATATATCGAGGTGTTGATAATAACGAGCACGTACTCATTAATATTCCTCTGAAGATTTGATTATTGTTCACATTTTAATTAAATGAGAAAATATTATGAAACTGGATACAAATTAGAGACGACGCAAACTCACAGCTGGTCTGATGGGAATGTTTGAGTCACAAGATTGTTAGTGGGGTTACTCAATAAAACCATATTTAAGTGTAAATTCATTCATCGTATATTATTATTCGTCTTCATCAAACGCGGTCCAATTCTTCATTCTTGGTGTTTGTTAGTTTAATGCCAACAAAATAAAAAGAGGCTTGTCTTTGCTGCTGTTTAAAGCCTCTACACATCAATAATACCCACACAGATGTTTTCACGCACGTTGTCTGATGAATACAAACTGAGCTTGATTGACAGCTCCCTCACCGGCCTGTTTCTGTCTTTTCAGTCGGACCAGCTTTCACCAGCAACAGTTGTTGTCATTGACCCGTCTGTCCTTTCACTCACTACAGTTCTGTACTTCTACACGTCTCTGGTACTTGAGTTATTTCACCTTGCAAGAGTTTTACTGCCGACTGTGTTGTAAAATGTGCCATCTGCAGCTTCTGCTCCATAAACAAACACCAGTATTCACAGCTACAGCAGGTACGCCGCTGAATTACCCACAATTCATATTACCTTGATTACCTCTGAATACAGAGGACACATCGGCCCCCGCTGCTCCATAAAGTGAGAATACTTCTGGAATTAATAATGTCAGATATTTCCAATTAAAGTTGGAAATGTATTTCTCAGTAATGTTTATTCTGCAAAAACCGCTCGCAGTGCTTTGTAGGTCACGGACAAAAGTGCCCAGACAGATGGATGGAAAATAAACACCACCTTTCATCGTTCTGAAGAACAAAGCGGCCACAGACGGGGAGTTGAGTCCTTGTGGATCATCTAAATTTGCATCGGCGCAAAGACGTGACTTTAGTTGACTGTGATCAAGACAAACGTCTCCCTTCACCTCAGCTGAGTCTTTGCTGATGAAGCGGGAGAGTTTCTGGGCCGTCGCGGTGCTTTTTGATAACGCCAACCAAACGGCATGAATGAAGCGTTCTGACTGAGACCAGATCTCCCCAGCAGTGTGTGCATAGTGTGTGTTCATAGTCTATGCAAGTGTGTGAACATGTGCATCTTCCCAACAGTTGATTATTTTTAAGCCTCGATGTTATGTCTTGGAGTTCTTTGGGCTCACACACACACACACACACACACACACACACAGCAGAGAGAGGAACCACGTGAGAAATGTGTTTCCAATAAGACTGGGGGCTCAGTGTATTCTGCGTTAAGAGGAGAGCAAAATGAGCAGTTTTTCTCCAAGGAAATATCTAGAAAGAGATTGGACAGCTACAGCGGTATCACAGATAGAACATGGTGAATGAGCTTAGACTGTGATCGTCAACAGGGAGATAACGATCTCTCGCTTTTTCCCGTCTCTTCCTTTTTTTCCACATTGTGTTCTCGGCACTCGTTTATTCCATCTTTCAATATGCATTTTTTACCGTTGCTCTCTCCCTGGTGCTCACTGCTGCTACAACATATCCATCTTGTCATTTCTTTTCTTCCCCTCTTTAGAGATGTGGGGCGGGGGAGGGGGGGAGAGAGAGAGGGAGATACAGTATCCCTGCGTATTTAGCTGTGAATGCATGTGAGTGGATCTACGTGTGTTTGTGACTGCTACAGTTATGCATGCCTGCCCTCACGCCGGGCATAAATCATCATTAGAGATTGCAGGTGTGTGTGTGTGGGTGTGGGTGTGTGTGTGTAGGTGTGTGTGTGTGCGCGCTAAGACGGACGGACTGCAGCGACCGAGCCTTCCGTGCTCAACAGGCTGCCTCATTGTTCCAGCGCCGACGCTCTGTTCCACTCCGTTTCCAAGGTTTCCGAGACTGCTGTAAAACACACGCACATGCATACACACACACGCACACACACACACAAACACACACGCATACACACTCTGCGCTGTCTCTGAGAGCGGGTGACCTTGCACAGTGATGAGTGACCGGTTGATAAACTCTGCTGAGAGAGAGAGCGTTTACTCCGCCTCCATAAAATGTCTCGCACAAGGCCAGCGGGCGGCGTGGCGGCGTGGTTCACACACACTAACGGCCTCTGCAGAGCCGCCATTTTACCGTCTGACGCCGTCAATTCGCACTCTGTGAAGCCTGCATTGAAAAACATGCGTTTGGCCATAACTATATTTCACATTCATGGCAGATATCTTTCATTTGAAGTTCTCCATCACTTGGTTTCATACGTTGGGCGTCACTTTTTGGGCGGTGGAGTGTTGGAATCCGTTGTAAACTTCTGTGAAGACGATTTTGGCCAAAGTATCACTTTAATTAGTTATATTGCATATAATTCTATGTATATTATTTAGCCGACAAAATGTTCTGTCCAAAACTCAGAATTGACAATGTTACAAGATCAATATAAATGGCTCAGTATTCAACTTACCTTAAGTGCTCAAAGTGTAGTTCTCTGACGCGAGGGGTCTCTCAATCAAAACAACAGAAGACAGAGTTTGGTGACGCAGTGAAGTCATGGGAGTTGCTGGGTCACTTCCTGTCGTAGGTAAAGGGGTTTCACGTCCGAAAGAAAGGAAAAACGTGGGACACGAGGTTTTGATCGATTGGTTCTCCTCAGCTGACTCGTTTGTGTCTGGTGCTGTGAATTGAAGAAGAGGCCATGAAGAGCTTGTTGACGCAGCAGAGGAAGACATGTTTCAGAGTTGGTCGTGATTATTAACGATAATTTCCTGCTGCCCTCGTTACTGAAGGGGAGAGAGAGAGAGAGAGAGAGGGAGAGAGGGGAAGGGTCTGTGTGCATCTCATGCTGGATCTCTCTCCCTCTGATCTGAATGTCGGTCAATGTCAGACGCTGCCTGCTCGTCCTCAGCTTCCTTTGCTCCGTATTAATATGCGTTTTGTTATCTGAGTGGTTTCTAAACACTTTGACAATCCCTCTGCTTCTGGCTTCATTCACCTGGCAGGCCTCCAATACTTTGACTGTATGTGTGTGTGTGTGTGTGCGTGCTTCTGAGTCTTTGCCAGTCACTGTGTTAAGGGAGGTATCACAACTGACAGTTTTCTTTTTCCTTCCTTTCATTTGTATCCCATCATTCAGTTTTTGTGTGTGTGTGCGTGCGTGCGTGTGTGTTAAAGGAGGCGGTAAACTACTCCTCCAGCAGTTTGATCCAGAGATCCACTGTCCTGCCTACCTTCTGACCAGCTGGCTGGGTGTGTGTGTGTGTGTGTTGGACGCCAGGCAAAGAACAATCAATGGTATTAATTTGCGGAGGCAGCGGTGTGAGCTGAGGCAATCTGCTGCACACTGGGAGCCACGCTTTGCTGTGATTTACCACACACACACACACACACACACACACACACACACACACACCACCTTTCCAATTCCACCACCCCAAATCGTACCTTCCCTCCTCTCTTCTCCTGTTTAGTTTGCATTCACAGACAATTTCAGTTTACAGTTCATGAGGCACACTGGAATGTCACACTTCACTCGCTCCCGTCCCCCTCCCCCCCCGCCCCCCCCCCCCCCACCCCCCTCTCCCCCCCCACCCCCCTCTCCCCCCCCCTCCCCCTCCCTCACTAGCTCGCTCTCGTGGTCCAGGTAATTAACAGGCAGGCTGCTCCATGGTGGCAGGAGGGAGGAGAGGACTGCAGGGTAGAGACACGACCACACACTGGCCATGCGTTACCTCTGCCAGCACACACACGCACACACACGCACACACACGCACACACACACACACACACACTCTCTCACACTATACAATTGTCTACCAAACGCAGTCAAATGCGGTTTGTCATTCCTCCCACCCGCAGCGTTTTCAAATCTCAGTGTGTTTATCCTGGATAAAGGTTCAATCAAAACACAAAAATCGACTGAATTGAAATGTTAATGTTTCCAATAGAGGAGTCGATCACGGCTAAAAGAGAAGCGTCGTTGTTCTCACACCTGCTGCCCCTCTACACATCTCCTGTGTTCTGTGGATGTATTTTCTTCTCTATTTTAACTTTGTTTGTTGAAGGTATTGTGCTTTGCAGCTGCAGTGCTGACGGATCAGTCTGCACTAACTGGTCTCATTTTCTTTCAAAGTTAGTGTTAATAAATCACGGCTCATATCGGTTTCATTTCAGGGCTTTTATGTCGCAATTAATGTACTTGAGGAGATGCACCAGCACGCCACGCTTAACGAGGAAATGACTCAGGCTCGACTCAAAGCACTTCGTGTGACAAGTCGCCCACTCCACGTCCTCTTCACATGCTCTTCTTGAGTGCATCTCATTTCTGACCACTTTAAAATGTCTGCATTCAATTCAGTGTTTTTTCAGTTTGAAGTTAAACAGGAAACTTCATTTTTTGTTTTGTCTTTTGAATCAGTGGACACTGAATGGTGCCCGATGTCCTCTCGTGCGTTTCCAGCCGAGCACGAACTCACAGCTGGTTTCGGCAAATGTAGGTCTGAACAGAAGAACTTTCTGTGTCTTTTGTCTTCTTTCGGCATTGACGCCTGCCTCTGACAGGCTCGTGTTACGCAACATGACATCATGCGGGTTAGGTTGCAAACATAAACCGCAGGAGCAAACGCCGCTAACGGCGTTCTACAAAGTTGTAAATGATCCAGCATCTCATCACACATCACTGTCTACAGTACGAGTGAGGAGACATTAGTCTCTCGCCGAGCTAAAATATAGACGACCACCTGCCATGAACTCCAAACTGAGTCAATTATCATGTTTTATGAGTTATTAAAACCAACATCGTACACATATCTTTCACGACGACAACTAAACCTGCGTTTGATGAAGTCGGAGGGACATTTTCCACCGTTTTAATGACGTTCGATGATCGTCAGTGATGGTTTCCGATGAATACGCGTATCATTTGAAATACAAGTACACATTGGGACAGCGCTGGGCCTACATTACTCACAGCTATTTATTGTGGCAGTTATGAGGCATTTTCAGCTCAGTGGTGAATGTTCGGTACAGTTACAAACTAAAATGAGCTGCCAGTCTCCGTTACAGCATCAGTGCTGATCCTGCTATTTTGTTCACGTACACTGGCTGTGATAAAAAACCCTTTTGTCACAGTTATGAGATTAAACCCGCACACATGCAGGACGTAGAGTTATGAGATTAAAATACACACACAACAGGCACACTGCTGTCTCTCTGTCCGGCATAACACCAGACATGACTAATCCACTGTAGAGGGTCTTCATCCAATCAGACCTGCTGTCTGCTGACCCGACACACAGAGGGCCACCGCTCTCATATTGTTAAACACGGCACACTCGCACATTTCCCCTCGAAACACAGCATTGTGTTGGTGTATGCTCGCTGCAAAGTGCGTGAAAATCTGTTTTATTATTTTGTATTTATCAGTTGTCTTTACATTGGCTCGCTAAGTTTAATTACCGCCGACGTTGCTAATAACAAATCCAGAAACGGGAGCGTCATCGGGAAACTGTTCAGCCAGATTTTATTTTGAAGTCAGAACTTAAAGTAAGTGCACCTGAAACGTAACGAGGGATGCGATGATTCACCCCGGTGTCACGGCAGGTTGTGAAATGCAATCTATTGGTTCGTATACGGGGACACGAATTGTAAAATAATACCAAAGGGAAGTCAATAAGGAGCTTTATTCAGGGCGGACACCCAATGAAATGCATCCATGTGACAGTCCGAGTAAGTGACGTGCTTTATAATATCCAAAAAGATGACTGTTGGTGGGCGGGACGGGACGGATGAGCATAACAAACAGGACTTTACACCAGAAGGTGTTCGACAGCGCATTGTGCTTTTATTGTCATCGTTTGGTGGTTTGAATCTCTTCGTCTGTCAAATAAAGGCAAAAAAAAAGTTTGAAATAAACTGGAATAATCCTGTAAAATAAACTATTCCTATATTTTTGACGCTGGGCAATACCTGATTATTATCATCGGACTTTAACCGTGGTATTGCTTCGTTAAATTATTTTGACTAATTATGATTCAAACATTGTATTTTCATTTTAAACAACAAAAAAGTAATTTTATTTTTTTTGTTTTACATGCGTTAAGACGGTGGAAACATTTCCATCATGAATACAAAATGAACATTAAACCTTGATCTTGAGATTGTGACGACACGTATGAATATGTGGAAATTCTTCTCTTGAATGTTCATGAGTTTCATCCTCATCAGTCGACCCCGTCGACCCCGTCGACCCCGTCGACCCCGTCTCCTGGTCTCTGGTCTCCGGCTGCTCATCCTGCCTGACATGCACGGCTGCTCGGTGTTTTAATTGACTTTGGCTTCTGCTTTTGAATAACAAACAATGAAAAGCTGCCAGGTGGTGGTTGTGAGGCTCCGAGTTATTACTCCCACACTCAGAAACGCTCACGTGGCATTAAGATGCTTTCCTCTTTATCTCTTGAGTCCCTTTTCATTCATTTGTCGTAATTCATAACTCAACACTCGTCTTTGCCTTCTCTTCTCACTTCTGTCACTCTCTGTCACGAGGCCAGTCTGAGTCTTCTCTTTCTCTCTCTCTCTCTCTCTCTCACACACACACACACACACACACACACACACACACACACACACACACACACACAGATCTCACCCTGCTGCTTTGAGGAGATGAACTGGCATAATTCTAGTTGTGTTGCTGCTGTTTGCTGGGTTGTGGATTGTTGATGAGTGATGTTGCGTTATAGCTTTTTCTCTCTGTCATCTCAGCCAAGGAGGGAAAAAAATAATCATAATATTCCCCGGTCTGCTTTCATCTCGGAGACCTCAGACTCTTGCCTGTTATTGAATAGCTGAGGAGTCATTTTCTAGTTTCTCATGTCAGGAAGAAGAAACTCTGAAGACAAATGGTCCAATTCTACTTTAACGGGCCCATTCATATTGTAATAGAGGCTGGAACAAAGAAAGGGGAGAGCTGGGACATTAGGAATGGCACAGTCAGCCTTAGTCACTGTGTTTGACTCCACGTGAGTGTGTGTGTGTTAGAGAGAGAGAGGGTTTTTTTCTCTTTAATTCTCTCTGTTGGAGATGTATACCTCGGGGATATTCTGCCATCTGATCCATTTTAGTCGTGTGGCAAACAGCCAAGGCATCTTTTCAATTACAGAGAAATGGATAGTGTGTGTGTGTGTGTCCATGCTAGACTGCATGCATGTGTGTGTGTGTGTGTGTGTGTGTGTGTGTGTGTGTGTGTGTGTGTGTGTGTGTGTGTACAGAAGGAAAGACACAGCAAGGCAGGAGGAGAGAGAGCCGGAAAAAAAGAGAGATATTGAGAGGAAGCAAAGGGTGAAACAGCAAAGGTGCAAGAAAACAAAATGAAAAGGAGGGAGGGATGTATTCCTCCACCGCTGGCTTAAGACTTGCCAAGAGACCCGGAGCCATACGAGAGGAGCAGTGGGATCGGAGAGACAGACGGAGAGAGATGGAATCAGACGGCTTTGCCACGAAGGGAGAAAATACCGCTCCCCCTCTGTCTTTAAGCCGAGCAATAATTTAAAGCCTCGACCCTCTGAAGCCTTGGATCCACATTGACTGGTCATCTTAAATCAAATCAGGCCACTGGGCTGTGTGTGTGTGTGTGTGTGTTGGTCTATACACACACATGCAGAGGGAGCCCCTGGTCTACTCTGAATTATTGACGGTGGAGAATAATTGATTGGTTCACCTTCAGGCCTGTCTGAGTGCACCGCCTCGTATCAGCATGCCTCCTCCCGTTCCACTCTCACGCTTTGCTCTTTTTATTGCCTTCGTCCTCCGACTACTTCTTAGTTTTTTCGACTAACAAAACGTACGTCTATCTCAGGAATGCCTTGAAGGATTTTCTTTTTTTAATTTGGCCTAAACGTCCACTTGGACTCAAGAAAGGACTGATCGGGTTTTTGGAGCTCGAAGGTCAAAGTCACTGTGGCCTCACCAAGTGTGTTTTTCAACAAAGTGCTGATTGTGAAAAATTCCACGCAAATGTCTCGTAGGATAAAATGATGACATGACAGACATGGATTTAAACTGCAACTTGACCGGACAATCTGCACGGCTCAAACCACGTCTTCTGGTAAACTAACCTTTGAGCCCTTCTCTTCTCTGTTTCCCCTTCACGACTTATCGCTCCCGTCAGTCCGTCCTGCCGGCCGCTGTGACGGCCTCTGCTCATGACGGGCTGTGCAGCATGTGATCAGTCATGGCTAGCTGCAGTGCACCGGCACATGCATCCGATCAATGACATGTTTCTGCAGGCAGGCGACGGCCATGACATACAACCGCTGCCCTGACATACATGCACGAGTACACACACACACACACACACACGCACGAGTACACACACACACACACACACACGCGGGAGCAGAGGTGCACACACACCATGCTGGGCTGACATACAGCCTCGCTGCTCTGACAGGTTGGAGATGAGGTGAGGATGGACAGATGGATGGATGGATGAATGGATGGATAGATGAGTGGATGGAGAGATGAATGGATGGAGAGATGAATGGATGGATAGATGGATAGATGAATGGATGGATAGATGAATGGATGGATAGATGGATAGATGAGTGGATGGATAGATGAATGGATGGAGATGAATGGATGAATGGATGGATAGATGAATGGATGGATAGATGAATGGATGGAGATGAATGGATGAATGGATGGATAGATGGATAGATGAATGGATGGATGAATGGATGGATGGATAGATGAATGGATGGAGAGATGAATGGATGGAGAGATGAATGGATGGATAGATGAATGGATGGATAGATGGATAGATGAATGGATGGATAGATGAATGGATGGAGAGATGAATGGATGAATGGATGGATAGATGAATGGATGGATAGATGGATAGATGAATGGATGGATAGATGGATAGATGAGTGGATGGATAGATGGATAGATGAGTGGATGGATAGATGAATGGATGGAGAGATGAATGGATGAATGGATGGATAGATGAATGGATGGATGGATGGATGGATAGATGAATGGATGGATAGATGAATGGATGGATAGATGAATGGATGGATAGATGAGTGGATGGATAGATGAATGGATGGATAGATGAGTGGATGAATGGATGAATGGATGGATAGATGAATGGATGGATAGATGAATGGATGAATGGATGGATAGATGAGTGGATGGATAGATGGATAGATGAATGGATGGATAGATGAGTGGATGGATAGATGGATAGATGAATGGATGGATAGATGAGTGGATGAATGGATGAATGGATGGATAGATGAATGGATGGAGAGATGAATGGATGAATGGATGGATAGATGAATGGATGGATGGATGGATGAATGGATGGATGGATGGATGGATGGATAGATGAGTGGATGGAGAGATGAATGGATGGATAGATGAATGGATGGATGGATGGATGAATGGATGGATGGATGGATGGATGGATAGATGAGTGGATGGAGAGATGAATGGATGGATAGATGAATGGATGGATGGATGGATAGATGAATGGATGAGTGGATGGATAGATGAATGGATGAATGGATGAATGGATGGATAGATGAGTGGATGGATGGATGAATGGATGAATGGATGTAATGGAGAGAGGTGAACGGTGCAAATGCTGTTGCTGGATAACCGTTCGGCGGCGATGGCGTTTGACACACTCTCTCCTGGTTTAGGCCTCGCAGAGAGCTGGACTGTTTATAAATCTCCAGGTATGGATTTTTTTTTTACATCCGCCATAACTCCAGAGGCTATAGGGTCTCACGGTTCATACAAAAAACTAACGGCATATAGAGCTCAATTACCAGCTCGTGGTGCAAATCTCCTCACAGAACGCTCGGTGCATCTCTTTAGTTGTTGGGTGGCTTTTTTCAACCCTTCCTCTCCTTCCTCTACAGCGTAAACGACTGTAAAAATCAGAGTGCGTTGTGGACGCCACATAACTACATCGCCTGCTCCCTTGTTGTTGAAAACGTAATCTTATTGTCAGCGTTGCATTTCAAATGATATGTATGCTTATTACGCAGCCCCTGAGCTGTTTGGTTCGTTTGAAACCATCGAAACTCTCCGAGCGCACGAGTGACGGCACGCCGCGGCACAAACCGCACATGCTGATTCAGCTTTTTCTTCACTTAGGGAGGCACTTCTCCCTTCGTATGTCAGTGTAAACACCTGCTGCTTGTTGCATCCATATCAGTGTTGTGCTGCTGGGACGCGTGCGGTTCTCGGGCACGTTATGCAAATGTGTGAACCTGGATTAGACCAATGGGAGGGTTAGGATGGTGTAATCCTCTCTCCTGTACACTTGATTATCACATACACACCGCGGCCGCGTCCTGTCTAATAATCCCTCTGACTCAACCCGTCTCAGGGAAAGAGACAGTCAGAGAGAGAGAGATAGCGAGCATCTCCTCACCCACTTCTTTCTCCTCTGAATGTGCTGACTCCATCACAATACCTCACAGCGGAAAGAGAAGTCAATTAACCTGCATGCGTCTCCAGTCGCTCCCTTGTGTGTGGACACGGTGTGTGTTTGTAGCCTTAGCTTGTCACTGCAGTCAGCTCACACAAACAGGGGGGGGGGGGGGCACAGATGGTGACAAACGCACAGAAGTAAGTCCAATCCGTCTCCCATCCAGCCGGGATAATTAATCATCAGAACGTGTCTCGACACAGCGTTTCGTTTCATGAGCTTCAGCGTCACGCTGCTAGCGCGCTTTGCTTTTACTGTCACATACTGGCAGAGGAGCACGATTCTCTGTGGGGGGGGGATTATTAGATGGTCCTCAGTCTCAGCTTGGCATCCCTGTCTTAACTGTGACAGTATGGAGAGGTGGGGGGGGGGGAATGGGTAATAGACACAGGGAGAGGGAGGCCACAGTACATGGCACCAGAGGTAATTAGCAGAGCAGCTGTTTGAGAGGGGGGGGGGCTATAGCCGTGACACTGCAGGAAGGAGCTGGGGGAATAATTAGCCGGTAACACCCGTCAAGCTCTCACAAAGAGGAGATGTGTTGTTCTACTTCTGCTCTCCGCTGAGGAACGCCAGACCTCCACACTCGGCCCAACACCGACCGACTGTGTGTGTGTGTGTGTGTGTGTGTGTGTGTGTGTGTGTGTGTGTGTGTGTGTGTGTGTGTGTGTGTGTGTGTGTGTGTGTGTGTGTGTGTGTGTGTGTGTGATGTATCTGCTCAACGGACCATATATTTAGAGCATGTTAATTGGGTATTGATTGTGGTGCACTCAGTAACGATGTATGACAATTTCTGGTGAGTCTGTCAGTCTGAGCAATGCATGTAACATCTGCATACCTGTGTGTGTGTGTGTGTGTCTTTTTTCTTTTCTCCCTGTAACTCGATCAATGCCCTCCAGCATAACCAGGCCACACAGCCGTTATGCATAAAAACATGTTCTTCAACAATCCGACTTTGTTAAATGACGTGGCCTCTGTGCTAGAATAGATTAAAAGCAGCAGGGTAGTGTGTGATTCATCCCTTCATCTGGTTATGTCTAGATTTCAATGGGGTTTAAAGCATCTGTATTTTAGCTTGTAGCATGAACAGAACAGTGGGGGTGTGGGAGTCCTGACAGGAAAACGTAGTTATTAGGTCGTTAAAATGCATTGATATTAATTAGACACACTTTACAGCCATTAAGGAATTCAGTTTAAATTCAGAGATGCTTATTGGTGCTTTCGGATCCAGTGTTCATGTTCATGTTAGTGTTTAGACAAAAATGCTTCTTAGTTTTAGTCCAAAACAACTTTTAGTCGAATGTTTTCTCTTACTTTAGTCTCAGTCCTGTGGCAAATGTCCTTTGTCATCAGAGTATTTGAATATTTCAGTCAATGTGGTTGAGCATTAACAATGATGTTTTCATTTTAGTCGAACTTGTTTCACATCAGATTGTGGTTTTGTATAAGTATTTCACCGTGACATTGTACAGTACAGTGACATACTGAGCTGCTGGGACTGTATTCTCCCCCGTTTGGGGAATTGTATTGTTTTAAATTCAATTCAAACACGTATATTTAACAGATTTCCCAAACTCCAGCTGGCGGTCATCATGCGCACCGCGTGGGGAGGGAAGTCGTTCGCTCCCTTTTTACCTCGCGAACCCTCACATTTGGGCCGCGCGCCACACTCCGTTTTTGTCACTGAGAAGAACCGAGCTTTTGTCGTATACAATCCATCCTCCGTCTCCCTCTCCTCCGTCTCATTCCCCCGCCTGTGTTGTGCATAAGTGCCTCTCCATTTCGCCATCCAGTGAAGTCATGAATGGACTCCATGGTGAGTTGGCTCTGCAAGAAAATCTGTCAAGTTAGTGTTCGCTGTGACTCCCTTTTTTTTTTTTACTTTGCGGAAGCATTCAGCAGCTGCTCTCTTTCTCCCCCCTACTCTCCCGAGTGGGTGAGGGAGGGAGTGTGTGTGTGTGTGTGTGTGTGTGTGTGTATTTCCACTCCCTACCTGGAGATTACCCTTCATTTTGCTGTGAGCCACTAGAGCTGCTGACACAGCTACTTCCTCCAGAGGAACTTTGCATATGTATTGACTCTGTATGTGTGTCTCTATTCCCTCCACAGGGCATTGTGAGCGACTGTACATTGTAGAGGAGCTCGCCTGTGATGCTGTCACACCTCTTCATTTCATTCATTACTCTCCACATTTGTATTTGCTTTGCATCTTACTTTAGCTCTGTTAAGGTTGTTCACAAGTCCTTCAAACTGCACGTGTGTGTGTGGTTTTGTATGGATGACGCTCTGGGACGGGTTTTTATTCCCTGCGCTCTGAGACAGCAGTCAAACGGGTCATAAATATACAGGAGCATCTGTTTGAGGTTAACCCACTCAAACACACACACACTGCCCCGGTAACCGGAAGGGCGTTGGCTTTTTTCCCTCCCCTGACAACGCTGACACCTCCCAGTCGGGCCCCGCATCGTTATGGCAACTGGGACAGTTGGATTTGCATATTCATGAATACTAATGAATGTGCCGGAATGGAAATTGAATGTTAAAACTCTTTTCTTTTTTTTTCTCGGGGCCATATGGTGGACAGTGCTCAGGGAGGGAATTGAGTTCACTTTGAATTTGTTTGTGCATGTTGTAGGATGAAGGGAAGGCTGAGTGTTGGTGTTTGAGTCAGACGATGACGGGATCACAGCGCTGCTTTCTGTGGTTGTTTTTCTGCTGGCTGTTGCTGTCAGAACGGGTAAAGTCACGGTGACTACATCCACTTCTTATATTCAGTCTATGGTTTTAATTATGTTTTAAATGTACTGCACTTTGAGCTACATAGTCTGTATGTCTAGAAATTCAGTACATTTAGGTTAGAAATAGGAAAGCAATCTTTCCCTCTGACCTTTTGAATCTCTCTTCATTTGATCCCCTCTTGTGTTTCTTCTCTTGTAGTCTGAACTGTGCCAACAATACTCCTCCCTCCATCCTCCTGACTCTCCTCTAGTCACTCTGTAACCTCTCCCCTCCCTCCACATGCCTCCCCCCGACAAGGCCAACTCATCAGCGGTCTCAAGCCGACTGCTGCGTTTAAAAATGCCATTTACTTCAGTTCACACACACACACACACACACACACACACACACACAGAGTAATTGCAAAATGTTGTCACCGCCACTGAAATTATAATTGCCACGTTTTCAAACTTAACAGAATAGATGAAAGTCCTTCCGCAAGCTTTCAACTCCTTTAGTGCACGACACAGGCGTGTGCACACACACACACACACACACACACACACACACACACACACACACACACACACACACACACACACACACACACACACACACTCTGCAGGGAGTGAAGGGAGAGGAGAGATTGTTGCTCCTCTAGCAGGAGACGCTTACAAGTGTTCCAGCTCATCAGCCCCCCCCCTTGTCTCCCAGCTCTGAACCATCACAGGGAGGAATACAGGTTAAGTTGTGTGAAATCACCGTGACAGCACATGCTAATTCACAACAGCCCGCCCACAATGGAGCCTGTCAATCTCAAAAAGACTCGTCTCTCTCCGTCTGTGTAGTGCCCTCCTCAACATGAACCTTTCGCTTGGTGCCGTCAGGACATTAAAGCAGCTCCGTATCTCACCCGGCCAATCGTGGCGCTTTGTGCTCGCTTTTTGGTTGGTTAGTTGTGCACCACCATGCGTATGTATGAGTTGTAATCTGCATGTTTATGCAAACCCTCTTTTCTGAACAACATACACATCCCCGAGAGGACTGTGTTCACCCCTCACAGGTAATTATGCTCTGCTTCCTCTTGTAGTGTGTGCATGTGTGTGCAGTAACATCCTCATGTTCATGCTTACAGCATGCACAGCATTGCTTTGGAATATCGAAGCCTGTTTCCTGAGAGGAATTTCTTATTTCTGGCAGAAAATACGTGTTGTCCTCTCTTAACTGCTCATGTTTTATCTCCCTGAGTTCTCATCTCTACTTGTCTAATCAGATGTATGAACAGATGCACACTGGGCTTTCTGCCTTCTATCATTCTCTACATACAGTAATCTCCTGATGCTCCACCACGTCTCCTATTTATTGACGAGATCTCCTTGTGGACTTACACTTAGCGGGGCTCAACACTTGTAAGAAGTGGTTGCCAGGCTGGCAAGAAGGCACCAGCTTTTGGTTGCCACCACTGAACATATGCGTGTCCAGTGGGTCCACTGCAGTCAGACGGCGCCTCCAGGATTAACGCGTCTCCCCAACGTTCAGCAAATATCTGGTAGATGTTACACCTATTGTCCCACAGTGCAGCGGGAGTCACAGCTCCTCACTGCACACGGGGGGGCCGCACTGTTTATACACACCGATACGCACGAGCACACACTTTCTCACACAAGACTCATACAGGAACAAAGTGCACGAGAAGAAACGTGCAACATATTCGTCTTGATTAGATCCTGCCAAGGCCAGGCTGTCTTATCTCTGTGTGTGTGTGTGTGTGTGTGTGTGTGTGTGTGTGTTTTGTGTCCTCTTTTATTCGCCTGTTTGGTGTTTGTTGTCACAAGCCCAATTTGCATGTTGACGTCAACTCATTATGATCTTTAACCGAGTTGATGAATGCAGATGATGCATCTCGACGCTCGGCTACTTGTCGCAGTGAGTGCACATACGTGCACATGCGTATGGGCACACGCATGCATAGGAACACGTGCACCGGGTTCTCAAATGAATATGTATGTCTGCAGAGGGACGGAGAAGAAAGACGAATAGTGGTGTTGTTTGTGAGAGAGGAAAAAAGATTGCAGAACAGAAGGGGGGGGGTCATCTGTTGTCGGGAGCATTATTCATCACATATCACGTCTTTCTTTCCAGCGTTTTACTTTCTCACCTGCTCCCAGTGGGCCGTGCAAGCTTCCTTTCTTTCTATTTCTTTCTTCTCGTGTATCTCAGAAGCGATAACAAGCCGGTGTGATGAAACCGAGCGGCGGCGGAGGGAAAGACGTCGGGGTTTCCAAACGCCAAATGACCGAGAAAGAAGAAGCTCAATGGCTCCCACCAATTACACCAAACGTCTTGCAGTATGAGTCCCTTTTTTAATGGTTCATAGTAATTAGAGGAGAGTTTTAACTTCCCGTCTCTACCGCTCACTCTCCTCGCCCATCGCTTCATGTCTGTGTGGACGAAGTGATCGAAAGCAGACAGAGAGCGAGGAACGAGCGAGAGGATGTCTGGATTTAGAGGCTGTTTTTTAGGCCGCTGCTGCTCTGTAACCAAGCAACAAGCAGACAAAGTCCTGAGTCACTGGGTTTTCTGCGGTGAGAGCGGCTGATCTCGGCAAGGTCGGGGTGAAGGGTCAACGCAGACCTTCCACGAAAATATTGACTCAAAACAAATAATGCAGCTGCAGAAAACTCTCAGGAAACACAGAAAATGCTGGAGTTTGATGCCATTTGTGAGGAGACGGAGGGAGGGAGGGTGTGTGTGTGTGTGTGTTTGCATGGTGTTGTACATGTCTACAGTATGGGCCTGATGTGTGTGTGTGTGTGTGTGTGTTTGCATGGTGTTGTACATGTCTACAGTATGGGCCTGATGTTTGTGTGTGTGTGTGTGTTTGCATGGTGTTGTACATGTCTACAGTATGGGCCTGATGCTTGTGTGTGTCATTGGGGGCTGGTTTGTTGTTGTGCATGGATGCGCCACATGCATGTGCATGTTTCTGTGTGCATATATCGTTGAAGTGACCGAGTTAACCCCGTAGTGTGCGGGTCTGAATAATTCATAGAGTGAAATCCCGTGAGACCGTCGATCCTCAGTGTTACAAACGACTGCCTTCCTCGCTGTATGCGGACGCAGACGTCACGCTTCAGTGTCTGGATGGCGAGGGTCGTGGTTTCATGTTTATTTCATGTTTTTACAAACCTCCACGTTATGAACTGGGGTGTAAATTACAGTGCCACTGTTGGATGGATAACTATACAAGAGACATAATAATCATAAAAGCGTTATTGTTGGATCAAGAATATTTTGGAATGGGGAGGTGGAAATGCAAATTCTCTTGCATTCAGCACTAATATGCTGGATTTCATGTTAACAGGAGTGTTTGTGTATATAATGTATCCCTCAATCGTGTGTGTGTGTGTGTGTATATATATATATATATATATATACACACGTGTATAGCACTTTTCAGTCAAACATTTGCAGTAATAAAATGTATAAAAGCTTTATATATAATGCTCTTACTTTATAATTTAGATTATTCATTACTTTTAAACTCTAATGCAGTGCCCACTTAAAATATTATCTTATGTGTAAAGTTTGTGTCTGTTCACGTCTTTACCGCCCATTTCAAAGATTACGATGCAAATTCAAACACACGATGTGAATCTGTGAGTCTAATATTATGATGTCACCGATGGTTTCTGTGCCGAGAGGTTAAGACAGAGATCACTCCACAGGGTTCGTTGACTAGACTGTGCAATGTGCATACAGTTCAGTTTATTAGAAATATGCTCAGACATACCCGAGTCTATTTTTATTAACTCATAGCAGAGCATTCAAAGAAACGGGCATTGTGCCGTAAGTCCATGTTTTTATGATTCGACGGATGCACATGTGACTCTGCATCAAACTAAATTCCATGAGATTTGTCACATCAACAACAGAAGACCTGACAACTCGCATTGTTTCATGTGAACTAAATGGAGAGTTGTCAACGTTTCCCACAGTGACACTTGAACACGCATTCACTGGTCCTGTGAGCGGAACTGCTCATCAGTGGAAGAAAAAGAAAGCAGACAGACGGTGCGTGTGCGGTGACTCAGCTCCTTCCTGTGTGTGTGTGTGTGTGTGTGTGTGTGTGTGTGTAAACAGTGACGGTGAAAACCTTTTAGTTGAGTCTTGATGATGATTCACGGAGCTGATTCCACACACGCCCTGTGATCTCCAGCTGACTGTGCTGTCTGTGCGTCCACGGCTCCCCCTGTTCGCCGCGTGGAGGCTCCTGACTGCGTTGGTGGCCCTGGGGGGCTGATTTAATGGATGTGTGAAGTGCTCACTAATGGCTGCACAGTCGTACACTCGAACATGCCACATACAGGCACGTATTTTAACACAAGTGTGCACACTTCTACCCATAATAACAGCAACACAAACGGCTGCTGCTCTGCTCCTGTCAAAGCAGTGAGTAGGGATGAGTCATGTTCGGATTGGATCAACACGCGTACTCTTATCGATACTCTTACTTATCAGTTGTTTTTATATTTCTGGCATTCCACCTGGCATGTGTCTCGTGTCTCCTCCTGCTGAATAGTTTGTGTTTGTGTGTGAGGAGGACGTTGAGCAGAGACGACTGGGTCAGAGACCAGTTGCTCGTTCACACATCGCTGCCGCTCATCATCGCGTCACCAGTGAGATAGTGATTGTAGAGGCAGGGAAAGCTTTCCTGACCTCCGGCTCCCGTTTTCAGCTCTCAAAAGTTGTTTATATTTATTTTTGGATGCTGTCAGTTTCTATCATGGAGTAAATGGGTTATAATTTGAACATCACATATAAAACGGGAGCGTAGCGAGACGGTGACATCGTACCACTGAGGCCTCGCACACTTTGCCAGCGCTTCCTTCTCAATGCACCGTTTGTGGCGAACATCGTTTTCCTCACTCGTGTGTTTCTGTTGTCTCGTGAGGGGAAGGAAGAGGTTAACGTACAGAGTGTGAGCGCTGCTGAGGATTACTCAGATGGAGCAGGGATATTCATCTGCTTCATCGAATGAACACGGCAGCTTCTAATCAAATCCACATCAAGGCTGCCTGTGTCTGTTAATTCCAGCAAAGGGATGCTTTTTATTTTCGCACATGTATAGATTTTCATATCAAAGTTTTATGTAATTCACCAAATTAGGTATAATACTCCAGCAGGTTGGAGATGTTCCGTTGAAAGAGGTTCCTAAAATATCGTACATTTTGAGTTACAGACAAGTTAAGAGGAGTCGAAGTGTATTTGCGGACGTCTACATGTGCACTTGTCTTAACGCGTGTGCACGGCGAATGAATGGGCATGTCTCTCGTAGCTTGGACATGGATTGCAGCCTTGTAATCCAATCACAGGGCCGGTAAATCAATTATAGAGGGCGGCTAAGAGATGGGTGTGTCCATACGGTGCCAGGCGGAGAGATGGAGCTGGGCTCTCTGCCTGGAAACACTGTTACCAGGAGTTGTCAAGCAGCCCAACAAAGGCAGCCATGTTGGTAAACTGGTGTGGAAGATTAACACTGAGAATTAATGCTCGCCTTGCAGTTAGGGATGCTCCGAGCCACTAATTTCCCTGAGGTTTAAATGGACCTTTAAATTTAGACTTGTCGACTGCAAAAGAAAAAACTCAGACTGTCTCACTAATCTATTCGGTTAAACGTTGTCAGAAGGAAATATTGTGTCTGTTATAAGAGCTATTTGAAATCGTCAATCACATTTTTCAATATCTAGACTGTATTCTTAATATCGCTGAAATTGATTTGGCGGTCGCCATCTTGGCTTTTGCAACCAGTGAACGGCAGTGACGTAGAGCCGCATACGGCTCATGTAGCGGCAGCGACCTGTCAATCACGTGTAGCCCCGCCCTAAAGCATCCCCTGCTTTATGGTCTGTGTGACTCTAAATGGACCATAATGTACTAAATGAACATCATGCTGTATTGAAGAAGACTTGAAACTAGAGATTGAGACATAAACTCATGTTTACAATGTTTACTGAGGTAATAAATCAAGAGAGAAGTAGAGTCATTTCCTCATAGACTTCTATACAACCAGAGGAGTCGCCCCCTGGTGGTCAGTAGAGAGAATTCAAGTTTAAGACACTTCTATATTGCTGAGCTCGTCAGAACCGGAGGTTTCCTCCTGGCTGCGACCCACCTTCATCATAGTCCGCCATCGTTTGTACCATGAGGAGCTCGTCTGATTCATTCAGCCAGTTGGCGTTAGCCCGCTTCGGTGATTCGTAGAACGAGCTAGCACGCTAGCTTCAATCTGCAACATACGTGGTAACCGGCTAGCTAGCTGGTGAGCTAGTTTCTGTCATTTTGCTACTGGACACCCAGTCAAACGGGAAAGAACCAGACTGACTACTGAACCCAGCCAGCGCTTCAGAAAGAGGAACTGGTGGCAAGCGGCAGCCGGGAGAACACGGAGGAATTGAGTCGGGAGCGTTTTAGAAGTTATTTCCGGTGCCAGTTCAGTATCCAGGTGGCTGTGGAAAGTTTCCAGTTAGCCTGTTCTGTTGCTGTAGCTACCCCATGATGTATCCTGTGGTGACTGATTTGGACCCAAATGTGAAGGACATCTGAGTCGTGTGACTCATCGCCATGAGTGACTGTAGAAAACAGAGAAACGCTCCTCAGGTTTACCGCGGCTGTTGGGGAGAGATGAAGGAAATAAGTGGAAACACAGCTTGTCAGAGGAGAACAATGCTCTGATGAAATTGTCCTCGTATTAATCAGAGAAAAACTCTTCGTTTGTCTGCCGCCCGCCTCCGTCCGCTTGATTCATTTTATTTATGCAGACAAATGTATGGTGTCACATTCAGGTTTTTGTGTGGGCTCGTTTGTTACTAGTTCACAGCCTGTTCTAATGTGACAACGTACAAACTGCGTGTGTGTGTGCGTGTGTGTGTGTGTGTTTCTGAGGAGAATGAATGAAAATGAGGAATGTGAGAGAGAAAGAGAGGCTGCTTGAGTTCAATTGGAAAAGTAAATCCTTTTGGTATGATGCCAAATCATCATGGATGTCAAATTTGTCAAGTTAAGTGTTGGAAAAAGAATGGAGGGATAAGGGATATAAAAAAAGAGAACGGAGGAAAAACGGGTGGAGAAAATGAAATGTAAATGCCACTTGAATGTTCACTCCATCTCAGTATTTTCCCACTCGTTCGCCCTCTCTCTCTTTCCATCTCAAACAAACAGGTGCAGATGCAGGAACCAGATCTCACTTGAACATTAGGAAAAAGCCACCTTGCCACAAAGTTCTCATCGAAAAAAGAGCCCCGAGTACAATTAGCCATCTCTCGCATTGGCTGCTGAAAGGCTCCTACGAGACGTGGGTTTCGCTTTGAATCAGGTTAGCGCTGCCCTTGTACGTCTAAATGGGGTTCGCGCTTGCAGCTTCGCTTTGGCAATCATGGCGTTTGTTCTCTGCTGAATGCTAACGTCGATGCTAACCCGGTTTCATCAATGTTGCTAACGCTGGCCTCCAAATAGAATTAACTCACAGGAGGATGTCAACAATAACCCCTAGAGCGCGTATGAGCGGCAACAGCTGAATCCTCGTGTCTTTGACTCTTCTTTTTTTTTTGTGTGACTCCGATACAAACGAAGCACCGCCTCGTCTCGCGGTGTCTTTTTACAAATGCGTCTTTATAATCTTCTCTTTTTACTCAAAATCAGAGGCACATTCACTCCACATGCTGCAAAGGTTTCTTTTTTTCCAAATCTGTCACATGCATCAAAGATGATGGTTGGGAGAAAGCACACACGTGTGTGTGTGTGTTAGTGTGTGTGTTTTTATGGAGTAAAGTTAATGTTATGCATTAGCTATAAATGTATTTCATCACAAGAGACTGGGTTGTATAATCCAACCCTGTTTGAAGTGTTGGCGTGCGTCTCTCTGTGTGTGTGTGTGTGTGTGTGTGTGTGTGTGTGCGTCTCTGTGTGTGTGTCTGTCTGTCTGTACAGTTCATGCCTGCGCTCTCACACACACTAGTGTTCACGCTTGCGTTCGTGTGCGCACACACACGGACATGCAGCGTGCCCGGATGGATTATTTCTGTGCGCAAGAGATCCAACAGCCCCAGCCGATTCTAATGAACCAATTACAGTCACGTCTTTTCCTCCTCTTCTCTTCGATAGTGAGAGTCATGCTGTGGACTAAGCTGCTTTACTTTATTGCATCTCATTAACTTAACCAAAAACAATGTTTGAAGTCCAAATCATTTTTATTTCAGAACATGCCTTCGAAATGAGGCCCGGACCCAAAGTTAACTAGAAACTAGATTTAATGTTCAAATCAGCATAACTGGACCGGCAACACCTCATCCAATGTATCGCGCAAGGACACTTTGGCATGCGGACAGGAGGAGCTGGCGATCGAACCGCCAGCATATGACCTTTTAAATGGTAACTTTAGCAGACCTGAGCACCGGAAACGTTTTGTTATTTTAAAAGGCTACAAGCCAACAAATATGGATTGAAGCAGGATGTTCTGTTAGATAAAAACATGTTGTGAAGTTCACCTATCTTCTATCTTCTGATGATGATTTAGGTTTTTATTGGTTTGAAAAATTAGCTTGTAAACTGGCAACTTGTGAAAGAATCCAGTCGTACATGTTGTCTCTCGGCCCGGGGATCCGCTGGCTGCACAGCAACCAGAACTGAAGCTCCTTGGCCCCGGCGGTTTATCTGTCGTCAGACCGATATACTTTTTATGAATCTATTTTGAGGACCGAGACTCAGCGATGAGAAGCTGAGTCGCTTGCTCTGTAAGTTATTAATAATAATAATTTGAATGTCAACTTTATAAAAGAAGCTTTAAACTATTCATTTAAAGATTAAAGCAGCCACAGCTCTGTGCCAACAGTTACTAAACACACTGTGCACCATCACAGCATCATTCAGCACCATGTGCACCATCACACCATCATTCAGCACCATGTGCACCATCACAGCATCATTCAGCACCATGTACACCATCACAGCATCATTCAGCACCATGTACACCATCACAGCATCATTCAGCACCATGTACACCATCACACCATCATTCAGCACCATCACAGCATCATTCAGCACCATCACAGCATCATTCAGCACCATCACAGCATCATTCAGCACCATGTACACCATCACACCATCATTCAGCACCATCACACCATCATTCAGCACCATCACAGCATCATTCAGCACCATGTACACCATCACACCATCATTCAGCACCATCACAGCATCATTCAGCACCATGTACACCATCACACCATCATGCAGCACCATCACAGCATCATTCAGCACCATGTACACCATCACAGCATCATTCAGCACCATGTACACCATCACACCATCATTCAGCACCATCACAGCATCATTCAGCACCATCACAGCATCATTCAGCACCATGTACACCATCACAGCATCATTCAGCACCATGTACACCATCACACCATCATTCAGCACCATGTACACCATCACAGCATCATTCAGCACCATCACAGCATCATTCAGCACCATCACAGCATCATTCAGCACCATCACAGCATCATTCAGCACCATGTACCGGAGATAAGATATTCCTCACATATCAGGACAGCTGTTCATCGTGCTACACTTCCAGCAGTCGGAGCCGTGCTTTAATTACTGAATTACTGAAGGTGTTTTGCTTTCTGTCTTTATTTGTGTTTGCATACAGTCTCACATTTGTTCAGTAAAAGCCTTTTTTTGTGTGTTTCACACTTCAGGTTAGCCCTGTGCTCTGTGTTGCTATAGTAACCACAAAGGTCAATAGAACGTCTTGTGAAAGCTCTGCATAGGAGACGAATTTACCTGTCTGAGCAGCACACACACACACACACACCCACACACACACACACACACACACACACACACACACACACACACACACACACAGAGAGAGAGAGAGTATTTTCTATTGCTTCCCCTTCTTTCTTTTTTTCCTCTGGAAAATCTCTGTTCTGGTCCCTCCCTCACAATAAACCCCCCTTTTCTTTCCTTTCCTTTTTTTTTTACAAGCCTCCTCTCCTCCATCCTTCTCCCCTCTCCTCACCGGTTTACAGACGGATCTCATCTCCTCTTGCGCCACACATTGTGCATCTAGAGAGGCATTCTCATCGACACTGACACCTATCTAATTGCCCTTGCATCCTTATGAGTAGATGTGGAGCCTGCCCCTCCCCCCCCCACCCACCCACCACCACCACCACCACCACCACCCAGAGCTATTACCAGAGCTGGGTCTCTGCTACATTGTGTGGCATTTTTATAGTGTGTCTTTCATTGTGCACAGACTGCAGCCAGTCGTGCCTCATCAAGTTGCAGCTCGATAGAGTTCACTTCAGAGAGGAGGAGGAGGAGGAGGAGGAGGAGGGGGGGGGGGGACAGCAGCCTCTCCTTTACGGAATCATTTGGGATTGTGTTTGTTTGCTGGCATGTCAAAGAGAGAGAGAGTGTTATGACGGTGTTGATGCACAGATGGGCTTCACAAGCAGCATGATAAAATTTTGTCGCTTGGTTTTATGGATTTCTACACACACTGACACACACACACACACACTTACAGTTTTAGTTTCTAGAACACTTTTGGTCAATTTCGTTGAGTTTTCAAAAAAGTGCATCTGATTAGCATTAAGATATTATGAAGCAATGTAATGAAAAGCACAAAAAATCCTGTACACATGTAACCCCCCCCCCCACACACACACACACACACACACACACACACACACACACACACGTGCACATTCCCTCGTGTGTGTGTGTGTACACACATCTTCCAAAATTTGATGATGAGACAGATGGCAAGTGGCCGGTGGACGACCCAAACTGTCCGTGTTATCTTTCGGTGTAATGGTGCGGTTAATGATCCCGCCTTGCTTGGATGCTATAGAATATTACATAAATTACAATGTATGCGTTATCGGTTAGAGCGAGAGACGGAGGAATTCATCTCAGTTTGAGGAGCTGTTCATTCGCCTTCCCTTCCAGGCGTCGAGCCGCACGAGGTTTTGGGCCTGAAACGTGGTCCGTTAACCCGATTGGATTAGCTGGTTGTTAGTAATGCGGCGCTCGGCTTCAAGGCTACAGCGTGTTTTATAACATCCGTGGTGGGTGGATTCAGCCACATGTCCTTGGAGGGAGCGACAGCGAGAGAGGCAGACAGAACACGCGTGTGTGTGTGTGTTGTATTTAGTGTCCGTGTGAGGAGGATCGGACGGACAAACCTCTGAGTTTATTGATTCTGTACTACAATCCTCCCCTCGGGACAATGCCACACCACATCACTTCCTTCTGCACTTGTGTGTGTTTTTTTTAGTGTGTGTGTGTTTTATAATAACCCCACATGAGCCCTATCTGAGGCTATGTTATGTTGTTTGTTGCTACCTCTGTGTGATTCCCCTGAGAATACATGAGGCACTGGGATTATCCCGGCCAGTCTCGCATCACCTGAACCAAGTCGTCAATCACTTCTGTGTGTGTCTGTGTGCATGGCTGGGGGGTGGGGGTGTACATGTGTATTGGATTTTGCCAAAAAACAACACCTTAGTGTTTGTGGCCCTCTTCTTGCGGTCCTTTTTGGCAACCTCACTCTTGTGGCGCACAGCCTCCAGATGCTGCCACCTTCAGCAGCCAAAGCCTACAGATTGCCTCATTCACGTTATCAGGTACCCTATTAGCACTGGGTTTCAATCCGAAATAAATTCCAACTCGGCGCTTTTGGCTTTGACACCAAATCCTCCCTCATCGTCTTGTCCATCGACTCTCCTTACTCTTCTTCACGTGATACGTGAAATCTGACTCTGCTACTCCGTGCTGAGACTCTCTTCGTTTAGAATGGTAGCGTCGACCATCACTGATAACACACACACAAGTTACTACGAACTAAGTGGATTTTATTTTGTCTCAGCTGTGCTCCAGCCCCGGTTTCCATCCTCTCTTCCCTTTGCTGTCCTCGGGAGATGAACTCCCACATGGGGGGAAGATGATGGGAGACCTGCATTTGATAAATTGTTGACAAAATATGTAATTTATTTCCAATACTAATAGAGATCTGGAATAGTGTGGGTGTGAGAGAGAGCATGCGCTCTACCTTTAAACCGCTCTTTTCCTCTGGGGGAATGGTGTTGTCTGTAGGACACAGCCAATCAGATTCAGGGTCAAAGGGCAGGGGTCAGAGGTCAGGGCCGCAGTGACAGCAGCACATTCTTAAACCTCCGGCCAGGTTTCCTCTAAACGCTGCGCTGGGTCAGATTGTGAACGTTGCGCTGGATTGAGGATTGCTTGTTGAGCTGGAGAGCTGATTTGTGTTCAGGCAGAGAATGGTTCTTTATGGAGGTTGGCTGGAGGGGTGAAAGGTGAGGTAATTGGTTGTAAGCTGGAGATTTGAGGTTATAGGAGCAATGAATTGTGGTCTCAACTGTGTCACATAGGTTGCAGAGAATGCTGCCACATTGATGCAGCGTTTCAACCTCATGAAGGATAAATTATTGTTTTGTTGAAGGACACTCCAACCTCTAAACATGTTTTAATAGACTTGCTTACGAACAGAGCTTACTAACTATTTATATTAGGATGGAGGGTCTCAGTTTGTTTCAGGCCGTAGTAAATTGAAGGGATTGAAGTCCAAGCCCTGGCAAATTTGCTCTACACACAGAAAAATAAAGGTGCCAGCTGGAACCGAAAATGGTTCTTCGGAGTGATGCCATAGAAGAACCATTTTTGGTTCCACAAAGAACCTTTCCGACCTGTTGGTCAGTGCCGTGAAGACTGTTGAAGGAAACCGGACTTGGCAGTTGATCGTTGGTTGGGCTGCTAGGGCTCTCTGACTCACAGGGGCTTCACTTTCACCGCTAAAGGGGAGGAAAATCTGATTTTAATTTAAGCCAACAAGTTAAAAAACTACCAAAAACAAGACAAGTAAATCTTTAGAATCTGAACTGAAATGACATGGCTCCACTGTATAACGTAACTCACACTTTCAGCTGCGCTAAAGCAGGCAGGAACTTCACTTGCTCTTTCATTTTTGGAATGATTCGCTCACTTTCTTTCAGTCATCTGGAGAAGTGTAGGCCCATCTGCTTCATTATCGATGGCAGAGAGAAACATTATTGCACCAAAATCATGTTCGAAGTCGTTATGTGTTGCCATGGCTCATGTCCATGTTTCGGAATTAACATTCATGCCTTGCTTAATGCTGAACATTCTTGAATGAGGTCTTTACCATGACAACGACGACATATGTCCACATTATTCATGAGTGACTGTATGACTGTATTGCACAAGACATTGAAAACGAACAGCTTATGCTCCAGTCTGGGTGAGCAGCATCCATCATTCATAACAGAGTTTTTCCTGACTTGTGCACAGTAAAGGCAACAGGTCTGTTCTATACAACATATGCATTATAATTTACTATAATTATATTAGTTATTTCTGGCCATTGTGATTAATTAATTAATAATAAACCCAATTTAAATGTATGTCCACAAAAAACACAGTCCTCTGCATACTCTCAATGCAGAGATACAGTGCCCACAGACATTAGCAGCACATGTGTTCATTTGAACTTATTGACAGATACTGTGTGATAAAAGTATACTGTTATCAAAAATTGTCGACAGCTATCTCTTTGCACTTGTTTGTACTACAGCACATCAACATGTTTATTTGCCTTCAAACTGACAAATCATAGACTGTACAAGCACCAACATTTTAAGGTCAACTGACATTGAATCCATTATTTTTACCTGCTGGAACATAAGTGTCTGCTGTATCAGTTACATGTCCTGTGCTCTCCTTGAGAAACAATCTTATTCAAACAGTGTCCTGCTTCATCCTCCACAGCTGGTTAAAAATCATACATTTAAGATCGTTTGTGTCACTACAATCAATAATGTGTGTTTACACAACATTCAGGAATTGCTTTAAGGTCCACATAATTTATATAATCACAAAATGTGGCTCATAGTACACAGCTTCCTTCAGTTTTTACAGCTCACGAAGCTCTACGCCGCTCCCTCTCCCTCGCTCGCCCACTCACTCACATCTCCGTTAGCCAAAACAGATTTCACAGGCAGAAGCACAGCAGCGTAGCGAAATTAACATGGAATATATTTTCGCGCGCTATCTAGGCTAACAAATTAACGTTAGCTAGCTAGCTAACTAGCGTTAGCTTCAGCCAACTAGCAGACTAACAAAGGCAATTAACTAACGGTCAAGTTACCGTTAGCAAACGAAATACATGCGAAATTAACTCACAACGGTTTCAACAAGCTAAGGATTGTTGAAACTAAAAGTCTAACATTACCATAGCTTATTCAGACACTCGGATAACAGATATATGTATATATATATATGTATTTATGTGTATTTATATATATGTATTTATGTGTATATATATATGTGTATTTATGTGTATATATATATATGTGTATGTATGTATATATATATGTGTATGTATGTATATATATATGTGTATGTATGTATATATATATGTGTATGTATGTATATATATATGTGTATGTATGTATATATATATGTGTATGTATGTATATATATGTGTATGTATGTATATATATATGTATTTATGTATGTATATATATATATGTATTTATATATGTATACATATATATATATATATATACACGTATCAGCTGGCAGCTAACTACCCCTCACCCAGATCATGCAAGGTAGTTTTTTTTCTAATTTATCCCATCCCCCACGATTCAACAACTCAAACATGAATTAAGAACCCTTTAATATCCCAAAGAACCATTTAATATCCCAAAGAACCACATGAAAAACATGTAGAACCATTCAATAGATAAAATGGTTATTTAATAGGGGATGGTTCTTCGTGGAACCACACTGCCTTTTAAAGAACTATTTAAGAACCTTTTTTTTCTGTGTAGACTTTGGATCACAGCTTCATTATACATCATTTTCTTCCTCGAATATTGTGGTGCGTGTAATTTCCCCCGCAAATAGAGAAAAAAGGATGTCTTGGTGTTAACCAGGCTTTGGGCTCTGATCTGCGCTGATGCATTTGAAGGTCAGTCCTCATTGAGGCAAATGGAAAGAACGAGTATAATTTAATCTCAAGTGTATTGTGATAAAAAGAGGCACACAGAATGGACCGCAGGGACGAACCTACGGTCCGTTGTTTTAAAAAGCTGATAGAGTAATTGTTTTGCAATGAGGAATAAGAGAACACTTCCAGAGACGCGTAATGAAATACAAACTGAATGATTGGGAGTTAGGGAAGTGCCTTGTGTGTGTTTATGTGCGACAGAATACGAAATATCCCATCATCCAGTTGTATGGATCCATGTCTGTTCTCTGTCTCTTCCACATACAATGTGTTTTGAACTCTCCTCTTCTTTTTTTGTCCTCTTCTGTTTATTCAGAGTCGGCCTAAGAGTAATGTGTTTGTGGCTGATAATCGCTAATGTGTTGGCTGTTTTCACAGGAAGTGCCAGTCTTTCAGAGGGAAAAAGCACCGGCACTTCAATTTGCACCTTGTCTTTAAGAAACGTGTGAACAACAGCGAGAGAGTGTTAACCGAACCCGAGGGGAATGGTCTGTAAAAAAAACAGCTCGTATGATGCGAGTTTCAAAAGAACAAGTGTGAGAAAAGGGAGATCTGAGGGCATCATTAGGAGAGAATGTGGTGGATTGTGAGAGGAGCCCAAACCAAATGGGTTGGTGTATAATTCTGCTCTTACTTGATGTATTTTCACCCCCAAAAGAGGCATCGCAGATGAAGAAATGACTCATGAGAGCATCATAGACGATATATATGTGAATCCAATCGCTGGCAATGAAAAGACAATTTTCTTCCTAATGTGGGGGATTGGGCCTTTGTGACAGTCTCTATAAAGAGACTTAACATCCCGCTCAGTGACTGCCATGTCCCGAAGCCTCGCTGCCATCTCTTCATACATATACATGGCTGCTAAAGAGATGGTTCATGAATACTATCAACGACCCAGTCTCCGATAGTTTGTCTTCCTACGTGAATGTGTTTGAGAATGTGTGGTCATTTTTTTTTCTCATCATGAATGCTATTACTGGCTGTTTGTATTCAGCTCTTTTGCATGATCATCTCCACTCCTCAAATGTCAGTAGTTTTAATAACCAGTAAAGCTTTGTTTTTATCTAGAGACGCCCCGATACCATTCTTTTCCTTTGTACCCAAACTCGTACTGATAACAGCTGCCTTTGTATGGATGTGATGTATTTGGTATCATCAGGCGTTTTTCGGACAAAACAAGCCTGATGATAGCAAACGCATCTTTTGTGCTACTGGGTTACCCTTTGTGCTACTGGGTTACCCTTTGTGCTACTGGGTTAGCCTTTGTGCTATTGGGTTAGCCTTTGTGCTATTGGGTTAGCCTTTGTGCTATTGGGTTACCCTTTGTGCTATTGGGTTAGCCTTTGTGCTACTGGTTAGCCTTTGTACTAATGGGTTACCCTTTGTACTAATGGGTTACCCTTTGTGCTACTGGTTAGCCTTTGTACTAATGGGTTACCCTTTGTGCTACTGGTTAGCATTTGTGCTACTGGTTACCCTTTGTGCTATTGGGTTAGCATTTGTGCTACTGGTTAGCCTGTGTGCTACTGGTTAGCCTGTGTGCTACTGGGTTAGCCTTTGTGCTACTGGTTAGCCTGTGTGCTACTGGGTTAGCCTTTTTGCTATTTGGTATCAGGCTGAGCAGCGGCTCTCACTTGTTCTTTAGCTCGGTGGTTGTGTGCTATGTGTACATGTGTGCCTGCAGGGTTTTTTTTAATCTTTGTGTGTGTTCATGTGGGTGAAATCTTTTAATGCAACTGTTTATCAGAGGAAAAGCCTGAGGGCAAAAATATCTTTCTTTCACTCTCACACACACACACACACACTTTAATGAAATGTTAGCTGCTATAGAGTTTTGTAGTCGGCCTGTGTTTCTCGGTTGTGAGTCTTTATCAGTAGTGACTTGATGTTATGGATGTTCAGGAGCAGTTGGCTGTGTTAGAGTGCAGCTGCCAGCCTTCTCTTTAGCTGTAAAGATTTTTAGATGCATCTGACAGAGATCAGTCAGTCCTCAACTTGCCTCACGGTTGTTGCTTAAACTGCAGGAGCTGTTTTTTCATTTCTTTACTCTTGACAAAATGCTGAGTGGCAGCGTTCTTTGTCAAAGAGTCAGAGCAGGTTTCTTTTCAGGCGACAACTTAGCTGCCTCGAGACCAACTTGTGAAGGCAGCATTTACACACTGTTTCAAAAAACCATCTGCCACATTTTGCTGTTGTATAAATGTTCATAGTGTCGTGTGTTGCGTTGATCATCAAATCTGTTAAAGGTGTTGAGCCACAAAAAACTCCCCATTGATGTGGTGCTTCTCCAAATACTTTCTGTATGGAAGGATATTATTTTTAATACATTTTTGTTTTATTTTACACCGACAATTATCCTACATTTTCCAGCCTTCGTATCTGAATACTCTTTCTGAATTAGGGATGTCAACGGTTAACCACCGAAAAATTTCTAACCGGTTTCGCACGTCTGTCTATGGGTTGATTTACGGTGTTTATGTTTATTTAAAGTTTCTACATCAAACTCATTTTGTGTTGATTTTGTTGGTCCCTGTGGACTAAAGTGGTATTGTCTCTGAGCACCAGAGTCCCTTTAGAAAACCTCTAATTTTACTGCAGCAGGTGTGTGACAGTCTGCCGTACGCTCAGTCCTGGTTCTGGTTCTACCGTGCCACCCTCCAGACAGCCCAGCTATACGGCCTGGGTCTCCTCCTCCAGCCAGAGCTTCTGGCTGCAGGTCTCAGGCAGCAGCAGAGCCGGATACGGGTCTGTCCACAGTGGGTTGGTCTCTGCTGGTGGACACGCTGGAGTCTGAGCTGAAGAAGTTTCTGGTGAAACTTTATGATTTCATCTGATTTTACACAGAATCCGACCCGGTGACTCTAATGACGAGCATTAAGAACAATTATCAATTATCAATTAGACATGAACCAATCAGGAAGAGACTCAAAATGACCAGGAAGAAACATAATTTGACTGCAAAGAGACATAAAACAACAACAAAAATAGGCTAAACAAGTAAAAAGTCTGAGTGTCTTGCCCCTGGAGGAGAGGGTGTGGGGTCTTTTGCATGTCTGTGCCCAGGGGCCCGTTGTCTCATCCGCCAATGCACTTACACATACACAGCGTGACCTCAACGTGCGGCAATAAAACCTCAGCGAAGCCACCATAAAATGAAATCAAAGGCCAGTCATTTACAACGCAAAACATTAAAATTAGATGGATATCACGCTTCGAAATGGAGTTTGATTCATTGGACCTTCGCTGGTGAAGGTAATGACAGCGACTGGTTTGCTGCTGAGGCTCCGCTGTGACGAGCAGGGAGGAGGTTGGCAGCGTGTGACCGAAGAGGCCTTTACACGTTGCTCTAACGCCGTCGAAAAGATGTGACTCCAGGTGACGCCGAGTGCTAATTAAAATGGATTACATAGCCCTGCTGGGTTTTGCGTCCTTCAGCTTCACTTCTCCTCTCTCGTCGTCACTCGTTCATTGATTCTCTCGAGTTTAACTCGTCGTGTGTTCTTGTCCCGGCTCCGTCGCTCCTCTTTCGTTCGGTTCGTGACGAGCCTCTCTGCGACGCATCTGATTCCGACGGTTAGAATATTGTCATTTATTACCGCTGTGCGGCGCGCGTGCACATTCGCCGCGCACAATCGCAGGCAGACAGGCGCAAGGATTTCTCAGCATGACCTTATTAAAAGAAGTCATCATCATCGGAGGGAAAAAGCTAAGCACTTGTGGGGAAAATGACACCACTGCTCATGAGGACATTGCAATGACTTCTACAAATTAGAAGCCGAGACGGAGAAGTGAAGATGTGAGTTGAGAAAAAAGGCTCAGAGACAAACAAGGCTAGGTTGAGACCAAGTGTATGTGTTTAAAATGTGGCCAAATTGTTCCGGGGATAGTCAGCGGTGGTGTACTGAAGTAGCATACCACATAGTCCGAATGCAGGCTGTGGGTGAAAGTCTGCCATTGGCCGCCTATTTCAGCCGGTGTTCTCCTCTCCTTTTCGTGATCTGTTTTGCAAGTGCACCGTCGCTGCATTCTCCGACGATTGTGATTCGTTTAATCATCATTCTGCTACAACAAAGAATGTTACAGGTGAAGCGCCAACCAGTCGTATGGTTTTCTTTCATGCTTACTTTCATGCTCTGCCAGCACTTTAGTGTCAGTTTGCGCTGTTAGCGCTGTTGGCACCGTTAGCTTCTAGCTAGATGAATACTCCCAATCTAGCTCGAGCTTCTCCTAAATTTCTCAAATAAGGCCAACAGTGTAACTTCATCACCGGGTCGGTCAGTGACCAAGGGGGAAGACGTGGGATTGATTTGTTCACATCGTTGACGGGAGAAAAGCCACAGCGATGCCCGGTGCAGTAAGACCAGCTGCAGCTGCAGAGTCCCGTGAAAACCCCCGGCAGTGAGAAACGGACCACAGATGCGTCTATACATCAGCTCTCGTTCTCCTTGACCACCTGTATCTCTGAGCCATTCTGTCAACGTCTCAACTGACAGATTGATGCAGGAAAGATATTCCCTCCAAGGCTTTCCCTCGCTGGCTTTTTTCATAGCTTTATTTTTCACTTTTTTCAGCCTGTCTTCCACTCGTAGTTCAATTCACATCCTCACATCGCTCCTCGAGATCCGCAGGTTTATGCTCGCTGGTTTTGATTTGTGTTGTGTGCGTATGCAAGCAGCTGATAGTGTGTGTGTGTGTGTGTGTGTTACGTCCATATGTGTGCTGCTCTACCTGCCCAGGCTTGGGATTAAACGTCAGTCTCGTAGATTGATGCTCTCTCTGATAGAATGCCACAGCAGGACTGAATCCATCACAGCTCACAGATGGGAATAGAAAGACACTTCAAAGGGGACATATCGAATGTCGAGTTCAGAGCGCACGAGGCGGCGCACGCACAGACTCCAATGCAACTATTGTTCTATGGACGGCATTTTCCTCGCACGCTGAAGTGGTGTGTGTTCGTATTCAACGCAGGATGAGCTTCTGTGACGGAGCATCAGCAGAAAAAGGGCAGGAGGTTAAATGCTTCCTGTTTTTAGCACAATGTGCAGTGAGCGGCTGGCAGTGTGCCAGGCGGAAAGGGCACACTTCTATATTTTCAGCGGAGAGGGTGGGGGGGGGGGGTTGGGTGTTTCTGAGTACGTGTAACCTATATGAGTGTGTGCATGTGAGAGAAGAGAGTGTGTAAGTGTGTGAAGAGCGAGTGATTCATGGCGGAGGCCGGTGAACGATGCATCTCTGCTGCAGTTCTGGCATCCACCCATTTTTTTGAGAACGTTTTTATCAGACTGCTCTGTGGGCGACCTCTCTAATGTGTGTGTGTGTGTGTGTGTGTGTGTGTGTGTGTGTGTGTGTGTGTGTGTGTGTGTGTGTGTGTGTGTGTGTGTGTGTGTGTGTGTGTGTGTGTGTGTGTGTGTGTGTGTGTGTGTGTGTGTGTGTGTGTGTGTGTGTGACACCAGTGCTGAAACTATTTGGGATCTGGACTCTGTGTCAGGTAAAGGGAAGCAGTTTGGAGATATTGTTTCTGGCACTGGGGGGATTGTGGCTCGCATTACTTTTGTTGTGACAGTTTCCAGACTCAACAAATAATCAACAGGTTGGTAGAAATTGTTGAAGGTGAAATCTGCCATACATGACTTTCAGAGCATGTCAGCATGCCCCACTGGCTAGCTCTATCTTTTGCAGCCAAATCAAATTGTTCCAGGATATTCAACCTTTGTTTCTTCAGAATGCATGTAAACCTAAAGGTGTTTCTTGTGCAAACACAATAAAGACTCCATGAATATGAGATATGAGTCTTCAGATAATTACAATCCCTCCTCAGCATTTATGGCTTTTTGGCGGTTATACTCGTCTTTTTGATTCTTCTCAGGTGAATTTGTTTGTACGCCCTCTGGTGTTTCGGAGAATGCCAAGAGTGAGTAAAGCCTGTTAGCACTGTTAGCAATGTTGGCTGCTAACCGTCGGCTCGGCCGTCATCATTTTGAGAGGCAATAGAAATGCTCACAATCTCTTTAGTTTGGTTGATGGACTTGGACTTGAATCGCGCCTTTCATGTAATTTACTGATTCAAACACTGATGACAGAGGCTACCGCACAATCTGCCCCCCATCCGCCCATCAGGACTGATCATTCACACCCATTCATACACCGGAGGCATGACCCGCTCTACCTCCGAGCCACAGCCGCCCCATACAGCACCACCTGATGTAACAACCACGGTTAAACATTTCAATATCTAAATGTCTCTTTCTTTCTCTTGCCTGCTTCCCCCTGGAACAGCTGTGAGAGGTTAGTACCTTATCTTTACTTCTATCAACACTGTTGTAAGCTGTGACAGATCCTCAACAAGCTCTCTGTATGTGATAGCAGTGTGGGTGAATGACACAGAAACGAGCCTGGAGAACTCTTACATGGCCTCTCTTGCTTGATCCCCCCCCCAATAAATTACTGTTTAACATCCAGAATGGCTCTAAATCCTTCTTGTGGGATTTTACGGTACCAGACAACAGTAACAGAGTGTTTTCAGCGCGCCCACAAGAGTCCCACAGTAATGCTAGATTTCTCATTTCCGGACTGAAAAAGACCTGCATGCTACATTTACAGGCATTAAGTCAGAACTAACCCAGCAGAGGAGCTGTCCTTGGTGCTGAACTCACAGGAGCTTGAGTTTTCTGCTGCAACACTGGGTAATAAATGTGCTGTTTGGGACGCATGATTGTATCGAAGACGTTACGAGAAGTCGGTCCTGCTTTTATCTCCAGGAGACAGTTTGGGGCAGAACTCGGGTGTTGTTTCACACTAAGTTTTATTTTCTTTCTCGCTCGTACTCTCGTCCTCTCGCCGTCTGCGCAGACATTTCTTTCTCCCTCCCTCGTTCTGAGGGAATTATTATTTTTCCAGATCCGAATATTCGTAAACAATCAATCACGGTTCAACATGATTTCAACCTTTTGATGATTGCCTCATGCATTTGCTCTTGGGGAATGTCTATCAAATGCACAGACTGCATTAAATAAATATTAGTGCACGTTTGCTCATCTGCCTTTATGAATACTTGAAGGCAGAGCCACAGGTCTGTGAGGGATGAAGCATTAGTGGATCCCACGCTGGCTGTGGTTGTGTGAG
This sequence comes from Melanostigma gelatinosum, assembly GCF_949748355.1. NCBI lineage: Eukaryota > Metazoa > Chordata > Actinopteri > Perciformes > Zoarcidae > Melanostigma > Melanostigma gelatinosum. The sequence goes on from NC_136637.1 coordinate 28,314,314, forward strand.
CGATCTGATTGATTTGGCTGAGACTGCAGGACGACATGAGTGTAGCAGCGTTTCCTCACTGCGCTGCTGTCAGACAAAAAACCCTCATACCTCCAGTGTTGATGTGTTATCATTTCTGACTGCAATTGAATTGTGCTTTTCTGAGCACTGTTTTTTTGTTTTTTTGTTTCTTTTGACCGAAGGGCCCGCAGGGACCCATTACAAACCACGTTGTGTCGTTTCAAAATGCCAGTGCATCAATTGGAATATCTGACTGGATGTTGCTCTCAGTTCCTCACAAAAAATGCACATTTCGGCGGCACAAGTCTTGAATCTGACAGCAGCAGTAGGTGCGAGTATGGAGTGTGTGTCAGCAGATGGTGGAGAGCAGAGATGGCAGGAAGATCACAACTGTTTCCACTTCCAGCTTGTCTCTCTGCGCGTACGGGAATGTGAGCTCACGTCACACTGAGAGAGGCCTCCACAGCAACATCTTACCCACTGGTCCACACACACACACACACACAATCTCTTCATGTACACACACGCTCCCCTCTAAAGAACAGAGGTGTCTGCCACATGTGTATCATATCCACAGTAAATGCTGTTGTCCATCTGCCCTTTTTCCCTTGTTTGTACAATCATGCAAATGAGTGTGTGTGTGTTTATTTGTGTGCACGTGTCTCTCTGCTGTGAGACACACTCGTTAGATGTACATTCTGTACACTAATTAACAGCCTCGTTAACACTCAAGCAGCTCTCCTGCTGAGGCTGAGGAACAGTCAAGACACACACACAAACTAGCAAGCACTGATGTGCACACAGGCTTACGTACACACTGATCAACATGTTTATAGATATATGCGGAAACATATCTGAACACATGAAGAAAAACAACAACAACATACTGTATACTGCAACGGCATATTATCGGTACTTTCCTGTAACTTCCACAATATAAGTAGTTATTTATGTTTGTTGAAGGAACATGAAACACGACGTGTACGTATCGAACAGGACATCCGCTTCCCTCAGAGGCCGGCCATCAAGAGAGGACATTGATGAGGAAACAGCAGTTTTCAGGATTTATCTGATAACCAGAAAGATAAATAAAACGTGCACCGGGTCTAACGAGAGGATAAAGTACAATGCATACTGATGTCAGCATTTTTCTTCTCTAAAATGTGGCACTGTAATAAAATAAATTCTGAGTTTGTATCTGAATACTACCCACTCCCTCGGCTCCGTGATTATAAGTTGTTTCCGACAATGACGCTGATACGCTGTCGTACTGTACACACAGAGACACAGCGACACATAATGATGCACACAGGCTAAAACAAACACACAACCAGCTTTTTTTAATCAAAACACCATCCATCGTTATCAAAGATGCTGTTTTTAGCGTTGATAAAGGTCGTGCTTCGTGTCTGACGAGTTCAACTGTGACCACTGTCGTTCCAACACACACACATGTCACACAACATCTGATCTCCCATGAAACATTCACACGGGAACCACGACAGCCTCTCAACACACCCCGTCTCCCACGACCCCCCTTCATCGCTTCTGTCACTCCCTCATTGGCTAAACCGCAGTGATATGCACATGCAAATTCGGTGCTACATTACTCATCATAGATTATTGCAGCAACAGCACTGCAATTAGGAGAGACAGAGGAGACACTGAGGTCAAAACAACATTTAGACACGGACAGAAACGGCTAATTTAAGCAAAAGCTTTGCAGAAATAAAAGCTTAACTCACGAAATTAAAGTCTTTTAACTCACCACTTAGGTTTTTATTCTCATGTGATCACCGCACATCTCATATTTGGTAACCGGCGTAACATTTCAGTTGTTTGTGTTTGCGTACGGCTGTTTGGTGTTCGATTGTTCCCGCGTTTGCAATGCTTACGCGATTTTTTTAATGACATGTGCCGGTAAATAGTTCATACTTCTCCCATTATATCTAAATGCGTATCTGTCCTCTCTATCTGTTCCTGTGATATAACGGCTATGACTGAATAATGACTTTTAAATGCCCGACAGGGAAGTAAAGCTACGGCGTCTTGTTCCCTCCATGCCTGTTGGTTATGCATGAATTACCATTCTCTCTCTCACACACACACACACACACACACACACACACACACACACACACACACACACACACACACACACACACACACACACACACACACACACACAGTGCAGTAACAACACACAGCAGCAAACAGTATAAAGGCCATTTGCTACTTGCTGCATTCCGTCTTCATGACGCTGCTCTCACCAGGAAACTCACAGATCCCATAATTTAGCCCTTATCTTGCTGGCGGAGGTTGTTTGTAGGGGATTGTGTGTGTGTGTGTGTAGGTGTAAATGTGAATGCTTTCATTCAGCCATTTGTGTGCCTTGCGGCCAGGCACCACTGTGTTTCACCACCTTGATTCGCTCCATTGTTTGAGTCTTTGAAACCGGTTTGGCATTTGCAATCACTCTCCACTACTTTGGCTAATTACTGCATTTCATTGAGTAGGTGGTTCAGTCAAAATGGGAATTGCAAGGCAGCCCATTATAATAATAAAAAAAGAAAGTAGCACGCTAAGTCAATCATCCGAGTTTGCTCGGCTGAGACGTGAGAGTTTAACTTAAAAGCCGTATGGAGGTGTAGAGGAGGCGGGCCGGCTGGCCTCGAGCAAACCCTGCATCTACAGAAGCCCGGAGCGGAGCGCCGAGATGGGATCAATGCTGCGGCTCTTATTTAGATTCCAATTGCAGCCATTTCTGATCAATTGGCTCCTCTCCACACCGGCACACCGGGGCTCTGCCTTTGATCAATGGCCACACACACACACACACACACACACACACACAGAGATGAGGAAACACAAGCGTGAACACACTTTCACTCTTCCTGGTTTTTTTTGCTTTCACACACACGCGCACACACACACACACGCACGCACACACAAGCTCGGATGCAAAAAAACATCCGAATGTGATCAATGCCCACTCGGCCTGTGAGCAGGATCTGCATTATTTCACGCTCTGTCGTTAATTGATCGCGGGATGAAATGATTAGTGAAGGAATCTTTCATGTTGCTGTTGTTTTCCCTCACGCCGAGCCTGCTGGAAGTCATTTGCAAGGAGAAGCGTTTTGTCCTTGGATGTGTGTTTCTGTGATGTCGGCTTTGATCTTGAAACACGTAACAGGTACGTGTTCCCTCAGATTCCGGTTGCATTCTCTGACATTGTTCTTTGTGAGTCAGGAAATGATGGATTTATCTCTTTAACATCCAGCTTCGGTTGTATCCTCCAGCTTTTCCACGAGGTGGACTGCTTTGGGGCAGCAGATGGCGGCTAACCCAATTAGAAACTCCTTCTGAAATACAACACGTGGAAGTTGTTCTTCATGTCACTTTATGAACATGTATGACAATGAACATGTCTATCAGGACATTCGCTTCCCTCAGAAGCCGGCCATCAAGAGAGGACATTGATTCGTAAACGGTAATCTTTAGGATTTATCTGGCAAAATATAACCTGCAACAGGTCTAACATCAGGATGAAGTACGATGTATACGGTTGTCAGTATTATACACAGAACATAACTCTTGTTGTGAAATTACTGCTGTTATTTCCTTCTTCCAAAACGGTGCTGGAGCAAATGCCAGCAGTTGAGTCTTCATTCAAACGAAATGATGACCGCCGTGTTAAAGCTGCGGTGTGGAGAGATTAGCGCCATCTAGCGGCGAGGCTACAGATTGCAACCAACTGAAACTTCTCCCATGTGCCAAGCGTGAGGAGAACTATGGTGGGAGACACAGGAACGTGGAAAACCTAAATGTCCCCATCTAGAGTCAGTGTTGGTTTGTCCGTTCTGGGCTACTGTAGAAACATGGCTGCCATACCTGTCAGAGGACACCGCTCCATATTTCGATATAAACGACTCATTCTAAGGTAACAAACACAAGGATTTGTATTTTTAGGTGATGATACGCGAAACATTCCAATCCTGTCAATAGATCCCCTGAAATGCGACACACTTCCCTTTAACTGCATCAGAGCACACAATGCCATATGACCGGTTGCTGACGAGTCTCATTTAAAAGGCTATTTTTTTTTTTAAATGGAGTCCAACGCAGAGCTCACTCAACATAAAAAGCACCGGAGCGACATCACATCACTTCCAACAAACTTTACGGGGAACAATGAGCGCAAAACAGCCTCACAAGCTGTTTAAACCAAATATTCTCTGCCGTGGCTCAGCTACAAAACACACGACTAAACCTACTGTGTGTGTGTGTGTGTGTGTGGATGTGGGTGGGTGTGGGCGTGTGTGTGTGGAGGCTGTACCGCAGAAGAGCATATAAATGATTGTATGAAATTTTAGCAGCAGCTCTCATAATTCATGAACAAACAAGAGGAAACACTGATTCTCTGTGGTGCATTTCACCTGAATTATTTCACTCATTTTTCAAAAAGAAAATGTTCTCATCTGGTCGAACGTACATACGATCTTCATATTCATGTAGATTTCCATAGTCCGTTAAAGTAGTTGGCACAGTGCTAGCTTCGCCTTGGCAGAAAGGTGGCGGGTTAAGGGTTAAACCGTGCTGTTGAGATGCTCTCGGATCAAGATGCTGAGCTGCAGCAGTGGAGAGAGTGGCCAGCAGTATCTACACTTAATGAAGAAGAACAACAACAACATAGAGGAAGACATATTTGCGCGCATATTTATTCGCGATTACCGAGAGAAAAACCTCTCACACACACACACACACACACACACACCTACAGACACACACACAGCTGCACTGACACACACACTCACCCACGCAGTAGCCCCGACTCTCCTTCAGCGCTTGTGTCAATATGTTTGCTTTGTTCGGATGCGTTGTTGACTTATTTTCTGCAACAGAAACAATCGCTGCGGCAATTGGGAGAGCGGATTAATTCTATGCAAATGTATGCAAATAACTGTGACACAGAACTCCATCCGCATCGGTTCTATGCAAATAATGTTTGCTAAACAGGCGTATTGGAAGGGCCCCGCATTTCCCACCCACCCCCTCTTCCCAGATCCATTCTCCTCACCCTCCCCTCCCCCCCGCTAGCATTGCCCCCGATGCTTCTCTCTTTTTTTTGTTTTATCATTTCCCCTTTTGGCCCCCCTTCAGCCTCCTTTAATCCCCTCTTCACCCTTTCTCTCACTTGGCCAGCCGCTCTGCCCGGACCGCTCTCCCCAATGCACCCCCCTAACACCTTCCTCTCTTCTTCATTCCCCCCCTCCCATCCTTCTGTGTGCTGTTAGTGGTGTGAGGAGGCACTAATGGGGCTTGAGGAAAACATTGTCATAGTGCCTGGAAAGCGCAGAGCCGGGAGCCATGCAGCAGGCAGCCAGGAAGGCCCGACATCAGACTTGCTGATGGAAGGTTAACCGAACGCAGGGAAGACGGGATGGAGAGGGGAACCCACCAAGGACGAGAGGAGATGAAGAATGGGAGGGAGAAGATGGACGGGAGGGAGACAGATAGACGGCGAACAGTCTCATCCTCCGACGGCCTGTCCTGCCAGCGCTTGGGAGGGAAGGAGGAAGAGAGACGGGAGGGAGCATGTCTCTTTACTCTGTACTCCCTCCGTGCTCCCAATCCTCTTTTCTGGTTTTCCCGTTTCATGAGGAGATTGTGGCGTCACGCGTGTGACGCTTCCCTTCAAAGGCGAGGGAAAGTGTGTGTTTGAATGTAAGGGAATTCATAAAAGCCCCCAGATTCCCCAGACAGCTCCCCCCCCCCTTGACACCCACCACTGCTGTCACAGCAGAAGAGCAATTCTTATGAAAAACCTCCCCATCCATGGATTTGTGCTAGTTCGTAATAGCACCAAGAAAAATAACCATTGCTCAAAAATAGTGGCTTTACAGAATTAAACCTTTTAAAAAGAGGAGTTTGTCTCGCTGTGACCGAAGTGCCAAAGCAGCACTGTGGCGACTGTGCGAGTGCGTCGGTCACGACGAGCCGTGGAGAGGGAGAATGCTTCCACACAGCCTCACCGCCTTCAAAGTGGCATTTGTGAGTAATATGCTTCTCTCCCCGCCGCAAGTGCAAGCAATGCAATACCAGCTCAGTAATATCTCTCTAGGGCAATACTGTCCGTCAGCATTACCTGGATGAGTTGATGTCCGTGACGTGCGCGCGGGTTGTGACGTGCGCGCTTGTCAGATCCATTTAGGTTGCAGGTAAAGCAGTGAGAATGAACGGAGGGAGGGAGTCCTGCGTTAGCCGAGCGTCATTAGCATTCGTGGCTGGTCGCACGGTTGACTGTGCCGCGGTCGTTAGGGGGGGGAAGTGTGGAACGAGAGAGAAAGAGACAGAATCACCAACTGCAATGAACGCATAGGGATTTGTCTCAGTGGCATTTCAACATATTAACCTCCGTATTGGAGGGGAAATTCCACTTCATTGCAACTTGGGTCTTGTTTTTGCATTCATGCCAGTAATGAATGATGCCATTGTATAAGTTGTAGCTCTGGGGACATTTCAACATCACTGTCAGCCGTCGGTCTGTTTATAGGAGTTTATAATGTAATCAGATAATCAAAACCATCTCAATTGGAGGTGAAACTGAAAGTGAGCGCATCTGAATGGTTCGTTTGATATCTTATGAAAAATGACTCCGAATTATTTGTATTTTCACACGAAAGCCAGGAACTCTGTCTTCACAGGAAACTCAGTTAGGTTCAGGAAAAGATCATCGCTTCGGTTAAAATATCTACAAAATACTTCCTCATTCGTGATTGCGTGAATAACTGGAATCCGGCGTATTATTTTTCTGAGGCATGGCTATGAATGCTGGATGAGACCAGCCTGCGTGTGTAGCAGTTGCGTACTCTCCGTTGCGTTGTGTTTAATTCAGGACACGATATCTTTTGATGGCTCCAACCAGACGTTTATTCATCGGACAGAATATTGCTGGTAAAAGACAGAACAGCTTCAGTGACTCTCATGGACAACGTTGTGGTCACAAGCTCCGGAACACTGTGAAATCAAAGGGGACAAATACTTAAGCTAACTGTTGTTAGCATGTTACTCATGCTAAATGCTAAATCCGTTAAAACCATTTGCTCTAGAAATTATAAATTAAAACAATTATACCAACAAAAAGGGACTTCTAGATATCTCTCTATATATATATATATATATATATATATATGTATATTTGTACATCAGACATCGAATGAGATGGTATGATCATGGTATTTTGTAGAATCAATAAAGTGTGATAATCTGACCATTTTGTGATGCTTACAATTAGTAGTTGGGTTTTAGTCTGCAGTGTGAGAGCAAAGTATGGATCCTACAGCTGTGTTCACGCATCTCTTCTCACGTGACCTCTTTCCAGCCAATCACGCTTCGCGTAGACGATGATGATGTTGTCTCTCCGAAGAGAGTTTACACAAGAGAAAGCTGAACTGCTGCCACCACGTGTAACAATAATTTATGGACAAATAGCCCCTTACACGCATCACAGCTACTTCAGCTTGCTTTTAAAAAAACAACCAGGTGTGGGGTAGATGTGTGGGCGTGTTTAAAAAGTTGTTTAAAGGGACAGTGTGTAGCATTTTGGAGACCTATTACCAAAAATGGAATAAAATGTTTTCGTGAGTGTATAATCATCTGAAACTAAGAACCGTTGTGTTCCCGTCAGCTCAGAATGCTTAGCTTCATATCTACGTAGAAAACAGGTCCTCTTCACGGAGTCCGCCATGTTGCACCGCCATGTTTCTAAGGTAGCCCAGAACAGACAAACCAAACACTGGCTCTAGAAAGAAGCTTTCGCTTTCCCACGCCACCGAAAAGACCATCGTCGTTCTCCAACACGCTCAATAAGGCAACTTCAACACAAGATGTCACCAAATCCTACTCACTGCTCCTTTAAGTATACATGTGAGATTACACATTTACTCCTCTTTGTACTTGTGGACAGGGACGTATCAGAAATAAACATTTTTCCTCTTACTCGTAGTGCTATTTATCAATCTAGATTGTTTTGGAGTGTTGGAGATACCAGCTGTAGAGATCTGGATGGAACTAGATGGCACTGGGCTGATGGTGCTCAAAACGACAGCAATGTCTCTTTCCAGAAATCATGACCCGGTTGCTGAAGATAATACGCAGACCTTGTTGTAAAGAGTTTTCTAAACTGTAGTCCCTCCCTGAAACTGACAGATTTCCCATCTGGCATCGCTGCTGCGTTCCCAGATCCTCATCATTCAACTCGGTGACTACGCTGTTATCAACCAACAGGAATGATGGACAAAACTGCAAAAAAATAAAAACAACTTTAACTCACACTGACAAAAAAACACAAAAAATGGCAGTGCAAAGGGACAGTGAGAGGGTTTGTGAAACACGGCAGACGCAGGACACCCAGACGATGCAGATTTATGTGGCGATGCAGCGGCGTGGCGGTCGGTGACAGCCATCGCGGTGACGTCCAAACTCGGCAGGCCTCGGGCTCTGTTCTCTGCGTGCCGTGTGTGCTGCACACACTCCAGTGTCTCCAGCAGCTCTCATCTGTCACGCCATGCAGATGGCTGCTGCGCCGCCACGAGACGCTGCTCTTCGGTCACGGCAGACATTTCATCGCCCGTGTGTTTTGTGTGGCTCGTATGACAAGCTAGCTAAACGACGCCTGCAGCTAACAGCCGGTACGAATAGAAGACAGTCGTGACGCTCGTATCCATATCGGCTGTTTTTGTTTGTTTTAGATGTGTCTTGATCCCATAAGGCCCAATGTGTTCTTCTGTCACTGCCAATGCTATCCAGAGAAGTCGTCTGAACAACAGCGGCTCTGCTGCTCCCCGTCGCCTGCTCTCTATCTTCGTGCTCCAGCAGAAGGGAGAGGGTAACGAAGTGAGCAGAGATGGATGGGGGGGAGATATGAGAGAGAGAGAGAGAGAGAGAAAGGATGGTGGCGCGAGACGGTGCAGAAGTTTGATTCCTCTAGTTGTCAGAGGCGCTGCATTATTGATGCGCCGAGGATCCCGTGTTGTCGCTGAGATTCTCAGTCTGTCACGTCACGTCCTGTGTGAGCGCGCGGCGCTAGTTTGTTGCGGCCGCACTTGAGTCCCGCAGGTGCAGCTACCTGTCAACGCCTGCACATCACAGGGAGCTCAGTCGGTGACAATGCTGTCTCTGTAGCGCTGACCACATGGGAAGGGCCCGCGCGCACACGCACACACACACACACACACACACACACTTCCATACCGATTTGTGGGAGGAGGTGACGGGTTTTGTGTCGATTCTCCAGGGTTTCCACTCGCTGCACGACTGTTATTTGGCTTTGTCAGTCTGCATTATGAAGTCAGAAGTAAGCCGAAGTAGTTCACCCTGTGTGTGTGTGTGTGTGTGTGTGTGTGTGTGTGTGTGTGTGTGTGTGTGTGTGTTGGGACGATGGATCTCTGACATTGAGGGAATGGCCCTTCTGCTCTGAGCTTTGACTCATGAATTCTTTAGGCCGTCTCCTCAGCAGACGGACGATACATCACCACAGCAGTCGCATGATCAATATATTCATGTCGCGCTGTCCAAGAGTGCATCAACGGGACTCGCAGCCAACAATCCGCTCTCTGTTTTTCCCAATTATGTGGTTTATGGTTAAGTCCATGAAATGTCTGGAACTTAGAAATAAAGTGCCAATCAGTGTCCAGCAGCTCGAGGTCTTCCAAGATATTTGAGGAAAACGTTCATGAAATATTAAACCAGCAAATATTTGGCTATTTTGAGGAAACTTAAAAGTTTTCAAATTGTCTTTCAGTTGACAAATCAATTCATTCTTTTTCATATTTTTCGCCTTTTTTTAAGACTGTTTTCAACCAAGGACAACACATTCTCTATTCTCCTGATGTCCAATCAAAGCTGCTGTGTGTGTGTGTGTGTGTGTGTGTGTGTGTGTGTGTGTGTGTGTGTGTGTGTGTGTGTGTGTGTGTGTGTGTGTGTGTGTGTGTGTGTGTGTGTGTGTGTGTGTGTGTGTGTGTGTGTGTGTGTGTGAGGGGGGGCATTCTCTCTAATGTCCACCGGGGGGCGACTCCTCTGGTTGTATAGAAGTCTATAGAAAATGACTCTACTTCTCTCTTGATTTATTACCTCAGTAAACATTGTAAACATGAGTTTATGTCTCAGTCTCTAGTTTCAAGTTTTCTTCAATACAGCATGATGTTCATTTAGTACATTATGGTCCATTTAGAGTCAAATAGTCCAAAACATCAGTCCACAAACCAATGGGTGACGCCACGATGACGATGTCCACTTCTTATGTGCAGTGATTTGAACATGCAGTGCAGGTCGGTGCTGTAAGTCACTTAACTTAAAGAGTTTGCTGTTAATCCTTTTCAAGACTCATTTAGTGAACACCAGCCTTTTGTCAGCTGTTAAATAATGTACATATTTACTCCATAAAATACTTTAATGAAGATGCAGGATGAAAAGAAACTACAAAAGCGCCTCAGTAGAAACTTGCTGCTCCACAAATGCCTTGTGAAGTGTAATGTCTCATTACGGGTGCCGGCGGTGCAGCGTTTTAATTCATCCGTGAGAGCTGATGGCTTTTTTTCTTCTTCTTTTTTTCCACTTTGTCTGTAGTGCAGATGCACATTAAACACGGAGCGAGATCCCAACGCTTAAAGTAGCAATTTCAATTTAACGCCAGTGCTCCCAGTAAGTTACAGCAAGTAGAGTAATAAATGTGTTTGACTCAAATGATATTTCATCAGCGAATTCTTTGGCTTTTATTGCCGTGACCTTAAAGGGTGTATATAAGCAGTCGCTGCCTTCAGGCTCCGGGCAAAAACCACCCATCAAGATGACACCCACCCTCACCCTTCAACATGCCAAACTCCCACTCGCATTCCGCTTTTATCACACGGCATGAACTGAGCTCTGGGACCGACTTATAACTTTTTCTTTTTATGACGATTTGTTACTTGGGTGAAGGACTTAACTTCAACGATCTGCAGTGAAAAGCAATTATCTGAGAAAACATAATAGAAACCAAATGACAGACTGATAAAAAACAAAAAAAAGACAGAGGGAGAATATGGAGAGAAAGGAATGGATGGATGGAGAGCGTATTGTGCCGGCCGTCCTCCCAGCACGGAGGGATCGATCAGCAGAACCAGAGAGAGCCTCACTATTTCCTCTGTCGGTGGAATGAGCCAGGCTAATAATGGAGAAGAGTCATCTCCCCCCCCCCCCCCCCTTCTTTCTTTGCACTCTTTCCATTTTTTTCAGAAAAACAATCATAGCCTCATCGGAGGGCCGCCTCGCTCTCCCACTGTGATCTGACATTTGAAAAACAAACCCGCTTAGTGGGAGAAGTGGGCGTCAGACGCCAATGAGCCTTCTGAAACACTGACTCACGACATCCGGGGGGAGCTAACACACACGTATGCACACACACACAAATGCACACACACACATAAGTGGTACACGGCATGAAGCTGTCAAAATCCCTCAGTGTGTCATCGGGAACAACAGAGGAATCAAGAAGGCCGGAACTCAATGGTCCAATCACGGCTCACCGCCGCTACCTGCTACCCGTAACGAGCTAAACGACCTTTTCCACTGCACTCGTCTCTGCCACTCAAACCACGTCCGCCACTCAGCTCCAAAACACAATTACGGCCATTCAGGAAGCCGAGAGGCCAAATGTTTGCTACTTGTCATTTATACAAGTATTTTCCTGTGTGTGTGTGTGTGTGTGTGTGTGTGTGTGTGTGTGTGTCTTTCCTCTCAGGGGTGGTGTTGTAAAAATGAAGGTGAGCCTTTATGTTTCTTCCTTCCTTTCCTTGTTTTCTTTCAGATAATTGTCTTATTCCAAACCCTGTAGCTCTGACTGTTGCTCCTCTTCCTGATGATTGTAATGTCGGTTAGAAAGTCAAAATCTAAAGTTCCAAATGACAGAAGAAACATGATGAGCATATATTTTCCTCTGAGTTTTGTCCTTTATTTAAAGCTGCAGTCAGTTTTGTTCTTTTCATGCATCGACTTGCCGATTCAGATTTTCTTGCTTTCTAACAACCAATCATGACAGCTGAGCATCCACCAACATTTCTGTAACTTTTCTTGAATGGAGAATTTTTTAATTCAATACTATGTTCCTAAAAAATCATTACTAAATAACCGTTATCTCCAAAGCGGCACCGAGTTACAGGACCTTCACTCACTCGAACAAATCTCATCATAAAAGTGCTCCACTGGACGAGTAAAATCCAACTGAAAACGAATTGCAAGAGATCACATTTTATCTTTTGCAAGCTTCATGTCATCTTCACTCACGCTGAAGAAATTCGTGTGTGTGTGTGTGTGTGTGTGTGTGTGTGTGTGTGGGGGGCTGTGAGGTCACCGTCCCTGCCGCCTCTATCATTGTGTGTGTCGATTTGTATGTACGAGACTAAACAGGCCGGGAATGGCCGATGGATCAGTATCTCCGGTAGTCGTTACGGAGAACATGTCAGCAGACACGGAGCTACATTTGGTGTCATCTGTTCACGTTCTTATTCTGGTTTACAATGAAAAATGTAGACTCTTTAGCCGCTAATTGCTCCACTATGTTCACCAGCTAGTAGTGATCATTACAGCCGTCATGGGATCCCTCTTTTGTTGTGACGCTCCTCAGCACATAGCAGGCATGGAGAGTCTACTCAACTTCGGAGTAAACGCATCCGTGTGCACACTGTGCGTGTGTGTGTGTGTGTGTGTGTGCGCGTCCCGCCGATGTCGGAGAGAACCAGCTGTCATTCAGACAATAAGATCACAACGGGGAAGTGGCAGCAGCATGTGACACGTCGTGACGGCTTCCAGCCAGCGGCTGTGTGTCTGCTGTCTGACAGACCGGGAGGCAGAGAGACGGAGGGAGGACTGGCTCTGCATGCTGTAGGCGGATACACGGACGGATAGAAAGAGACTGGTCCTTTTAACCTTCCTCCCCTTCTCCCATCCAAAGGATCCCGACTCTCCTCCTCCTGCCGTCTCCTCAGATCTTTACAGCTATGTCATCACTCCTCTTCTTAATCTCATCACCCCGCCATTAAAATACTAATTTGGGATCACGCCATCTGAACTCTCTCTTCTTCATCTCACCATCAGACTTTTTTCCTTCCCTCTTCCGCTCCTCCTCTTTCTTTCCATTCACCTCTTGCTTCCTCCTCTCCTCCTGTACGCTCATAACCAGATTGCTATCTGGAGCACAATCAGGGGTCATTAAAATTCAACAACCTTGCACAATAACTTTAAAGGCTCCTTTTTAATGCAACACTAATGAGGAGCGGTTTCCGATCCGCTGCTCAATAGTTTCTTTTTTTCTCTGTTTCCAAATGAACAATGAATAAATGTGGTACAGTACATCTCTATATTCAACTGAAACAGCTTGTGCCTCTTAGACAGCAGTACGTGAACGATTGCTAATTTGCAATCAAACAAATGAAACAAATGAAACTGACTGAATGTCACATATATTTATTAAATACAGTTTTAACATGACGTATGGTTCACTGGCCTGTCGTACTCTCGTGCAAAGGTTCTATTTAAGACCTTGTCCAAAACTATCCATATGCTAATTATGACAATTTCAAATGCCGAATACAAAGACTGCATTTAAAAAGTGGACTTGGTCATCGTGACGTCACCGATTGGTTCGTGGGCTGCCGCTTTGAAGCCTCGACTTTTGCCTTCGCCATTTTGAATTGCGGCAGCTGTCGTGTTGTTTTTTTTCGCAACCAATGAACGGAGGTTACCAAATTTGGAATGCAGAGGAGTGACGTAGAAACGCTGTGTACGGCTCTGGTAGCGGCAGCGACCTGTCAATCACAATGAATAATCTTCAGCTGTTTGCTCACATGTTGACTGCTCAGTCAGCACAAAATCAGCATCTTTAAAGGTAAAATGTGGCCATCTCCACGACTTCCTATCACCTCCTGCAGCCAGAGTTGGACGGTCTGTATATGTGCATGCCTGTGAGTGTTCCAGTGTGTGGGTGAGCATGTGCATCTGCTGCTGACAAAGTGGTTTTAACTTCTGTTGATGTGGACTCTTGCTGGCTGGTGCAGACGTTTTCCTCCTCGGCGTCACTTCTGGATGGAGGAGAGAGCGAGACTTTGATGTTTGCATCTCCAGTGTGTGTGTGTGTGTGTATGTATGAGTATCCATGTGCAAGACAGTGTCTTGCTGCCGGGCTTTTGTGCGAATGGCGAGTTTGGGAATCACTTAACTTCTGTCACTAGCTGTTATGTCTCTCCCAGCCGGAGGGACGGAAGAAGAGGAGGAGGAGGAGGAGGAGGGTGAAGGAAAGGAGAGAGGCAACCAGGGAGCTCAGAGGAAGGCTTCATGAAATCCTACTTATCTCACGAATTCAGATCTTTTTGTCTCTTTTGTGCACATGCAAACATACACTTTGACTTTAGTCCATCCGCGCTTCCATTTGCATCGATGACTGTCCTGAGAGTGGAGAGCGGGGGGGTTTGATATCCCTCTGCTCCTGCATCACACTGGATCCGTGTCATGCTTTGATGGAACTGAAGCCTTCTTTGGCTGACATACTGTACCTCAAGGCGTGGGTATGCGTGTCCTACATACTCAAACACACGTGTGCACAGAACACGAATGCATGCATCCGTCTTTCTGCTGCGCCTGTGTCACCCAGCCACCCCCGCCTGAGTCCCGTCTCTACGTCCGCCTCCTCTCACCCCCAAAAGGTCAGGGCTCATCGCCACGTCAGATGGAGTTTATTCATCGCTGCTCTCCCACCGACGTCATTCTCACCATGTCGGTTGTCAGAGCGGGTGAACGTGGCGCTCGTCGTCGACCACATCCACATCGGAACCTCTCCTCCCGTTCCGAATGCTGGCGTCTCCTGCGTGTCTCCCTCTGGATGCGTCTCCTCTTTTTTTTTATGTTTCGTTGGTTTACACGTCACACATAAACACATGGAAGCAGGCGCGGGGCTTTCTCCGCTGTTCATCTGCCTGTTTTTGTTTCTGATTTGCTTGCAGGTGAGAAGAAGAGAAAGCATGTGATGAGATTTCCCTTTTTAAATCCCGCCATTATCTTGACTTGTTATCTGATTGCACACAGAAATTCCTTGATGCCGCCTCTGCAAATTGGTTTGCCAGACGCCGAACGCTGAAGAAGAAGTAGAGCGAGAGGGAGGGGTATCGGTGGCAATTAACATCACCTCTTTACACAGGCTGCTTAAAATCCTTTCACTCTGAGCGTAAAAATCGCTCTACTTTTTATTTGATCCCTTTCCTCTCATGGGGTCTCCCACTCCTTTTTATATCCTCCACCAAAATATCTTTGAATTCCCCCGTTGGAGCAGAGCGGCACGGAGGCATTGCCGAGCCTGAGCACACTCAGACGCTTGTTGGAGAGCTGCTGGTGTCAGAACGCGTTAAACCGGACAGAGAGCAGAGAGCTAATTCAAGGCATCAAACCAAACAGCCTAAAGCTGCAGTCAAGGCGGATTAGAATCGGAGGCTGAGATCTAAAATTGCAACTCACTGTCAGATGTTACACTAAAAGCAGAAATATCACACACGGGGAGATGTAGCTTGGCGTACGTGGCCCTTAATTACTGGTCTGCAGAAACTGCTTTGAAATGAAGGGTTTGTGGTTGCTGGCAGCCTTAATGGCTGTCATTAATTCATGTCTGCTTTGCCGTTGTGGTCCTTCGGCTCCTGTTGTCCTTAAAGCGGAGGCTCATATGTGTGTAGCGTGTCGGGCCTTCGGTCCTGCTGTCCAGCCAATTAGTGCGACAGCGGCTCGTCTGTGTGGCCCAGTGGAGCGCGTCTCTGGTTCTGTCCAAACCCCCCCCCCCCGCCCCCGCCTCCCACTGGAAACTGTGGATCCTTTGCGACCGCTCGGTGCTGCACAGGCAGGTTCACACCGTGTCGAGTGTGAGGGGTCCTCGGGGCCTCGCTGACCTACCATGCAGAAGATCTGTTCTAAGCTTCCCGAGTGAGTTACATGGAACGACACTGTGTGTGTGTGTGTGTGTGTGCGTGTGCGTGTGCGTGTGTGTGTGTGAGGGCAGGTTGGAACTGGAGGAAATATAACAGCAAGAGAACGGCGGGTGTATGAAATGCCACAGGGCCTCACCATCCCCGTCATTAAAAGAAAACATGGCGGAAGGAGCGGGACGGAAGCGAGAGAGACGGCTGTAAAGAGTTTTGAAATGCCAGCGCGAGGTGAGCAGACGGTGAACTGAAATGCATTTAAGTCTGGTTTATTGACGCGGCGGATTGGAGGCGCGAGCAGATGTGAGTTCCCTTTCAAGCTGCAGCACCGCCGGATCACAGGCCCAGACTCCCCAGAGAGCAAGACTTTATCAAACACACTCAGCTATGGATCCAAATAGAAAATGAAGGATTCTCTTTTCTTTTTTTCATCCCATGACAAAACGGCTTTTTGAGATATTTGTCTTTTCTCGTGGGTGTCGTGCTTCAGAGAAAGTAGTCCCTCTGACCGTCAAATTCAGCTTACATCAAACAGCCACCCACTGTGCATGAGATCCTGAATTATACAGGATAGTTTTCCACCTACTGCACCGAGTCTAAGAACTGAATTGCACATTAGTCTGCACCACACTTCATCTGTGTGAAGCAGCCGACAGAGAGACGAAGGGGAGTCCGGTCTGCAGAAGCAGATCATGTGTGAACAGCCTGCACTGTGCTGCAGCCGTCGGAGAATAGAGGGAATCCATGGGGGGAGAGCTCACACCCACCCTCAATTACAGGCTCGCACTGACAGCCGGCCTCTCCGCTCATCAGCCACCCCCCCCCCCACTCCCACTCCCACTCCAGACATCCCCCTACCTGCAGCGCCGAGCCGTCACTCTGCCCCCTCCACCCGGTTCACAGCTAACCGCTGCCGTCTTCAGGCTGAAACGGGCCTCAGTAAGTGTGTTGCTCATCTGCTGTGTGGAGGCGTCTGTCTCCTCTGCAGCCGTAACTGCTTCACACTCATCTGTTTTCATGTGTCGGAAACTGAGTCTGACATGTTGCGTAGAGCCGAAACAGAAAGAAATATGTTCGATGCCATTGAAAGGAGCAGACTTGGTTTGACCCCTGAGTATTTCTTGTGATCGTACACGTTTTGTGTCGATTCTATAACGTATTGAAGCTTAGAATCGTGTTTTAATGTAACGTTTTAAAGGCAATACGTTCAGGTAATAGGGAATTACACCTGAACCTTTAACTTGTCTTAGAATTAATGTAATGTAGGCTCATTGGCGTTCATATTCTTCACTTTCTCTGACTTTTTTTCGTCCGAGTGAAGCGCGTTCAAGATTCAGTAAACGCTCCGAACTTCAGACACCTGAGTAGATGAGGAAACATGACGAAGGCCACGATATGCGTCGTGAGAATTGTAAATGAAACGCCCCAGTAACCGTAAAAGGCTCCACGTCCTGCCCCATATTTCCTATATTGTAGTCCTGCTTTTGGAGATCCATAAAGAACCGTCTATAATCTTTTAACAGCGTCAGCAGCAGAATAAACATACCTGCTTAAGTCACGGAATGGGGGAAAATAACGAGTGCTGTTAATGGTGTGTCACCCGAGGGCCGTAGAAGAAAAGGTTCCATATGAAAAGCGTCTGAAGGCGATCGATGGCTGCAACAGATCATTCATCCGGTTTTGCAGGTTGAGATGTGAATATTGATGTTGCAGTTTTATACAATAGTATTGTTAGACGATTCTAATTAATGCTGGCATTGTTAATACATTTCGAATTTTTTAGCAGCCTAAAATTTTTATTGCAGAGTCAAACATAATAATGTCAACATAACGATGTGGTGTGATTAAATCAGATTTGCTCAAAAAGTAATGAAATGTACAACTCGTTAGTGCAACATGTCTGGATAACAGAAGACTCACTGCATGACTCCTGCGACAGGTCTGGACCCGACTGTGTGTAAGAAGTGTCACACATTGGTTTGTGGACTTCCATTTTGGCAGTCGCCATCTTGGTTTTTCACCGTCGCCATTTTCTTTTTTTGCAACCAGAAGAGTGACCCGAGAGGGAGGAGCTAACTGCAAGCGAACACTGTTTAAAACATTTTTACAATAAATGTCACAATGAAGTGAAAAAACACTGACAGGTAATAAATCCAGAGAGAAGCAGAGTCATACTTTCTCATAGACTTCTATGCAACCTGAGGAGTCGCCCCCTGGTGGTCAGCAGATAGAATGCAGGTTTAAGGCACTTCTGCTACTTAATACAGCCCTCGCTCTCACTGCATGCACCTCATGTACTCACTCACCTCCACCCGAGCTTCACCTTCAGTCCACGGTACACTTTGATAGGAGCCTCATGTCTCATGTATCTTAGCCATACATAACTATAGAATAAGAAACATATATAGACACTCGTATCTTTTTATATGCATTTTTTAGAGGGTATCTCCTTTCCCATTCTCTGTCTTTATGTTCTCTCTCGCTCTCTCTCTGTCTGCGACGACACTCTTTGTCTGGTTCCCTGAAGCCTTAATCAAGGCTCTCGGATGAGGCACCGAGACGGAGAGGAGAGCACAGAGGCTCCCAGTGTTCACTAACAGGGCAGAAGGTTAGAGTCGGTCAGCTGTGGAAGTAAAAGACTTTGGCGCTGTGGCTCTGACGGCGCGAGGGCTTCTTCTGAGCAACCGGCAGAACCCGGAGTGCGAATGCAGCCGGCGCTGTACGATCGCAGGCTAACTGCTCGCTGCAGCGCTGCTTGGACGCGTCGAGGGCCCTCGAGATGAGAGAGATCACACAAACGGGACTCTCTCGCTCATCTTTCCTGCCACTTATCCTTCCATCAATGCCTCCGTCTCCTCCCCCCACTTTGCTGTGACTTAAGCTCAGGTGATTTGAATATGTAGATGTGAGGTACGAATGATTAATTAGGGTGATGCAGGGGGGATTTGAAGTGCGATACCTCTTCTACGCGGATATCGGATGACTACAGCTGATTTGCATAGATCTTAACCTCGACCCGCCTGGTGTCGACTGGACCACAGAGTCCACTTTGAACAAATGCACATCTCCCCCCCCCCCCCAAAGAAAAGTAACGAACAACTGTTCTAAAAACAAATAATCATCTCGATAATGATTTTGCCATGAGCTTCATCAAGCTCCGGGAGAGGTCGGGAGGTTTTTTTTTAATCATGAATAATAATGTTGATGTTTAATCTCGTCTGTGTTGCCGCTGGAGCCGGAACAATTGTCCTCTCAGTCAAAGAGGATTCTTATGTTAGAAACACCCCCCTGTGTGTGTGTGTGTGTGTGTGTGTGTGTGTGTGTGTGTGTGTGTGTGTGTGTGTGTGTGTGTGTGTGTGTGTGTGTGTGTGTGTGTGTGTGTGTGTGTGTGTGTGTGTGTGTGTGTGTGTGTGTGTGTGTGTGTGTGTGTGTGTGTGAGAGGCTGTAATTGAAATGTCGTCAGAAATGGTTTTTTTCTGTTAAGTTGAATTTGATAGCCTCCAAAACTGTGATACATTTGCATATTTTTAATTAAATGTCTGGCTGTGTTTTTCGCAGATCATATGAAGCAACTTGTCACTTCCTATATTGTGGCGTTGACGAATTAATGTTTGCCCTGACTTGTCCGTATATGTTTGTCTGTTTGTTTGTTTTTTAAGATTTCGGAAAAAAAAAATGTGTGTGTGGACTGTGTGTGTGTGTCTGCCCCGTGGTGTCTGTGTGTTTGAACTGCATGTTCCTGTTATGTGCAGTACATTTACATACCTCCTCTCAGCAAACATTTCTGTGCATGTGCACATTGTTCCCCTTGACCAATCACACCTTTGCAGAGCGGTTGCCATGACAGCCTCATAGCCTCTGCAGGGCTGCCGGAAGAGCGTGTGTGTGTGTGTGTACATTCCTGCAGTTTTGTGTTTCGGCCACAAACACGTTGCCGGAGAAAGGAAGTAAAGCAGTGATACGGGTTCGGTTCTTATCTGTGTGTGTCGGGTTATGGCGGAGCTGTGAAGGGAAATGTTCTGTGGAGAATCCCAGCAGCCTGATTAATAGCTGGTTGGTGGTGAGAAGCAGCAAGAGCAGTCAGGATCAGTTCCCAGTCAATCTCAATCAACACTCCGCTTCAATAGCTGGCTGTTTGGAGGACAGGCAGCCATGGTCACTACTACTGAAGGGACATTCCCGTTCCAATCAACGTAGCATGGATGGTCAAGGTGGCAGCCATTTTTATGTGTGCCATTGCAACTGTTGTAGCGGGCTGACTTCTTCCAAACACACTTACTATAGTGGCGCAGTCACTGAGGTGAGGTTTTTGCAGCAAGATAAGATAATCCTTGATCAGTCCCACAGCGGGGACATTTGGAGGATTACAGCAGCAAAGGGGATAGTGCACAACAAGAGACATCGGTAGAAAACAAAACAAAGAATGAGCAGTGGAGTAGTAACGTGGAGAGGAGAGCCAAAGTCATCTTATAAAATGTAACTGCGGAAGAAAGCACATTGCTCTCGCAAGACGAGGGACAACTTTGTTTATTTCATGTGACCAGTGTAGCATTCAAGTTTAGTGGAGTTAGCGAACAAGCTAATTAGTGAAAAGCTGGCTAGTGGGCTAGCTTGCTAACGCCACTGGTTACAGAAAATGAGGCAAACAGCAGCAGCGCCGGGTCCAAACATATTCTCTCCCAGAAAACAGGCGCAATGTTAAACACGTCATTAAATTAGTATGTTGAAAAAAAAGCAAAAACACAACAAAACCACCGGGTAGCGTTCAGTAAAAGATCGTGCTTTAACTGAAAATAAGTATGTTTGTTGCGTGTAACTTCAGAATTGGTCAGCGCTGTGTTTTAGTTTCACTTTGACCTATCCATCCACCCGACTGTTGCAGAGATTGTCAGAAACTTATAAAGTTATTATCGTCATCAATTTCATTCAGTAGTTTATGAGTTTTTAGCTGTAAAATATATATTTTACCGTCACAGGAATGGCCTGGTAGTAAACGTGTGTGGCACGTTCAGTTCCGCTCTTTTTTGCCGGGAGACGTGTTGTCACAGCAGAGCGTCGTAAAACACACTGAGACACGAACACATTTAAACTCACCAAAGCAGGCTTCTTTCCACTGTTCCAACTATTTGGTTTGAATAAACCTCTAATCCAGGAGAAAATCTATTCCCTCCAAACGTAATTGACGGTGAAGTTTCATGGGAACGTAATTTTGCGGAGACCGAGCTGTATCTTTGCGCACATATTTGGCTTGTGGTTGTGGTTGTGTGTGTGTGTGTGTGTGTGTGTGTGTGTGTGTGTGTGTGTGTGTGTGTGTGTGTGTGTGTGTGTGTGTGTGTGTGTGTGTGTGTGTGTGTGTGTGTGTGTGTGTGTGTGTGTGTGTGTGTGTGTGTGTGTGTGTGTGTGTGTGTGTGATTGAATTGCATGTATGCGAGTGCCAGAGGCTCAGTGTGGGGTGCAGAGGAGGAGACACATTTCCTTTCATTCTATTTTTCACCAGGCCTCATGAATGTCAGACACGGGTTGAGGAAGTGATGCTCGTTTAGATTATTTAGATTCATCCCACATTCATTCCCAACGACCCGCGGTTTTTCCCCTGCCCCAATTTGCTTCACAAATGGACACACTGGTGTACATACAAGTGCTGACCACACACACGCACATAATGGATGTCAAAAAGAATTGTTTGGTTTCCTCCCCAAGGCTTGGGGGGGGGGGGGGCAAGGCAGCTGAGAGACGAATACTTAATCACACGAACGCAAGCTGAGGAAAACGCACCGACACACAACCAGACATACAGAGGAGTGAGGCTGTGGGAAGAATGCACAATGACTTGGAGGTCCGGTAAGTGTTTGAAAGGAAAGGAAGAGCACCAGAGAAGTGTGTGTGTGTGTGTGTGGGGGGGGGGGGCAGTCTGGGGTCAATTAATGTTCATAAAAGACAAATGAATTCATAGCTGCGGCCTAATACCAATTACTTTTGATCACCTAATCAATTAGAGTTGGTTAGGGTTACTGTAGCTAAATAGAAAATGAAGTGCGACATTCACCATTGCCGTCGAGATGACTTTTCATCAGCCGCCACATCGGACAAGTTAATTTCCTCATCAAGGTGGAGAATGGAAGGATGTTCACCCGCCTGGTCGGGAATGCACACTCCTACACACACACACACACACACACACACACACACACACACACACACAGGCCCTTTATTAAATATCCCCGTGGCCCCTTAATAATAGACAAATAGCATCTGATTCTATCAAGCAGAGTACAGAGAAAGAGAGAGAGGGAGGGAGGGAGGGGAGAAAATTAATGGAGTCCTCGGTGGCGGAGAGAATATGCAGCACTGAGAGATGGAGCAAACGAGTAATTCAGAACTGATTGATTGCATCAGAGAGAGTGAGAAGTGGAGAAGGAGTGAGTGCAAAAGAGGGGGAGATATAGAGAGGGAGAGACAGATAAAAAGAAGGACCGAATTGCAAGAGAGGTGGAGCGATTGGAAGTGAGGGGAAGAGACTGGAATGTAGAGGTGTGAGAGATGGACAGAGAGAGATGGAGTGGTAGTCGCTCCCCCAAACCTTTGCTGGATGGTTATTAAGCCAACACTTGTCTACGCGCCGTGTGCCTGCTGTTCCTGCACCTCTTTCCCGTTCCCTAACCGAGTTTAAGTTCAGCCATCGCCTCGGGGCTGGTGGGGGAAAAAAGGAGTGGCAGCAATATCAGGTCAAGGAGGGGAGGGGAGAAGCCCAGTTAATATTCACGGGGTGTCGGAGCGGAGAGCTGTCTGGTGGGTGGGGGGGGGGGGGGGCAGGTAGAAGATGTCTCGAGGACGAGGCTTTAATTTAGCTAACACCAAGTTAGTTTGAAAGCAAATAGTTCCTACACTTAAAGAGTTCAGTGCCATCTAATTCCATGATGTTGGAAAAAGGCAGATATCTCTCAGGACAATACCTCCAACAAACCAGAACAATCTAGATTGATGAACTGCACTACAGGTCAGAGGTGAAGTCTGTAATCCGTCCATGAAGTACAGCGTCACAGCTGCCAGCATGGCTACAGACGCTCGCTCTCGTTCAATATTTAACAGAGACCACTGCCTTTCTGCATGCATGCATTTATCTGAGTCATAATGTAGCCACGTGTGAGTGCATGCTGTGTGCGAGCACAGCTGGAGGATGTGTGCACCGAGGAGACAGGTGGCTCCATTTCATCACTTCCAACACGGCAATATGTGGATTGGATCTCGGCACTCGCACGACATGTATCATGCGAGTGGATCACACCCAGACGGGAGCGTACGTGTGAATTCATCTTCATTCGTCTCTCTCGCTCTCTCTCTCTCTCTCTCTGCCCTCCGTGTCTTGCCCTCTCTCTAATTTGTCTCCCTCCTCCTTCCCCTTCCTCCCTCCGTGTCTTTGAGGCCAATGGCCTTGCAAGCTGCAGTATTGATGTGGACGGTTAGTTAGCTCTTCCTCCACATATAGTCCTTCCTGTCTAATTAGTGTCGAAGGAGAAGAGCCTGTCACTGTGTGTGTGTGTGTGTGTGCGTGTGTGTGTGTGTGTGTGTGTGTGTGTGTGTGTGTGTGTCCTGGCCTCTGCTCTCTTATCTCACAGCTCTCATTAACCAGGCTTTTGTTTTCCTTAGCTCCATTAGCATTCCCATGACAGCGGCTGTTACCTCAGCGCGAGGCTAAGTGTTAGCCGTGAGGAGTCAGCCTGCCCCTTTTCATTACCATTAGCCTGTTTACATTGTCCAAGTGTTTATAAGTGCAGTGACACCGCTTTCCCTAATAGCGCTTTGTTAGCGGGCTCCACACATCAAGTCTTTGCTTTAGCTGCTCGCTTTTCAAAATAGCGAAGAGAAGAATTATCTCTCCTGCAGAATATTTTCAGTCCTTTGGGTGAATCCACTAGTCTGTGCCCACCAGGAGTCCTGGCTACTCTATTAGCATGAAGGCAGCATCTGCACAGACATGTTTGCTCCAGGTGTAGGACGCTGTGCACACTATAATATCACTCCCTGGCTGGAATGCAGAGAGGAAATGGGAACAAGCAGAGAGAGCACCAGGGGGGTTGCCGGTGGGGGAGGTGGAGAAATGAAAAATACATGAGAAGATGGAAGGGGGTGTCGGAGGTTGTGTTAGGGGTCCCAGTATATGTTCCCCATTATGATGGGGTCTTCTCTGGGGAGATGGTGGTGAATATGTAAAGGAGGCCGAGCTGTCACGGTCACCTGTGCTCAGGTGACGCAGGAGCGAAGCGTGCAACCACCATCCATGCGTGATGATCACCATGGAGACGGTGTAGCAGGAAGATGAGGGGGAAAGAATCCCCCGAAGTCCCAGAGGAGGAGTTGAGAGGCCGATCAGCAGTTCCTCCATACATCATCATCCTCCTCTTTCTCCCACTAACACCAGCCAGCCAGCCAGAAGTTCTGCCCCAGCCGTCCAGAGGAGTTAGCAAGCGTTAAACATTGAATTTACCAACTTCAAGATATCTGCTTATTGCATGTTCGGTTGTCAGAATCGATATTTCAGCCTCGGACTAAAAGGTCTTAAGAATTCACGACTGTTTTTGGATGTTTCAGTTTAACTGGTGACCGTGTTAACTGGTGGTAGTCTCTTACGTAAACGGTTGGCGTAGATCGTAAGTCGGATAGTTGTCGGACTGTGGTTGTGGCTGGCCGGTGCTTCGCTATGATTGGCCAGACTGCCTTTGAGGGGCGGGACTTAGTCAAGGGTCAGTTGTCGGTTTGAACGCGGCTTCAGAAGAATCTAAAGGAGCTCAATGGGAGAAACACATGAACTATCTGACACACGGTCAGCTTCACTGTGTGAGTTTGTCAGCATCAAAGCGAGTCATTGTGTACCAGCGTTTAAAACATATCAGAAACATATCAGCAGAAATCTGTTGTCGAAGCGGCAGCGATTCTTCCGCAGACAGTCGACTCGATCATTCATGATGCGATGCTGCCGCCAGACTTGTATTTTGACTTCCTATCTCTCTGTCTGCTCCGTCAGATGAATATTACTCAGGCATTGAGTGGGGCGAGACAGATGTGAGTAATTATGAAGAAAGCCGTCACACCTTCCATCCATCCTCCCTCGTCCTCCTCTTCCGCCCCCTCTCCTCTCTCCTCATCACTCTCCACCTTTTCCATCAAGCACTCGCTCCCCTCTGAGGTGGAAATAAAGGTAAAGGGGAAAGTGTGTCAGTCAGGGTTGCATCGACTTGCATTATGAAGCGTTCAAGCTCTGTGACTGTTGGGTGAAGATGTGTTCAAATGTAATCTTGTAAAATGTCGTTTTTGGCAAGAAACTTCAATAAATATAGTTGTTTGAAGATGTTTTCACAGCAATATATTGAAATAGATATTAGAGGGAGAATTATGACCTGTTTAAGTTCCTAACATAGCAGCTTCTAATATAATTCATTGAAACCGCAAATCACAAGATTTAGCTTCAATGAAAGCAAATATCTAAATAAAAAATGCATGATTTCCTCATCATTTCAATTATGAAAGTAAAAGGATAACATTTAGAAAGACAGTTAACATCGACTTTGAAATGCTTTTTTATGATGGTCGTGAAAAAAAGTGAGTCTGAAGTCTTTCTGTCAGTATAGTTTTTGGGGGGAATTGGCTTAAATTTGACAAGAAAATTGCAATCGCTAAGAAATACATATTTTTCCCCCTTGCTTCTCAGTGTCACTTTGCCCTTTTTGCCCACGATTCGTCCCCAAGGATCCATTCACGAAATGGGGAAACCCCTCTCGCTGATGGATTCACACACACACACACACACACACACACACACACACACACACACACACACATGGCAACATAACGTTATATACAGCACGGCCAGTGACCCATCTGAATCCCTACTGTGGCTGTATACACATAACCTTAATGATTCACTCACTCACTGCTCTCAAACACACACACACACACACACACACACACACACACACACACACAGATGAGGTGTAAATAATTTACAGAGAGAGACGTCGAGCCCGCAGCATGAATAAGTGAGAGGAAGCCCACTGGCCGGTTGCGGGCGTCTCACGGCTCCTTTCTGACCGCGTACACAGTTTAATCAGCTGATGAATATCGCATCGCTGCGTTACTCGATAGCCTCACGTATTCTGTATTCATTTGTTTTTTGTTTTCATCGAACTGCCGCTTATTGAGTGCACACATTGTGTTGTGAGGAGACGGACTGGAGACACTTTTTTCCACATGAACAACTGAAGCGCGAGGAGATGCAGATGAGGAATTCATCGCCGCTGTAATTAGACACCATGAACCTGCAGTCTCATCTTCGCTTTGCCTTCATGCATTGAGACTGAATGCTTCTTCCTGCTCTTGTTATCGTGGCTCTCAAAGAGAAAAGCAGTTCGGCTGTTCTCCTTCTTTCAATTCCACGCGGCGCCGCTCGCACACACACTTAGCCACTAGGGGTGTTTGTGAGTTTATTTTACTTCTTTATTTCCTCTTTGTGTGTAACGGAACTTTAAAACATCCACTCTGCAGGTTTATTGTCTCACATTCTTTGCTGTGTTTTTCTGGGTGAACCTCTGAAGGCATTTCCTGTAACATTCTGGCGTCTTAGCTCGGGGGAATATAACAATGTATTAGACATAACTCAAATATGGCTGACCAATCTATGGATTTAATGAATGTACCAAACAAGGGGGAAAATAAGATCAAGAGCAAGATAAGAGTGTTTGCATTTCTATGATAGTGTTACAATAATAACCGATCTTTATTGATTAGAATATACTGCATGAGTGTTTATAAAGCAGCATTGCACAGTTTAATAATCAAAATATGACAAAGACAACAAAGACACGAGACACGAACTGATGAATAGAGCATCAATGGGGAATTAGACTTTGTGTGGATTCTGGTAATATTGATCAAATACTCGTGTTGATTGTTCACTGATGAACAGAATTGGTTGAATGTTGCAGTTAGAAGCTGCAGTAACTG
Source organism: Melanostigma gelatinosum (assembly GCF_949748355.1). Taxonomy (NCBI): domain Eukaryota; kingdom Metazoa; phylum Chordata; class Actinopteri; order Perciformes; family Zoarcidae; genus Melanostigma; species Melanostigma gelatinosum. The sequence continues at coordinate 28,341,307 of NC_136637.1, forward strand.
TGAATGTGCTGGTCAACATAACGCTCATAGTTTATATGAGCGGGCGACAGCTGTGGACAGAATTATGTTTTCAGGTTGTTGTGCGTTCGTACATCTGTTGGTTAAATATGTCAGTATCATAATATGAGACTGGTAATATGTCATAATTCCTGGACAGATTCCGGGTAAACCGAGGTCACGAGATCTTTCTCTGTCACACTCAGACTTGTTTCTCTGGCACTTCATCTCTCTCAGCTGGGATTCTTCTGTTCTCCTGCAGTTGTCTCTGCGGCTCTGTGAGTGTGTCGTTTTGGTTGTGATTAAACTATCCGTTAAATCAAGTGACTGCAGAG